>NW_028318340.1:3330000-3675000 GCF_062004578.1 Staurois parvus | reverse complement strand
TAATTCTACTTTAATTCCTGCCGTTGAATTGTAGGGCACCAAAATTCTGGCTTCTCTGATTGTCATCTAAAGTCCTGCGTCCTGTGCCGAGATGTTCTCTGTTAAAAACAGCCGATTTGCACCAGGTTAAGTGCACACCTTGACTTCTTTTGTGCTGATGTTTTGTTCAATGAAGCTTTCCTGTCACTGCCTGTCTGCACATGGAACACTGCTCACTAAGCCTTGTTAAAGGAACTCTTTAGTTGCATTTTAGTGTATTTTCCTCTAAAGCAGGGGTATCAAACTGGTGGCCCTCCAGCTGTTGCGAAACTACAAGTCCCATCGTGCCTCTGCCTTTGGGAGTCATTCTGGTAACATTCAACCTTGCAATGCCTCATGGGAATTGTAGTTTGGCCACAGCTGGAGTGCAGCCAGATGGACACCCCTGCTCTAAAGTGTTTGTAAAGCTTCACCTTCTCTCTGGCTGCAGTGTTTTATGAAACTTTCAATAAGGCAATGCCTGTTGGGGCACCCAGGCAGCCAATGTAGTACTGAGACCAAGTCTTAGTAAAATGCCCTATTCAATGGGAGATGGTGTGTCCAGAGATGGTGTGTCCGGAGATGGAAGAAGATATGAAGGGAGGAACACTGCAGCGTAAGAAGGGTGATTAGTACTTTCAAACTTTGTTTAAACACATTTAAGCCCAATTCTTTGCATTACGTTAAGAAAACCTTCCACTAGCTGTTCTTCCTCACCCTTCTTTCCCACTTTCCTGACTCCTCTATCGATCCAGCTCTGTACACGGTGGAAGGTCCTCTCTCCTCTCTTCCTGCTCCCACAGGCTACACTGAGAGCAGCGGGAGTCATTGGCTCCTGCTGGTGTCAGTCAAATCCTGTGAGGGGGGAGTGGTAGGGCGTGGCTGAGATGAACTTTGTGTGTCTATGGACACACAAGCCCATACGGGTGCCACCTTTAGCACATGGCTTGCTGAGGGAGCACTCTGAAAAGAGGAGGAGTGGACAGCGCCGGTAGGGGACTACAGAAAAGGAGGTAAGAGACCACTCTGTGCAGTAACACCCTTTTTTATTTCCATAATAAAAAAATTATTTTAAAAGTGCTTTAAGAGCTTGCTTTCTTTTCAGCTTGTTTTTACAAGCTTTGAATGACCATTGTTTTAGTACTGCATACAATTTTATATTTTTGGGGTAAACTTAAGCCTTTTGGAGTTGAAAATGTATTAAAAAAAAGTAATTGCTGAAAATTTAAACATTTTGCAAGATAAAACAAATAATTTTTTTAAATGCTTTTCTCTAATTAAATATAAAATAAACATATAAAAACATTTATTTAAACCACATCTGTGTGAAATTACCAATAAAGAAAATTCATATAAAAAAAATAAGAAAACAGATAAAAATCTTTATGTGGTGTACCGTGTTTAAGTGCATCAAGTCAGAATAATTTTACATCCAAGAACTAAAGCGCTTTTTTTTTTTCTTTTAAAATCTACTGCATGCCATATCAGTGAAGTGCTATCTTCATAGAAATATGGTTTAGAATATCAAAAACATAGAACGTGAATTTTTCAGCAGTTTTCTCTATGTTACACACAAAAGCCACGGGACATACACTGAAATTTAAGTATTTACAGTATAAATCACTAAGTAATTAAAAAGAAAGAAAAAAGATCATGTTTAAGCCACTGCCTGCAATAGCACTCCGGACATTTGTATTATGATACAGAAGAGATGGGATTGTGTGGGGAGCCCATCTGGGTCAGAACCTTGTCCAGCCATTGTAGAGGACCGTGAAGATGGATCTCAATCCAACATGGAGTGCTGGTGACGTCTTGACGGTGATATTCTGCTCCCCAACCCTGAAAAATAAAACAGGCAGGATTTTAACCAGTTCAGCGTTTGCATGTGCAAAGGAAACAAGGTAATGTTTGACATTTCTGCTATTCATGCTTAATAACATTTTTTTTATATATAGATATATATATATATATCTATATATATATCTATATATATATATAGTTTTGTTATTTTGTCTATAAATTGCATAGGTAATAAAATATTTTTACTTATCTGTTTTTTTTTATTACCCCCAAAATTATACTTACCTAGGTGGATGCAGCATTGGTCCGATGCTGCATCTGTCCCACTGCCAGCTCTAAAGGTGAAAACTCAGTGATCATATGACCGCTGATCGTTGAGAGCTGTCACCGCTGTCTGCTCTGCCCCCTCGTGCACTCACTGGAAAGCTGGGCTGCGAAGGTGGAGAGAGCAGCTGGTTCAGGGTCTCAGCGGCTTGCTGACAGGCTGAGCCAGGTCCGCTACAGACTCTGGGCTGGATCCCGACTTTAAAGCCGGGATCCTTCTCCAGCCTGGACTGGCTGAGTGACATCAGCCGACAACATGCTTCAGCCTGCTATCAGCTGAAAATGGGTCACAGGAGTACAGAACGAACACAGGAGGAAAAGTACAGCCAAAAGAGCTTTGGCTGTACTTCTTTAATTTGTCCCATTTATAATGACACTGAAATTCCAGTACAAAACATTAAAAAGCTGCTTACAAATAAAATAAAAGTTGTTTTTGTTTTTTTTTCTTTAAATGAACGAACGAATGAAAATGAATAAAAAGCTAACATAAAAAAATCAGTAGACAAATATTAACCCCTTGACGCCGAGTGCATGCAAATATGCGGCCTCTTGACATCTGGGCCTTGACACCGAGCGGCCGCATATTTGAGTGCAATTAGAAAATACATATGTGCTGAGAGCGCGAGCCCAGCGCGCTCCCAGCACATATGTCCGTGACTCATGGAAAGGTCCCGATCTCCCCTTTCGATCGAGACCTTTTCCGATCACGTGACCACTGTGAAGGCAAATCACAGCGGTCACATGACCCTAAAACCCCACCCGCCTCCTGGCCCTTTAAGAGTTTCAGAAGCCAGCGCGAAGAGGTTAACAAAGGAGAGAAGGGGAGGGTGGAATAAATAATGGCTAATTAGAGTTAACTAAAATTTTATTTAGTTGGGAATGTATTTAAAAAAAAACATTTACACCCCGGTCACATCGGGTGCAAATTGGCATGTGATTTGCATGCCGTGCGACTTGCAAATCTATGCCAAGTCGCACCCAATTGTCTGCTATTAGAGCGGTCATATCTGTGCGGTTCTGACTTGGTTGGAGCAGCACCAATTTTTAAAGTAGTGCATGCACTACTTTTGCTGTGACTTGCATAGACATCTGTGTCAGATGTCTTGCAAATCGCAACTGAAATCAGTAGGTCACCCAATTTTGAAATTGTGCGACTTCACTGTAAATCACACGATTTCAAAATCGGCTTTGATGTGACCGGGGGGTTATGTGACTTTCACCAAGAATTCACTGGTGGTGGATTAAATCCCGCCATATAAAACACATGCACCTTGAAGGTTCACCTACAGTGAATGTTTGTTGAATGTCATATTCACTGCCTTATAAATTTGTCCTTAAGTATTTTAGGGCTCAACTGGTTAAAGGGAATGCATAGGTTTCTACAAATATGTAAGTACAAGATGTGGTTGTTGTACATAGCATAATGGAGATAAACAATGTACTTCTATTGTCACAGGAAAATATATAGTAATAACGAATACCCCAAATGTAATAAGAATACGTGCTATATTTACATCATGCAGTGCCTGAATGTGTCTTTGGAAATAAGGACTTTTGGAGGGCAGAATGTCCATGACAGTAGAATAGACAATTGTTTTGAATCTACCCATATCTGCACATTCCAACAGATGTATTGGTATGTTCTGCTATGTAGACATGTATTTTTTAGCAGCACAGCCTACAAAACATGTAAAAATGTAAAGAGCTGCATACAATGCACATCAATGTGCTACAACACACCGCAGTACAAAGAACTGTATAAAGTTTAAAATGGTTGTAAACCTCAGACATGAAATATGAACAAAGCATATCCCTCTATAGTGTGTGCTTGTCTCAATTAAGAGCACTAAGTGTCATTTCTGTCTCCTGCTTCATTCCTCTGCTATCTGCATGAATCACTTCTGACAAGACACCAAGAGAAAAAAGGTGACCAGGAGGGGCCTCCAGCAAATTGACAGCCTCAGCTCTGTTCCTGTGAGCTGTGTAAAGGGGGGGATGTGTCCTTTTTCTCCAATCAGCTTTCAGAACTCTCACAACTGAGCTGTATAAAGCTCTATAAATTTAGCACTTAGAACACATATAGAGAACAGGAGGCTGCAGATAAATAGGTACAACTTGTGTAGGAGGATTTGTATCACCTGAGGCCAATCACTACACTGGGTATAAGTGAGGGTTTACAACCACTTGTAAAAAAAAAGCCTTACAATGTGTTTGAACAATGCACTGCAAAACACAGCGGTGTGTGCTCTCACCACACAACAGCCCACACGTGTTACACGCACAATAAAGCACTGTGTGGTGAGGACAAGGCCAAAAGGCCTAATTCACAAAGCATTACAACAAGGTTAAGCATCTTTGTTTCAGCCATGTGACAATAATTCTCAAATCTAAAATAAACAAAACTGAAAATAACTTTTGGAATTACATAACTCTGTTAAAGCTGATATTTGATTTCATGCTTTCAGGTATTATATAGGTATCTGGGATATATGTATTTATTATGATTGCAAGGGCTGCTGTATATGGTGATGTTCCCAATTAACCACTTCCCGACCGGCCGTTGCATATAAACGGCCGGACGGTGGCACTGCAGGGTCGGGTGGCCATTTATAAATGGCCTCCCCGCACCCTGCTTGTGCCCGCTCCCTGGGAGCGTGCAGCACCGTGATCCGGTGCCCGCTGTGTCCTCCGAACACAGTGAAACACCGATCGTCGGATGGGACCTCTGTACGAGGTCCCGATCATGTGATCACTGATTGGCCAATCAGTGATCACATGCAAAGTAGTAAGCAAGATGTCACTTGTGACATCATTGCTTACTACGTGTGAAATCTGTGAATGATCACAGAGGTCACATGGTACAAGGCTATTCACAACAGCCTTGTACCATGTGACAAGCTGTGACCAATCACAGCTCACTCAGTACTTCTCAATGAGTGCAAGAATGCACACAGAGAGAAAGAGAAATGATTGCTTTTACACCCTATATGGGTGTAAAAGCAATCAGTGTAAAAAAAAAAAATCTTCATCACCCCCCCACAAGTAGTACAGTGTCACCATGGTGACACTGTACTGCTAGGGTGACAGTATGTAAAAAAAATAAAATAAATAAAAAATAATAATATAAAAAAAAAATAAAAATGTAAAAAAAATGTTTAAGAATTATAATTTTTGGTTATAAACTAATTTGGATTTTTTTTTTACTAAAAAGATAACGGAATAAATTTTGCCAAAGATTTATGATGAAATTTTATTTATTTGCAAATTTTTATTAAAAAAAACCCTTTTTTTAAAAAATTTTTGGGATATTTTCATTTACATAGCAAAAAAAAAAAAAAATCCCAGCGGTGAATAAATACCACCAAAATAAAGCTTTATCTGTCTCAAAAAAATGGTAAAAAATGAATTTGGGTACAGTGTTGCATGACAGCGCAATTGTCATTCAAAGTGTGATAGCGCTGAAAGCTGAAAATTGCCCTGGACAGGAAGGGGGTAAAAGTGTCCGGTCTGGAAGTGGTTAAATAGAAATATAAATATTAGTATGTTTGGATAATAAATGTGTTTTGCAGCATGCTGTTTAATAACATCTTTGGTATTATTCATATTATTTTGTATTTTAACTCCTTAGCGCCAATGGTACGCAGATATGCAGCCTCTCGGCGGCTGGGCCTTGACGCCGCTTATTTGCGTACCTGATTTAAACAAACATGTGCTGAGAGTGCACACCTGCACGCTCCCGGCACAGTTACCAGTGCTTCAGTGATTGGGAGCTTTCCGATCATGTGACCACTGTGATAGCCAATCACAGCAGTCACATGACCCTAAACTCTGCCTCCCGACATCAGAAACCCTTTAAGGGGCTGGGTGGTGCCAGTGCAAAAGGGTTATAGATGGGACTTTGTAGTCAGAAGCTCATGTTCAGTGGTCAGTCTATAAAACGTCCATATACAATTCACTTGGCAGCTGGGAAAAAGGCCTGTAGGGTCAAATCAAATTACTGGCTAGCTGCCAGCCTGATAGCCTACACAGTGATAGCTGCTAGCGATGAGCCAAATGCAGTCTGGATACAAGACCTGCTTGGGGTGAATGCTGAAGATTATAGGGTTGATTGACTAAAGGCAAATAGACTGTGCACTTTGCAAAGGGCAGTTACTCCAGAGCTTAGTAAAGGAGGTGAAGCTTCACTTTGCAAAGAATACCCAATAAGGAAAAAAAAAAAGACAGCATTTTTGCTTGCACATGATTGGATGATCAGCAGAGCTTCCCCTCATTTACTAAGCTCTTGAGCAACTGCACTTGCAGAGTACAACTTCACTTGCAAAGTGCACAGTCTATTTGCCTTTAGGTAAATCAAACCCTATAAGTTGAGTATCAACTGACAGCTATGAATTGTATAGCAGTATGTATGTGTCTTGATTACAAACTGATGCTTCTGACTGAATATTATAAAGCAACTTTCTGTGATTATATGTTGGAGGTGCTGATCTGCTTTATTGTATACAAGAATTCACTGTGCAAAGGAGTACCTGATATGAATTGGCCGGTCATTTCACAGGTATGTGATTCAAATCTAAAACAATTTTACTCATCCCCCTGCTATGTTCCCTGTTTGCTCCATAGGGCTCCATACAGAAATAAATGATTTGAAAAGAAACACGTTTAAATCACTCTTCAGAGGGCATTTGAAAAGTAGTGAGAAGGCATGGTATTGCCTCTTCACTGCCTGTTTTAACCCCATGCTAGTGCCACATCAGTTGAAAGGATCATGTTCAGCGGGTGGTACTGCCTACTGAATTGCAAAGCAGCGCAGCATATGTATTCCTCCCCCCTCTGCTGCCTTTGCAGCAAAAGGGGGAGCATTTGGGATGTGGTAAAATTGCAACTCAGGCATGCATTTTTACTGCCCTCCAAGCACAAGTGTAAATGAGGTGCTCTCTGGTTTGAAAACCTAATGCTCTAAGACAGCCTTTCTCAACCAGGGTGCCTTGAGGTTTCTTCTGGGGTGCCTTGGCAAAATGTCTAAAAATTGCCCAAAACTTGTATACAAGCCAGCGGGTGGAACAGGCCTGACTTTTAGTTACACAAAGTCACAGGTTTTCATTGTGCATCATTATGACCTTCTAGTCACCGGTGTCCTGACAACTAGTGACAGCATCAGCTGATAAGGAGGATGTTGGTTGCCTGCACAGCATCTTTGTTTGACCCTCCCCCGCCCCTCTCCGTCAGTGCTGGGGTCACATCTCAGTGAGGGAGAAGAGAAACATTGGAATACTAGTCCGTACCAGGGTGCAAAAGTGTATTTTCTTTGGAAAAATAAATCACCTTTAATGTTGGGTGTCCTATGTATGTGGATGTTGCTGCGTTATATAAAACTATTAGAATAGTTTTATACATTTTAGAATGGGGTGCCCTTTTAAAATTATGGACAGTCTAGAGGCACCCCATTTCAGAATAGGGTGCCTTGGGACGGTCCATAATTTCAAAGGGTGCCTCGGGACGGTCCATAATTTCAAAGGGTGCCTCGGGACAGTCCATAATTTTAAAGGGTGCCTCGGGACGGTCCATAATTTCAAAGGGTGCCTCGGGACAGTCCATAATTTCAAAGGCTGCCTTGGGACGGTCCATAATTTCAAAGGGTGCCTTGGGACGGTCCATAATTTCAAAGGGTGCCTTGGGACAGTTCATAATTTCAAAGGGTGCCTTGGGGCAGTCCATAATTTCAAAGGGTGCCTTGGGGCGGTCCATAATTTCAAAGGGTGCCTTGGGGCGGTCCATAATTTCAAAGGGTGCCTTGACTGAAAAAGGGTTGAGAAACACTGCGCTAAGAAACCAGCTTAATCAGTTAATCATGTATTAAATACTCATCTGTAAACTACTGAAAAATGGAGACCCCTGGAGTAGAAGAAGGGCTAGTGCTAGTGAGACTTTAGGGTAAGGGTATAGAGAGGGGTAATGCAAGGATTTAGGGTGATCGATAACCATTACATTAAAAAAAAAATAATAGTGCTTACTTTTACAAAGCTCATCCGGATCGTGCACATTTTGGTCAGCTCGTACACCACCTCGAACCCTTGGTTAACGGACTGTGACAGAAGCTGGGCAAACAGCTGGTTATTGAATATCTTCAGGCTGCAGCCACTTGGGATCTTGCACACGGTTGCTGGGTGGAAGCCATGCTGGTAGTTACAGTTGCGACTTTGTACAAAAATACTGCTGTCACTGACGCACTCTGCATATACCTCACCGCCGACATAGTAGAGGTGAACTCCTAGGGGCAAAGACATCATCTTGTTATACAGAACTGCACTTACTCCATTCAATAGTCTACTCATTTTTAGATGTTCCCCAGGGATGGCCTTGCGCTACATGTACACTAGAACTCCCCTAGATGTTAACTATCCTGGCAGAAGAAAAACGCTAAACGTGGCACCGTGTTTATCCACAATTAGTGCTTGTACTGGCCATGGAAATGAATAAATGCACTAAATGCGGCTAGTGCTTAGGCACGTTTACACTCGATTTTGCCGCATTTGACTTTTTGCCAAAACGTTCCACTTCTAAAAGTGATTCTCCTGCATTCAGGAGAGAAGCATTTAACTGCCTTTAAACTCTGCTGCTCCTAAACTCAGGTAAAAGTGTGCATGGACACTTGGCTTTTTCTGAGTTGAGTTCAGAGGCTTTGGCAAAAAAATGCAAAAAGCTCCTAAACTCACGTTTAGGAGCAGCAGTGTGCATGAGGCCATATACTTCCTGCCCATTCATTTAAAGAATGTATAGCACACACCATGTTAACTAGATACAAAAAGGCGAGAGGAAAGCAAAGTGGTGCTAAATTATATTCAGCTTTCTCCCAAAGGGACCATCCAAAAGCAACTTTCAATATAGAAAAAAGATCATCAAGATCATGAAATTCATTGGTAGTGCTACCCCCGCTGCTGTATTTAAATAGTACCTTCCCTGGCAGTGTAGAAGCTACCAGTCACACAAGCAACAGTCCATTCACTCCGTGTGATTAAACAGTCTGGGGGGGTCTTTTTATGATTTATTGCTTGCAAAACTTTAACAGGTGGAAGACAAGGGGCATGGGACACTCCAAAACGCTTAAGAGCAGTTAGCAGAGGACAGTCTTCTCTTGGTAGTTACAGAACAGTCTATTTTCCCATAGCTGGGGACCATGAGGTAGCTCCAAAATAATTAAAGTCTCATAGCTCGGGACCATAAGATAGCTCCAGAATAGTTAAAGTCACATAACTGGGGACCATAAGATAGCCCCAGAATAGTTAAAGTCTTGCAGCTGGGAACCATAAGATAGCTCCAAAATAGTCCTATTGTTGGGGACCATTAGATAGCTTCAGAATAATTAGTCTCGTTGCTGGAAACCATAAGATAGCTCCAGAATAATTAGTCTCGTTGCTGGAAACCATAAGATAGCTCCAGAATAGTTAAAGTCTCATAGCTGGGGACCATAAGATTGCTCCAGAATAGTTAAAGTGCCATAGCTGCATAGATGGGCAGCACAGTGGCTAAATGGTTAGCACTTCAGCTTGGCAGTACTCGGGTCATTAGTTTGAATGCCAGCCACGGCACCACCTGCCTGGAGTTTGCATGTTCTCCCTGTGACTGCGTGGGTTTCCTCCGGGTACTCCGGTTTCCTCCCACACTCCAAAGACATGCTGGTAGGTTAATTCGATCCTGTCTAAATTGGCCCTAATATGTGTATGTATGAATGTAAGTTAGGAACTTTAGATTGTTCAGCCCTTGAGGGTTGGGGACTGATGTGAATGTACAATATATATGTTAAGTGCTGCGTAAATTCACAGTGCTATATAAGTACCTGTAATAAATAAATAATAGCTGAGAACCATAAGATAGCTCCAGAATAGTTAAAATCTCATAGCTGGGGACCATAGGATAGCTCCAGAATAATTAAAATCTCATAGCTGGGAACCATAAGATAGCTCAAGAGGTAAAAATCTCATAGTTGGGAACCATAAGATAGCTGCAGAATAAAGTCTCATAGCTGGGGACCATAAGATAGCTCCAGAATAATAAAAGTCTCATAGCTGGGGACCATAAGATAGCTCCAGAATTGTTAAAGTCTCATAGCTGGGAACCATAAGATAGCTCCAGAATATAAAAAGTGTCATAGCTGGGGACCATAAGATAGCTCCAGAATAGTTAAAGTCTCATAGCTGGGGACCATGAGGCAGCTCTCTCATAACGCAGTTTTAGGGAGTCAGCCAGGGTCTCTACGCAGAAGTCCTAGAGAAGCTACATCCTCAGATTTGATCTCTTGATAGAGAAGTCCAACAATCAGTCCAGAGGAGGTTCAGGGGCAAGCAGCCCCCTGAAGCTCACAGATCAATCTCTGGCAGGGAAAAGACAATCTCCTCAAGGCTTCAGGCTATTTGCCACCAACCAGATTACCTTTTAGTCACACATCCCAAGGGATTGGCCAAGGCATAGTAAATATTCAGGGCACTTATTTTAATTTCCCGCTCCAGTGGTGTGAAACTTCTCCCAGAGGCAGGGGGAAACAATCAAACTCGCACAGATGTCGGCAAGTCGCACTGATCAGTGGCTCTGACATCGCGTTGAAGTAGTGCGATTTCAAAGCCCCAGTCAGTGTGTACCTGGGCTTAATCAGTTTTTCTCCCATTTTTTAAATGTTTGTCAAGGGAACTGGTGAAGTCAAAGGCCCCTTTCACTCGAAAAGGAATCCCCTTGCTCAGCGGAGCGCAACGGGTGGATGACAAGTCCGTGTCTGCTCCGCTTTGCTCTATGGACAGTCGAATTTATACAGACAGGCTGTCCATTTACACCCAACTGCCATCCGTTTTGATCCGCCCAGATGGAACCACTTCCATTTGCTTTTAGCGAATCGGATAGGAGGTAGGTGGGTGTAAATGAGCATAAGACTGTTTACACCTGCCGCTCCATAGAAGAGAATGGAGGATTCGATCAGGTCTGCCGGCAAAACGGACAAGCGGACCCAATCGGGACGATCGTGTGAAAGGGGCCAAAGTGGTATAAAGATATCATGAATAATAAACTTCTTACAAAAATAAGCCAAAATAATCTGACAAAATACAGCATAATAAAAAAAACTTTTGATAAACAGTTAATTTCACCCTGTCCTCTAATAAAAATAATGCATTGTGACAGCTACAGTGTTGTAAATTCTTTGCAAACATTTCCAGAAAAAGAGGACTAGCAGGTTTGTTCAATAAATATTAGAACTACTTCCTCTTGGCAACAGCCAGTCAGCACGTCATCTGATATGTATGAATACCCAGCTCTGGCCTTAATAACACTTTGCAGACACTTGTAATGCGGCATTAGATGGGTATCTGATCATTTGCACCTGCTTTCATTAGTTTAAATGGAACTAAATCAAAGAATAAAAAAGTAATACATACACGTTTACCAATCCTTAGATGTGTTGGCTACATTATGTTTCTTTTTTCGGCATCTTTTCCTTTTATTTTAGATAGGTGAGAACAGTGTAACTGAGGACAGTGCAGTAAATGCAGAGAGCACAAAAGCTGTCAAGCTTTCTGACAGGATCAACAGATTTTTTTTGCACTTGTCAAGCAAAAATAATGAAAGTCTTTCAAATATATATTAAGAGACCACTCACACTTGTGCGACTTGTCATGCAACTCTGAGGTTCAAGTCATGCCACATGTTTCCCAATGAGTATCATTCCTATCTGTGCGACTTCAAGTCACAGCAACTTGAAAGTAGTTCCTGCACTACTTTGGTCTGACTTTTATGCAACTTGAGGGCCATAGACTTCAATGTAAACCCTCCAAAGTCACACCTGAATGATATACATGTGACTTGTGTGTGACTTTGTAGAGCACAAACAATCATCCTTGGTCATAGCCAAAGTTGCACCAAAGTTGCACTCATCCAAAGTCACATCAAAGTGGCATCAAGTCACACTGTAAAGTCGCAATGAAAATCACACGCTTTTCAGAACCTAAAAGTGTATGTTAACCCTAACAAACTTCTCCTATTTGATCACTTTCAGTCTGTTAAATATACCATTGAATCCATATTGCTATATCTGCTCTGTAAGTTCAAAAATATCTGTTGATTCTGCCAGAGACTCTCTGCTTGTACAGCACTCTTATCAGTTACATTGTTCCCAGCTACCACTAAGGACTGCAGGCCCTTCCCCTCAGACGGAGAGATGATGATAGGGGAAGATGTTCTATAGTCCTATCCTAGGTTGACAAAACCACACCTCCATAGATACAATACAGTGAGTGTGCAATGTCACCCTAGGGCAGGAAGGGTGTTATTAACAGGATCACCAGGAAAAAATAAAGCAAGCCAAGCCCAGTAAAAAAGAAAATGAATGCAGCCATCACACCATCACAAGCTCCTGTTGCTGTCAGTCAAACTCCTCTGGGGAGAGAATGGAGGCATGGCTTACTGGATGCACATAGCCCTGCAAAGTGCATGCCCATGGGTGCCCCCATAGCACATGGCTTGCTAAGGAGGCATCTTAGGGAAAAACAAAAAACCCTTTAATATCACTTTAAGTTACCTTTCCCAATGTGCCGACGGGTGTTTTCAATAGTTGAGTTGCGATTGACATTAGAGAGGAGGCCTAAGCAGAATCTGTTCTTGTTGTTGGTGGGATCTGTAAAACCGTCAATGAGAACACTGCGAGACGATGCCTGAAAAGTTTCACCCACCCGATTGTTCAGTTCATAATAAGCAACAGAACACCAATGTAAAGGTTCCTCATAACAAACAGGGCGGAACTCTGTGAAAAAAAGAATAAATTTCATCTGCTGTATTAATATTAGTATTATAATAATACAAAGATCTTTAGAATATATGGGCAGCATACAATTTGGAACAGTATACACTGTGTGCACAATTATTAGGCGAGTTGTATTTTTGAGGAATAATTTCATTATTGAACAGCTATGGTGCTCTTGGTCAATCCAAAATGTTAATAAACCTCAAACCTGATTATTTAAGAAAGTAAAAGTGAGGTTTTGGCTTTCTTAGGAGAATATCTATGTGTGCACAATTATTGGGCAACTATTAGTATCCAGAATTATTATGCAACTAAATGAAAAAGGTAAATGTTCCCATCTCACCTGTTTATTTTCATCTGTTAAAGTGAGAATAGTAAACAAATAACTCAAAATTTACAAATAAACGATTTTGACATTTCGAAAAAAAATCAGTGACCAGTACAGCCACCCTTCTTTTCAATAACAGTCAGAAGCCTTCCATTCATGGAGTCTGTCAGCTTCTTGATCTGTTGATGAGCAACTTTCTGTGCACCAGCAACCACAGCCTCCCGGACACCGTTCAGAAGGTGTACTGTTTTCCTTCACCGTAAACCTTCTGTTTAAGATGGGCCCACAAGTTCTCAATATGGTTTAGGTCAGTTGAGCAAGGGGGACATGGCATTATTCTTTCACCTTTAAGGCTTTTACTAGCTAGCCACGCAGTGGAGTACTTTGATGCATGCAATGGAACATTGTCCTACATAAATATCATGGTCTTCTTAAAAGATGCATATTTTTTCCTGTACCACTGCTTGAAGAAAGTGTCTTCTAAAAACTAGCAGTTGGTTTGGGAGTTGATTTTGAGTCCATCTTCAACCCAAAAAGGTCCAACTAGCTTATCTTTAATAATACCATCCCATACCAGTACCCTCCCTCCACCTTGCTGGTGTCTGAGTCAAAGTGGAGCTCTGCTGATCCAGCCCATCCAGATGGTTCGTCAAGAGTCACTCTCATCTCACCAGTGCATTAAACCTTTGAAAAATCTGTCTTCAGATATTTCTTGGTCCAATCTTGACGTTTCAACTTATATGTCTTGTTCAGTGGTGGTCAGGTTTCAGCCTTCCTTACCTTGGCCATGTCTCTGAACACTGTATTTCTGGGAACTCCAGGTAGGTTGCAGTTCTGCAATATGACAGAACTGGATGATAATGGGTTCCTGGTAGGTTCCTGGTAGATTCTTCTCAAATCTTTGGCAGTTAATTTTTTTTTCCTCAACATGTTGCTTGCAACCCTGTTGACTATTTGCAACAAAACATTTGATGGTTCTCTGATCACACTCCAATATCTTTACTCCACTATGCAATTTCAAGAGTACTGCCTCCCTCTGAAAGACTATTTACAATTTTTTACTTTTCAGAATCAGTTGAATCTCTTTTTTGGCCCATTTTGCCTGAGGAAAAGAAGCTGCCTAACAATTATGCACACCTTGATATAGGGTGTTGATCTCCTTAGGCCACACCCTCCCTCATTACACAAATACACATCACCTGACATGCCTAAATCCAATAATAATTCAAGTTTATACAGCTTGGAGTTGGACAATATACCGTATTTTTCGCTCCATAAGACGCACTTTTTTCCCCCCAAAAAAGGGGGGAAAATGTCAGTGCGTCTTATGGAGTGGATATAAAGCGGCCGGTCCGGTATTTCTGCGGCCACCATGTCAGAATACCGGGCCGGCCGCTCAGCTGTTCTCTCCTGCAGGGCCTTACCTGTTCCTCGCTCCAGCACTGCACAGTCTTCCCGCGCTGGCTTCTGTGACAGCCGGGTGCCCACTGCGCATGTGCTGCGCTTTGTGAATGATCCGGTGTCTTCTGGGACACATGACAGGTCCCAGAAGGCGCAGGGCCATTCACAAAGCGCAGCGCTTCTCGCGCATGCGCAGTGGGCACCCGGCTGTCACAGAAGCCGGCCCGGGAAGAAGAGGGAAGGACAACTCCGCGGAAGTGGGAGCGCGTACCTGTCAAATTCAGGTACCCGCTCCCCCTCCCTTCCCAAAGGTCAGCAGTCTCTGGTCATTCCCTGCACTGTCCGCAGTCTCTGGTCATCCCCTGCACTGTCTGCAGTCTCTGGTCATCCCCTGCACTGTCTGCAGTCTCT
Source organism: Staurois parvus (assembly GCF_062004578.1). Taxonomy (NCBI): domain Eukaryota; kingdom Metazoa; phylum Chordata; class Amphibia; order Anura; family Ranidae; genus Staurois; species Staurois parvus. Next base: position 3,659,938 of record NW_028318340.1, on the reverse strand, counting down.
GGTCATCCCCTGCACTGTCTGCAGTCTCTGGTCATTCCCTGCACTGTCTGCAGTCTCTGGTCATCCCCTGCACTGTGTCCGCAGTCTCTGGTCATCTCCTGCACTGTGTCCGCAGTCTCTGGTCATTCCCTTCACTGTCTGCAGTCTCTAGTCATTCCCTGCACTGTGCCCGCAGTCTCTGGTCATCTCCTGTACTGTCTGCAGTCTCTGGTCATTCCCTTCACTGTCTGCAGTCTCTAGTCATTCCCTGGACTGTGTCCGCAGTCTCTGGTCATCTCCTGCACTATGTCTGCAGTCTCTGGTCATCTCCTGTACTATGTCCGCAGTCTCTGGTCATTCCCTTCACTGTCTGCAGTCTCTAGTCATTCCCTGCACTGTGTCCGCAGTCTCTGGTCATTCCCTGCACTGTCTGCAGTCTCTGGTCATCCCCTGCACTGTGTCCGCAGTCTCTGGTCATCTCCTGCACTGTGTACGCAGTCTCTGGTCATCTCCTGCACTGTGTCCGCAGTCTCTGGTCATCTCCTGCACTGTGTCTGCAGTTTCTGGTCATCTCTTGCACTGTGTCCGCAGTCTCTGGTCATCTCCTGTATTGTGTCCGCAGTCTCTGGTCATCCCCTGTTCTGTGTCTGCAGTCCATTGGTTCAGAATATTTTTTTTTCTTGTTTTTCGCCTCTAAAACCTAGGTGCGTCTTATGGTCAGGTGCGTCTTATGGAGCGAAAAATACGGTACATAAAAATGATGATTTGGTCACAATAATCACATGCCTAATAATTGTGCACACAGTGTATATGAAACCAAAACTTTTTTTTAATTCGGATACAGAGTTTTTGCTATCTATATCCCTTTGGGGAGATTACTCTTCACTTCCTGCTCTGTAGGCAAGTGAGAGAAATATCCTCTCGGTTGTCAACAAAACAAGTGTCCCCTTTGGAAGACTTTCCCTCTATAATTGTTCTGGTGACAACTCAAAATGTTGGGCTTCCCATCTCTTTCAGTCTCAGTGATCACCAAGACAAATAGAGAGAGTGAATCTCCCTAATGGGGAACAGACAGCAGTAAGGACCTGACAGGGGTTTAACCCTTCCCTGCTCTGAAAAGAACCTTTTGGGTTTTGGTACACTTTGAATAAAACTACTGCTTGTATCGCACTATGTTTTGGTAGCGCTGTGAGCCAATCAAGGTTTAATGCATTGCACAGTGCTGTCAGTCTGGCACCGAAAGCTTGCTGACAGGAGCAAAAGCTCATCAGTGGCTGCTTTGACTGTCCAGACACAAGTGATTCTACAACAACATACACTGCTCAAAAAAATTAAAGGAACACTTTTTAATCAAGTCAATTAAACTCCTGGGATATTGATCTGGTCAGTTAAGTAGCAGAGGGGGATTTTAATCAGTTTCAGCTGCTTTGGTGGACGTGAAATTACCAATAGGTGCACTAGGCCAACAATGAGATGACCCCAAAACAGGAATGGTTTTACAGGTGGAGGCCACTGACATTTTTTCCCTACTCATCTTTTCTGGCTGTTTTTCACTAGTTTTTCATTTGGCTAGGGTCAGTGTCACTACTGGTAGCATGAGGCGATACCCTGAGCCTACAGAGCTTGCACAGGCAGTCCAACTCCTCCAGGATGGCACATCAATACGTGCCATTGCCAGAAGGTTTACTGTGTCTCCCAGCACAGTCTCAAGAGCATGGAGGAGATTCCAGGAGACAGGAAGTTACTCTAGGAGAGCTGGACAGGGCCGTAGAAGGTCCTTAACCCATCAGCAGGACTGGTATCTGCTCTTTTGTGCAAGGAAGAACAGGATGAGCACTGCCAGAGCCCTACAAAATGATCTCCAGCAGGCCACTGGTGTGAATGGCTCTGACCAAACATTCAGAAACAGACTTCATGAGGGTGGCCTGAGGGCCCAACATCCTCTAGTGGGCACCAGAGAGCTCGACTGGCATTTGCCATTGAACACCAGAATTGGCAGATCCGCCACTGGCGCCCTGTGCTTTTCACAGATGAGAGCAGGTTCACCCTGAGCACATGTGACAGACGTGAAAGGGTCTGGAGAAGCCATGGACAATGTTATGCTGCCAGTAACATCGTTCAGCATGACCGTTTTGGTGATGGGTCAGTGATGGTCTGGGGAGGCATATCCATGGAGGGACGCACAGACCTCTACAGGTTAGATAATGGCACCCTGACTGCCATTAGGTATTGGGATGAAATCCTTGGACCCATTGTCAGAACCTACGCTGGTGCAGTGGGTCCTGGGTTCTTCCTGGTGATGACAATGCCTCATGTGGCAAGAGTATGCAGGCAGTTCCTGGAGGACGAAGGAATTGATACACTGAATGGCCCCCACACTCGCCTGACCTAAATCCAATAGAATACCTCTGGGATATCATGTTTCGGTCCATCCGACACCGCCAGGTTGCACCTCAGACTGTCCATGATGCTCTGGTCCAGATCTGGGAGGAAATACCCCAGGACACGTCTCATTAGGAGAATGCCCCGATGTTGTCAGGCATGCATACAAGCACGTGGGGGCCATACAAACTACTGAATACCATTTTGACTTGCTGCAATGAAATTTCAGCAAAATGGGACTAGCCTGCTGCATAATTTTTTTCACATTGATTTTTGGGATGCTCTGAATTCAATCCTCTGCAGGTTGATCATTTTCATTTCCATCAAACGATGGGGTATCCTTACGTTCCTAACACATTACCCAGTCCATATCAGTATAGATATCCATCATGATATTTTTCCCCATTGAGATCTGATGTGTTTTCAAAGCGTTCCTTTAATTTTTTTTAATCCGTGTAGTTAGGTTGGTGGCCCTACTTTCTCCACTGCAATTGGAGTGAAACTGTAAATGAACTGCAAAAGAACACAGCAAGTGGTGCCACTGCCAACAAATGTCACTTTAATGAAGATAAATTTCTGCCTAAAGAGTCCTCAGAATTTGACATTGCCAGGAGTGTCAATCATTTTGTTCCTACAGCCAATCCGTATGTCACTACAAGTAGTGGAACAGAGGTTGGATGGAGGAATCACTGATTTTAGCGAGTCACTTTAACTGCAGCAGACAGCAACAATGCTATGTTGTCTGGCAGGGGTGCATAAATTACAAGTCTCTAACAAATTTTATTGGCAAGTAAGACAACTTACACTTATGTATTTTTAAAAAATGAATTTAGTTGCTCATAGCTCCACTTGAGTTAGTAGGCTAAATCTGTATAGGATTTAGGTCATGTTTATCTTCTAGTCCAATCTGCTGTATACTGCACCTATAGTACTAGACTTTTCTAGTAAAATACACTTAATTTTTGTATTATACAACCTCTTTAAAGCTTTACAGACAGCTCTGAGACACCATTGTTATTTCATTTTCATATTACATCCTACCAATATGTCATTTTTATATTAGGAAGACAAATACATACCTCTGTTCAATGCTGATAAGACAAGCTGGCAATCAGTGGAGTCACCAGAGTGTCTGTTTTGGTTAACATGTATCTCTGGTGGGTTGTATGGTGGTGGAGGGGTATCTGAGGGCAAAAGGAAGCAAGTTAATGTTTGTGAGTATACAAAATTAAGACAGAAAGTATACCACAAAAGTAATCAGTATAGTTTACCTGTGATTTGATATGGGCTTCCTGGCTCAGAGGAACTTCTGGGGGAATCAGGGTATCCCACAGTGTTTGGAGAGTGGTGGTAGATGTTGCTGGGTGAAGTAGAGAATGGAGTACAGGATGGTTGCTGGAAAGACTCAGGAAAGGTTGCGTTGTGTGGCATTAGTGGGTCATTACTGAGAGATGTGTTACGAAACTTGGCAAGTAGGCTAAGCTGTGGATTAAACTCGCTGTGTCTTGGAACTAGTACCGGTGGAAGGACTAGAAATAAAGAAATTAATAAGAGATTCTGAAAAAAACAATTCAAAGAGGAACTCCTCCCTTACTATTAGAAATGGCATTTTGTATTCCCAGTATTTGTCTCTGTTTAAAAAAAACCCCCACAATACTAGTCCATGCAGTCCGGCACTGCCATCTTGAATCGAGACCTGGTGCATGTGCAGACACACTGCAGGGATCTATGAGACCCAGCAGAGCCCTGCGGCATGTCTGTGCACGTGCCAACCCCCCTTCCTACCCCTCCCCCCAAGCATTTAAAAGAAAAAATGTTTTTTTTTTTTGCCACTGTGTAAACAGGAGAGGGTGGAGGCAGGAGAGAGGATCCTAGGAAAAGGGGTGAAGGTCCCCTTTAATTCCCCAATCACTACAATGGAGGTCCAAAAGGGAATATAAAACCCTGGCTACCTGGCTGATTTCTACAAACTTTTATCCATAGTGTCTACTGCACTAACTCCATCCTTATCCATAATTTTTCTATAACCTGAATTTAATGACGTTTTTACCACACTTCTCAAAACTGGGAAAAACCTGAACACGTCTCTTCTTACCAACATATCATTACCAACATATACAGATTATGTAACTGGCTAAAATCATGACATATTGCATCCAATGCCACATCTCCTTGCTATTCACTTCCTTCCACATCGACTTCTGCGCAAAAAGCACTCTATTCTGGGTACAGAAACTGCTATCTCAGCCATGACCAAGCAAAGCAACATTCCTCCTATTTCCCTCCTATGATGCTCTTAATCTATAATGAAGAGAATCCTTTTGACAAAACAGAATGGTCTCTTTTGAATTATACACTCTTTTCCAGGGCCTTTGGCCAAATAATTTCCTCTTATATCTAATGTATCTATCATTATCCCCACACAAAGACCCCTATTCCATACCAATATCTTGAGGCACAAGACAAGGGTACCCCCTTTCTCCCATGATTTATAACCTTGTACTGAACCCCCTTTTCCGACTGAATTGGTTCAAGGGAATTGGTGAAGTATTTAGGACATTCCCAATAGAGTTGTTGAAAATATTAGGGATTGTTTTGAGTGTCATAATAGGCTTGTTTTTATGCTTTAAACTGGGTTTGTGTGGATGTAAAGCAATTTATAAGAAACTAAACTCTAAGGAAAATTCAAATATGTTTATTACTTCATTTCAAAGGAACAATGGAAAACACGCTGAGAGGAAATGACAGTAGTCCATCTCAACTGTCACCAGTAATAGATGCTGTCAGGAATGGACTCACCATTAGTGATGGGACTCATCTGCCATGTGGGCTGCAGTACCAGGGCTGGCCAGCGGGTGCTCTCAGCAACCAGAAGCTCACTCCTGCAATCAGCCATCACCTGAGGCTGATTGCAGGAGGTGTATTTAAGGAATGGCCAGACCTGCAGTCAGTGCCTTGGTGTAATGTTTCCCATGAGCCCCTGTACCTGCATCCTGTCTGCTTCCTGCCCAATCCTGACTCTGCTTTGATCCTGACTCTGAACGAACTCTGCCTGTCCTGACCTCAGCTATTCCTGACCACAGTTCCGCTCGCTCCTGGTACCCTGTTTGCCCGTTTGCTACCGACCCGGCCTGCCTGACTACGTTTGATTTGTATATATGGTTATCTGTTGGAGTTTGGGTTGTTTGCACTGTGTTATGTTTACCTTGCACTGCGTTTGTGTTGTTTAGTCTTAATAAATTGTCTTATTTACACTATACCTGAAGCCTGCGTTTCCCTGTGTCAGTCCACACACCTCTGGTCATACCCGGAGCCCTGACAGATGCACCCCTTGTAATGTCCCCTGATGAAACCGAACCAGTAATGCCTTGTTTACTACCCATGTCAGATGATTCTGCAGAAAAATTCATTACCTCTGAGCGAGGAAAACCAGACGATGATTTGAAAGATCTAATTACACAGGATGGGACCGTATCAGCAAGTTTTCTCCCACCATCAGTTGATGAACTGATGTTGTCGTTGATGAACTGATTGTGGTATGGACTGTGCCCACAGTTATACCACATCAGTCACTGGTCAGGTCATCATGCATCAGCCTGAGACCAGCAGGAAATCACCCCTACTATGCTAATGAAGCATTCGGATTTGCCTCAAGACCAAATGAGACTGCAAAAGACATTGTGTTTGTAGGACATTCCTATATATATTGGACATGATCTAGGGCACGCTGGACAAAGTGCATTTAAGTGATAAAGGGTGTGACATCTTTTGAGGGGTCTGCAGGAAATAATTGCAGCACGCTAAATAGAGTGGCTTAAGGGTGACACATTAGGTAAAAAGTATGATTCTTTAGCTAGAGTGTAAATGCTTGCATATGCTAAAGTGTGGGAAAAAGTCAACAACAAAGCTGAGCACGTTTGTGTGACTGCGTAAGGGTCAATGTCCCCGTCAGTGGTATTCCTGCCCCGGAGGGAGGTATTCCTCTGACATGTAAGTGAGGCTTAGCTTACTTATATGTCTCGGTAAAGGGCAGGAATGGGACATTGTCCACCAATAGGCAAGTTAGTAAGGAAGTTTTGTACCATCTGCCTCTGGGGAACAAAGTAAGCAAAAATATGTGGAATAATGGAGGACCATGCCTGTGATGCAAGGTAGGGAGAATGAAAGGTGAAAGGAACATCTCAGGGTCCATCACTTCCAGCCATCAGGCTGTGTTATTCCCCTAATGGTAGATGAAATAAGGGATGAGTGGTCAGCCGTGGCCAAAGGGGGGAGTGGCATGAGGGGAATATACCTTCCTACGGTCCCCCTGATGATCATGGATAAGATCACTGAAACATCCACACTTATGTTGTATGTGTTTGGAAATAATTATAGTCATAGGAGTGAAACTTGTGATTGCTTAAGTGCAAGACTCTCATGTAGATAAATGAGAGACACCATTTCTCAAGACATCCATGTAGATAAATGGAGGTCATCATTTATATTGGGGTTGTGCCTTCCTTGACACACCTGTGTATAAGGAATGAATACTTGTGAAAAGTAATGATCAAAGGGGGGAATTATGTATAGGAATAAATATGATCCTTACTGAACCACATATATAGAATGGCTGTATAGTCCATTTTGTCTCTGTTTTATAACTTCATATATTTTAAGTTGCTTACTGCAAAACACATATCTTGATTGGAATTATGCCATTAGGCGTGTGTGCTGTGTTAGTGGGGTAATAGTGTTCACTTTGGTCCTTCCAAAAGGTGATCTGTTTCTGGTTGATAAGAAGTGCTATATAAGCAGGGTAGGATTTTATACAAGAATGCAGGAGGGTTGGACACTGTATTCCCCATATACATATATGCAATAAATACAGTTTGGAGCCTTATCTCGTCTGAAGGTAATTATTCAAGTTTGCTTTAAAATAGAGGAACCGGAGCAGGAAGCAGGAAGTGCTAAACTCCCTACGAAGTAACATACTGGAGTTGATTTACTAAAGCTGGAGAGTGCAAAATCTAGTGCAGCTCTGCATAGAAATCAATCAGCTTCCAGGATTTATTGGTAAGTTTAAGCTGATTGGCTACCTGCACAGCTGCTCCAGATTTTTGCATTCTCCAGTTTTAGTAAATCAACCCCACTGTCTCTAATTAGCTCCTTTGGTCAGATTTTTGGTTACAAAGACACTTTACCTAACCAAACATACCAAGTCTCCTTGGAGTTATCTCTACAATTTTATTTTATATAAAGATGAAATATCTTATATTGGGGTAGCATACACTGAAAACCCCCATATTCTTTGCAGGACCAATGCGTAGGGTCAGCTTTTTTACACCATGAAAGTCGTTCCTATTTATCTTAACGAGGAGGAGCTACAAATACCGTGTCTGCTGACTTTTAATATAAGGACATTTACCTGTCCGGTCCGTCATCATCTGAGCTAGTTCTTCACTAGCCTCCAAGTTCCTGGTGCCGGAATTGCAAGTGAGGGAAATCGGAAGTGAAGTCTTGTGGCTTCAGAGCCGGTTTCCTACTGAGCATGCGTGAGTCGCATTGCGCCATGAGATTGGCTTCACAGTCTTCTGGGACCTGTGAAGTGTTCCAGAAGACTGCGGGGGGAAGGATGGCAGCCAGACTTCCGGCTCAGTTTGCACTGGCGAACAGAACTGGAAGTGGAAGCGGGTACCTGTCAAAACCAGGTACCCGCTCCCCCCAAAAAAGGCGAAATGTGGCAATGGAGGGGTGAGGAGACAGACAAACAGAGCTTCCCCTTTTGGGTGGATCTCCACTTTAAACATTCAAGCCTCAAGCGTATCCTTAAGATATGATGGGAGTTCATCTGGTTCAGTAGAAGAGCAACTATAAGGCTTTGCCCTTTACAGCAGCCTTCTAGCAATGGAGTTCTTGGAGTGCATGAATGGAGTCTGAATACATGATAACAATGGACACTAGTGTTAGGTTTGTGTTCTGGATGGTAAGCATAACTACAGCTGAGAAAAAAATTACCCCTAACTTTAGGCAACGTATTATTGGGTTTATTTTGCACCAACAGCATCCAGTATAATTGCATATATTCAAGGTAATACCTTTTTTTCACCGTTTTCTTTCATTCATTCCTTGTTGCATCTCAGTGCTGCTGATCCTATAAAGCGGGGTGCTCAATCTTTTGAACAGAGAGGGCCACTTAAGTGATTTGGTATCCGTTCGCGGGCCACAATGAACTATGGGTTTTATGATCCCTCAAACCGCAAATGTAAATGAGCCCTTACTGTCATGAGCCTCCTATAAGGCTGCTTTCATACTGATGAGCTGCAGTTTACACGCACTTCGGGTGCAGCGCAGTGCACCTGCAGCTTTTCTGCGGGTTAGCTGAACTGAGCCATAGACTTCTATTAAATCTTGTGGGTGTGGGCACTTCATAAAAGATTCTTGTGCTTTCTGAAAGCGCACCAAAACTGCTGAATACAAGAGTTTTGGTGCGCTTTAAGAAAGAACAAGAAAACACGTAGGTTATAATAGAAGTCTATGGCTCAGTGCAGCTAACCCACAGGAAAGGCACAGGTACACTGCGCTGCACCTGCGGATAAGTGTGAAAGCAGCCTAATAACCCTTTTTTGTGCTTTTTTTGCCCATTGCAAAAGTGCAGTGTTTGTGATGTTTTATACACTGACATTTTCCTCTTCCAGCTTCTGCTGCCATTGCTCTCCAGGCTGCTAGAAAGATCCTAGGTGAAGTGCACTTGGTATCACTCTGCCTGGGAAAGGAGTCAGCACTACAGAGGAAGCATCAGCTGATGTCTCTTCTGCTTCCTCCGCGGCTGCCTGCTTCCTCCTCTGCTGGTGTTGGTTTCATGCACTCTAATGCTCTGGGATGGTGGGCGACAACTCATTGATTGCTATCTGGGCTTGACGACCCACCATCCCAGAGCATAGGCCATATCAAAGGGCGCTGGTTCAGCAACCCTACTATACAGCCTCTATACAGTCAGGGTCCATTTTTTGGCACAAAAAAAGTAAATGCTCAGAATCCATTTAAAGCCCATTGTAAATTTAAATTAAAACTTTTTTTTTTCATTTTAAGCAGAGTATAGGAGGGTTATAACCCCTGTCAGTTTATGTTTTGCTATCTGTGTCCCATTGGGGAGAATTTCCTTCACTTCCTGTCCTATAGCCAAAACAGGAAGTGAGAGGAAATCTATGCAAATAAAGGGAATCCCATGGGGACCCCCAGGTCACCAGAACTAATGTCCCCAGTGGAAGATTTCCCCTCTATTAATCTTCTGGGGACAGCCCAAAATATGTGATTTTCTTTTACTTTGATGTTCAATAATAATGATAAACAGAACAAATAGAGAGAGTGAATCTCCCTAACGGGAGCAGACAGCATTAAAAACAGACAGGTGTTCTAATCCTTCTCCATTCTATCCAAAAGTAAAACAAAGCTTTGCTTTTAGCTGTACTTTAAGCAAAATTCAACTTAATTTTGCCTTCCCAACTCCCAATGCCATTCATCTCTGGTCATACATAATGAAAGACTCATAAAGAACCAATATCATGTCATATTCTGAAACCTGTATGTAGATGTTAAATGTACTTCTACCGTAGTAATATGTTTACTATAATTTTTTTAACATTTACTTATATTTTTCTGGATTTATATGCAGACCAATCTGTCCAGCAAAGTAACAGTTGCAAGGTTGGGACAACAGGAAATAATAGGAATAATGGGTAAGAGTTGTACGTTTCGGCTGTGTTTTAAGGTTCATCCCAACCCGTCAGTTTCACATGAGATAGATAGCTTGGCCTGCATATTAATGTAATAAAATATAAATAAAGGCATGTGCAATACAAAAGCCATTTTTATACTTAATATTATCATCACTGGTATTATCTGATTTCAGTATACAATGTTTTATCACATTGGTCCTTTGAGACCTCCTGAGAAGAGTTGCTGAAATGTAGCAGCAGAAGCAGGGTGATGAAGTAATAGTTACCTGGAGTTTCTACCCGGCGGTAATGATAAGGATTGATACACACATCTTTCTGCTTTGATCCGAATGGGAACTCACAGCATTCAAGTGGTTTTAACTCATGATGTGACTGTAGATCTGGCCACCTCCAGACCCTACAATAGATAACATGTGGCAGGCCCTTGCGATGTGACACTTGTAGCCTCCCATCCAGTGACCTTGGGATGGTGACACATTTACTGGGTTGTCCTGGTGTACTGAGTGCCCTCTCCAGCTCTTCCATGGCACCCTTCTTTTTCTTCAGCTTCTTCACCAGAGAATCCACGGCCTTCTCTGCCCATTTTTCCTCTTCGTCTCCTTGCTTCCAGCCCAGCAGCCGTTTTACAGCTGGGCTTGTGAAGGAGAACAAGGAACTGATAGGAGTGCTGGAGTGCATAAGACTTGTTGGGGTCACTTGGAAGCCTTCTGAAAAGACCAGGTGGCTTAATCTTCTGATTTTTCTTTTTGAAATAACTCTTTCAAACCCGGTTGTTCAACATCAGGTTAAAGTATCCTGAAGAAGAAACAAGAGTTGCAGTGAGAATTTTGTAAAAACAATTCATATTCCAATAGTTTTTATTGAACATTTTTTCAAATAACAGGTAATACTAATGAACAATGTCCTGTCAAAAAATATAGATTATAACACAACGCAAATAGCACAGTTTATCGGACATAAAACATGTAACAGGAGATTAAGAACTCTGTAGAGTAGCAATTGGACCATTTAGACCAAGGTCCACAACCCTTATCTGCCATATATAGGAGACTGGCACAGCGGTAGGGAAGGGAAGAGGGAGGGAACAGGGAAGGGAGCCGGGAGAGGGGAAGTTAGGAAGTGTAGTGGGATGGAAAAGGGAAGAACCACTGTTCATGGACCTTAAATTACACACAGAGTAATTGTAATTTAATACAGGACAAATATTGTAGAACATATAAAGATTGAGCATAATCCACCCTAACAGACAAAGAGAGGATGATAAAGAATAGAAAAAGGAGAATAGAAAAGGAGAAGGAGAGGGTCAAGTTGAGGGACATTAAGGCACAGAAATATATTGAATCCATGGGTCCCAAGTTTTGTCAAATTTTCTAGTATTATTGTGTAGTATACAGGTGAGTTTCTCATTAATCATAATCCAGTTCAATTTATTCTTAACATTGTCAAGCGGGATAACCAATTGTTTCCAATGTCTAGCTATAGTAATTCTTGCTGCCAACATATAGGTGATCAATTTATGGGACTTTCTGGTCACATTATCTGGGAATTTATGAAAGAGGGCCATCTCCGGGGATCTGTGAATATTTACCCTGTCACCAAATTAATGAAATTAAACATGCAAATCCAAAATTTGCTTGCTATCCGACATTGCCACCAGATGTGAAACATAGAACCCACCTGGCCGCAACACCAGAAACATATTGCTGAAGCAGATGGCTGCATCCTCGCAGTCTGAATACTATCGTAACAACGTTTTTTAGTTTGCTTCAATTAGGGTAGTATTGATGGAAACTTTAGATAGTGCCAGGGCAATATCTTGCCAATCCAATAGGTCATAATTGACATTCAGGTCCCGTTCCCAATGCTCCATATAGGGAAGCTTACAATTTGTGCCAGTGAGGAGAGCATACACTGTGAAGACACGGCCTCTAGGGACATCCCTATTCTGACTGGAGAGTTCAAAGTTGGTAAGTAAGGGTGATTCATCCAATATAGTAAGCTTCGAGTGGATAAATGAAACAATCTGACTAAATCTGAAGATTTCAATAGCAGGCATTTGCAACTAATCCTTAAAATATTGTAAAGAGTGTATTCGATCACCCTTAAGGTAGTCACCTATCCACAACAATCCTTTACTGATCCATCATTGAAAAGGGGCAAGTACTAAACCATGTACACATTCAGGATTACAAAAGATCAGAACCAAGGCTGTATGTGGAGATGCTAATGATTTGCGATGGTGTACTCTGTCCCAGACAGTCAAAGAATGTGACAAAGTAGGGCATAGTATAAGGAGGGTGCGATCGATTAGGAAGCCAAAGTAATGAGCCGACTGCTAGGGGTGGCAAAAAAGAGCTTTGATAGAAACCCAGAGAGGGGTAGGTTCCGTACAAATGCTGTTTGATCCTGACTTCTCTGATCTTCCCCTTCTGCCAGTGTCCCCCTCTGTCACAGAGCTGGTCCTTCCCCCCCATCCTCCAGGTTTGCTGCCTGTCACCCCCCACCCCTCAGCAGCCCCTCACTCTTCTGTCCCGTCCATGCTGGGACTTCTAGTCCTCCTTGTCCCTGACGCAGGCAACCCCCAGCGGCCCCTCACCCCCTGTCACCGGCAATCTGGACCCCTGCCGAGGGAGCATCCTGCTTCCCTGGCTGGGTGCCAGAAAGTCAGGCCCCCTGCTGTGGGAATCCACAGGCAGGCTCCCTCCTGTCACCCCCCTCCCTGTCCCCTCATGCACGTCTTCCCATGCACCGTGCCCGACAGGAACAAAGGCCATGTTCCCTGTGTGAGTCCGGAGTCACGGGGGGCGGGGCCCGTTGCCATGGCAACCTGACTTGAAATCGCGGCTTACTACGGCAACACGTCCCGCTCTGTACTTAAGACAGAGCAGGGCGCCGGCCCCATGTGTTCTTCTGCCTCCTCCGTGCCAGCCTCCTCCATGTTCCAGCCCCCTGCTCTCCTCTCCTCTCACTGGCTGATCTGCCTGCCAGTCTGCTGCTGGATTCCTCCCCTGTGTGGGGTTTACTCTGTGCTGCCTGGATCTCCTCACTGTGGAAGAACCTTCTGCTGCCCCCGTGAGCCTGCTGGCTGGATCTCTCCCCTGGAGGACTTAACCCTTTGTTCCCTGTGAGCCTGCTGCTGGATCTCTCCCCTGGAGGACTTAACCCTTTGTTCCCTGTGAGCCTGCTGCTGGATCTCTCCTCTGGAGGACTTAACCCTTTGTCCCCCTTGAGCCTGCTGGCTGGATCTCTCCCCTGGTGGACTTAACCCTTTGTTCCCCATGAGCCTGGTCGATTTAACTCTTTGTTGCCTGTGAGTCGGGCGGACTTAACCCTTCGCTGCCTGGAGCTGCCTGTGTGGATTGACCCTGTGTTGCCTGTGTGAACTGTAACCCTCCATGTCCAGCTCCCCGCATCTAGTAAGTTGGCTAACCCCATGCTGCCCAAAAGACTGAGCCCAATTCCCCCCAGGAACCCAAATTCTCACGAAACTGCCACTCCCCTCTCCAACGGAACCCTGTGGACTACCAGCCCCCTGCTGTTCCATATTGCCTTCCAGAGAACTGTACTGTGTTGCTGTGTCTGGTGTGGATCTGTGGACTAATAAATCTATTGTCTGTACCCCAAAAACCTTCCCAATAAACAACCGCACGTCGGGTTCCATGCAATCTGTCTCCAAGTGCTCTCTCCCTGCGCTCCTGGTACGTGACACCCTCTTATCTCCTGATAAGACATGCTCAGTTTGGTGTGTATTGCTAGAGAGGGTTTTTTTTTACTTGGGAGAGTGCATGTGATCAGCACAGGGTCAATCAGCACTGTCCAGACAGAGCTCAGGGGTTCTGCATCCTCCTAGAGCAGAAAGAAAACTCCTCCTACAAGCTTTAACCAGTGCTTTGCTGAACACTGATAGAAGTCACAAGACTGCTCTAACTGCTAATGAGAAAAGGTATTTAGCAGTTTATATTTGCTAAACAAATTGCATTTTCATGTAGTGTGTACTGTGGGAGACCAAATACAGTGAATGCAGGGTCCTAGGTTTAGTAACATTTTAATTCTACAACTTCAAATGTTAAAGCAGAATTTTATTATTTTTTAAATTAGCGTGCCTAGTCATTTTTAAAAAATAAAAAAAGGGTTCTTGCTGTAATATTCACCATTTCTGTGTTGTCCCCTGCAATATGTCCATTCATCCACCAGCTGCCAGTCTTTTGCCTGGTTAAATGACAGCCTCTGTCATTCAACTCGCTTCATGTATGCCCAGGCTGCCATGGCACACCCCCTGGGGGTCTTGCAGTACAATACTGCAGTATTGCGGACTGCTCATGACTACCCCAGTTAGAAGACTCAACGGGCATCAAGTGACTGACTAGAGGACCCCAAGAAAAAAAAACGTATCTATAAAGAGACTGTTTTAAAAACAGCTGCTTTGTGCATATTGTAAAAACATTCTGCTTATACCAACACAAAAAGGATGCAACGCCACCCAAAATATACTTTAATTTAGAGTGATTGGGCAATGTTCAGTCTCCTACTGGGTCTCCACTGTCGGCATCCACCACGCATGGCCATGGCAACCTCAGAGTGCAGCTGTCGCCTACGTGTGAGTCTTTTATATATCCCTATGAAGAATTTAATAGGGAGAGTTTCTTTACCCAGCCCAATGTTGTGAATTCTCCACGGGCATAAAAGAGCACTCAGTCATTCCAGTGACAACAGTAGCTCTTCCGTCATAAAGCTTTTGCCGATCACTGTAATGACTCATTTGATAATTAAAACCATACCCACTTTGTCCAAAAACAGAAAATCTTTTTTGGTAGGGTTTTGCTTTAAAATGGCCACATGCAACACATATGAAATGTATAGTGGCACTGTCACTCAATAAAATCCTTATGTGTTTAATACACAGAATGTCTCCTACCTTCACTCCTTTTCAGTGCTGCAGCCTCAATCAGACTCTTCAATATACTTCAATTCCTGGGGATGTCAGATATCTGTGTCTCCCGCCACAATCTGTGCTTCTGTCCCCTGAACCTTTACGGCACTACAGGTCTCAGTGGTGATGGGAGAAGGTTGGAGGGAGGTAGCACAGCCTACAACAGGGACACAGTTCTCTGGCAATGCTGCAAGTTCTGCTCAGAGTTTGATGGAGGCTGCAGCTCTAGAATGGAGGAAGAGCAGAAGACACAGGCCTACAGAGAGGTGGGTATAATACTGATTCTATTGCAGGGACTTCCCATATGGAAGAAAAATATATTTGAAATATATTTTAAAAATATTCTTCCAAAATATATTGCCATATACTTGAAATGCTACAATTTTGGCCGTATTCAATATATTTCAATAAATATATATATATATATATATATACATACATATATACCGCATGTTGAAATGCGTTTTTATTACAAAATTTATGAAAAATATTTTTAAAAATGCATTTTGAATATACTGTATGCCTTTAAAAACACAAATCTACATTTTTGGAATGCATTTACAAATATATGTAAAAATATATGTTAAAATTATTTATATGTTCAAAAAAATCTGAAGAATATATTTAAAAAATATATATTTTTAAAAATATATATTTTTAAAATATATTCTTCAGATTTTTTTTAACATATAAAAAAGTCATTTTAACATATATTGGTGAATGCATTCCAAAAATGTAGATTTGTATATTTGATACTCGAAATGTATTTTTAAAAATATTTTCATATATTTTATAATAAAAACGCATTTCAACATGCAGTATGTATATATATATATATATATATATATATAATATGGCCAAAATTGTAGCATTTCAAATATATGGCAATATATTTGGGAAGAATATTTTTAAAATATATTTCAAATATATTTTTCTTCCATGTGGGTTGCTATTTAGATTTTTGTGGGCAACTTATAACAGGTGCAGTTGGCTAGTCCCTTTTAGTTAGAGCACTAGATATAAGCCAGGATGGGAACAGCCCTAGTGCAGTCGGGGTATGGAAGCCAAACACCCCACACCAGTACCAGTGTAATCTGCACATGGAGGCCCTGGACAGGGCTGGAGGCCGGGGAGAAGTAGAACTGCACCAAGGAGAGCTGTGTGTAGATTTCCTGACCCTTGTGAAGGTAGGGGCTAGGGCAGATTGTAAAAGATCTTTTAGTCCCCTTAGTGAGGCTATTCCCATAGCGGATCCCAGGAAAGGCGTACCTATGGAGGAGGTGACTACAGAGATCCCATTCCAGTGAGTACTAATGACCCCAGATGTAGGGAAAGACTGTTAGAGGGAAGATAGAAGATTTAAGCGCTGCATGATGCTTTCATATGTGATTACTGCAGACTGTCCACTAAATGTGATTGACTATGTACTGTCAAGCGTCCCTGGATAGTGTGAATGGATGTGACCATTATGCCATTTTCCAAGTACCATCAGTAAAGTGCAGCAACCCTATTTTTTGTGTGGACATTTCTTCCTTGGAGATATAAAGGTCAATGGCCAGGAATGTCACGTGGAGGCCTCTGGCATGAAGTAGAGCACAATATAGAAAAATGTACAGCCTCAGCGGGAGAGCCACTATTCTAGTGAGGGAGGCAAGGACTTGTGCTCGTCGTGCCAACATCCATCTAATTGCAAAGCCCCTCTTACAAACTGACAGGGTTTCTTTAAAGGAAACCTGTACTGTGAAAAATATAGAGACTGCTGTTGCTGACCTCCTTTTGAAAATACCAGATCTCTGGCTTTCTGAGTCCTTGGCCCTGGAAAAGGCATGCAGCAAGTCTAGTTCATTTCTCTATCAGCCATGCTAAACAGCATATGTCTCTTTATATGCTCATGCTTTTCTGCATTCTTACAAAACAAATCATCAAATAATTCTTTTTTCACCTGGCATTTTACACTTTTATCTCTGACTTAACATTTTCTGACTCTTAATGGTTACAATGGGTATTCTGCGGAAAAAAGTATACCTATTCTTAGAAAAATTGATTTAATTACTTATGAATATGCTAACTGCTGGGTTGCCATCCAGTGTATTCAGTGGCTTACAGGTTAGCACTTCTGCCAAGCAGAAGAGGTCATTGGTTCAAATCC
Organism: Staurois parvus; assembly: GCF_062004578.1. NCBI lineage: Eukaryota > Metazoa > Chordata > Amphibia > Anura > Ranidae > Staurois > Staurois parvus. Next base: position 3,642,780 of record NW_028318340.1, on the reverse strand, counting down.
TGACCAGGACACTACCTGCATGGAGTTTGCATGTTCTCCCAGTGCTTAAGTGGGTTTTATCTGATTTTCTACTAGACTCCAAAGACAGTAGTATATTTTTCCTTGACTAAAACTGTCCCTTGTAAACATATACAGGTATGTTTACATGTGAGATAGAGACCTTGAAATGTAGGATCCCTGAGGGCAGGGATTGATGTGAATGTAAACTGCTGCATATATTGCTGGTGCTATATGAATGTCTGGAATAAATAGCTTAATAATTTACTTATTGACTCAAAAAGTATGCAGACTAGGAGTTTAGACTACACCTGCAGCATGCTATCTCTGCTTGGGGTGACAACACTTCACAGTGATCTCTGCCTGGAGTGACAACGCTTCACAGCGATCTCTGCCTGGAGTGACAACGCTTTACAGCGATCTCTGCCTGGAGTGACAACGCTTCACAGCGATCTCTGCCTGGAGTGACAACGCTTTACAGCTATCTCTGCTTGGGGTGACAACGCTTCACAGTGATCTCTGCCTGGAGTGACAACGCTTCACAGCGATCTCTGCCTGGAGTGATAACGCTTCACAGTGATCTCTGCCTGGAGTGACAACGCTTCACAGTGATCTCTGCCTGGAGTGACAACGCTTTACAGCAATCTCTGCCTGGAGTGACAACGCTTCACAGTGATCTCTGCCTGGAGTGACAACGCTTCACAGTGATCTCTGCCTGGAGTGACAACGCTTCACAGTGATCTCTGCCTGGAGTGACAACGCTTCACAGTGATCTCTGCCTGGAGTGACAACGCTTCACAGTGATCTCTGCCTGGAGTGACAACGCTTTACAGCGATCTCTGCCTGGGGTGACAACTCTTCGTAGTGATCTCTGCCTGGAGTGACAACGCTTCGCAGCGGTCTCTGCCTGGAGTGACAATGCTTCACAGTGATCTCTGCCTGGGGTGACAACGCTTCGCAGCGATCTCTGCCTAGGGTGACAACGCTTCACAGTGATCTCTGCCTGGAGTGACAACGCTTCACAGTGATCTCTGCCTGGGGTGACAACGCTTCACAGTGATCTCTGCCTGGGGTGACAACGCTTCACAGTGATCTCTGCCTGGAGTGACAATGCTTCGCAGCGATCTCTGCCTAGGGTGACAACGCTTCACAGTGATCTCTGCCTGGAGTGACAATGCTTTACAGTGATCTCTGCCTGGGGTGACAACTCTTCGTAGTGATCTCTGCCTGGAGTGACAACGCTTCGCAGCAGTCTCTGCCTGGAGTGACAACGCTTCGCAGCAGTCTCTGCCTGGGGTGACAACGCTTCACAGTGATCTCTGCCTGGAGTGACAACGCTTTACAGTGATCTCTGCCTGGGGTGACAACTCTTTACAGCGATCTCTGCCTGGGGTGACAACTCTTGTAGTGATCTCTGCCTGGAGTGACAACGCTTCGCAGCGGTCTCTGCCTGGAGTGACAATGCTTCGCAGCAGTCTCTGCCTGGGGTGACAACGCTTCACAGTGATCTCTGACTGGGTTAGTAAAGAACTGAAGCCAGAAAAGGCCAGGAAACTAGCAATTTGATTTATGCTCCACTCATGACAGGAGCCCTTTTATGATATTTTCATATCCACAACTGTCATTTATGGTTTGCAATGGATTTTACAGTAAGTATACCTTTCCATCATTGTATTTGTCAGCTGTGACTGATTTACAGGTACAAGCTTTGTCTGTAGAAATATTTATGAGATTCAGAACTGACCATCTACACCATGAAACTCCAAAGTTTGCTTTATTTTAGAGTCAAATCAAATTGGAATCTTCTAACATATCAGCCCATAATATACCATACTAGTTTTAATGCAGCATTTATTGAGAGGCGGAATTTAAAATACAAAAAGTATTCCTATCTCAATTTAAAGTGTATGTACTGTGTATGTACTGCCAAACCAGGGAAGGGTTAAAGCAGCATTTCTCACATTTTACCACAGAAGAACCCCCAAAATAATTTTCAGGTCTTGGGGAACTCATAATAAGACCAATTAATTGGAGGTCAATGGAAAAAATGTCCAAAACATTGGTGGTCAGTGGAAAGAATGCAACCCCATAGTCAGAATGCCATCTTTATGGATAACTAATATAATTGCCATCATGCTGCTGGCTTTGCCAAGAGGCATTGGTCCTGGAACTATGCAGGCACGATTATATGGGAGGCCGATCAGCTAAAACTCAATTAACCCCTAGACACCTCTGGAGGAACCTTAGGGGTCCTTGGAACCCTGGTTGAGAATGACTGGGCTAGACGGTCAAACATATATTGCCGTCTTTCTCTCTGTTGGGGTTCACTCTCTATTTGTCTTGGTGACCACCTTCACCAAGACAGAAAGAGATGGAAATTCCAGAGTAGTCACCAGGTGAAATCTTACAATTTGGAAATCTGTTCAGGTGACAACTGTCTTAGGAATCGTTCACACTAAATTCTAACTCTTGCCAACCCCCCTTATAGCATTTGACAAGCGTTAGACAGGCATTTGGGAAGCGTTTTTATTGCTCCTCAAATGCTCACCAAACTCCCTATGCGCGTTTTTGAGGCGTTTGCCAAGCGTTAAAACCGCACCGCAAACGCCTATAATGAAGTTTAATGGTATTAACGCTTCGCAAATGCCTGCCAGGCGTTTGAAGAGCGTCGCCATAGACTTGAATGGGAGGTTTCAACTCCTCCTGACTCAACATGAGGCGTCAATTTTGCCGCGACGCAATGCTAACGCTTGTGTGAACAGCATTATGTGCTGCCATGTGTAGAATTTTCATAGGCGTTTGAGGAATGTTAAAAACACTTCCCAAACGCCTGCTAACAAAGCTAGTGTGAACTTAGCATGCAAGGTAAATTCCCCCAACTTTGTAGAGATTTCAGCTCACTTTCTGAAAATTGTCATTTATGATGAAATACTATTTATTTGCAAAATTTTATAAGAAAAATACTTTTTTTCAAAATTTTTGGACTTTTAATTTACATAGCAAAAAAAATAAAAATCCCAGTGGTGAATAAATACCACCAAAATAAAGCTTTATCTGTCTCAAAAAAATGGTAAAAATTCATATGGGTACAGTGTTGGATGACCGCGCAATTGTCATTCAAAGTGTGATAGCACTGAAAGCTAAAAATTGGCCTGGACAGGAAGGGGGTAAAAGTGTCCAGACTGGAAGTGGTTAATAAAGTGTGTTTTTAAGCTGGAGTACACTGTTGATCCCATTTCTGTGTTTTTATGTGGCTGAGCCTGTTAGTGCTGTGGGATGGAGAAGGAGTTTTGCAGAAGGAAGAATCTGACAGGTACCTGCTCCCACTTCCACTGCGATCACCTAGGTAATCGGAAACAGAAGTTGTCCTCCCTCCCTCCCTGAAGTCTTGTGGGACACGTGACAGGTCCCAGAAGACGACGGGGCCATTCAGGAAGTGCAGCGCTACTCACGCATGCGCAGTGGGTACCCAGCTGTGAAGCCGCAAGCTGTCACAGCCGGGTGCCCGCACTGAAGATGCCGGCTCCTGGAATACAGGACGGCCAGTGAAACGGGCTGCGGCGGGGGTAACGCGGGACCGAGGGACAGATGAGTGGCTGTTTTTTAAAAGTCAGCAGCTACAGTTTTTGTAGCTGCTGACTTTTATTCTTTTACAGAGTGAGTGGAACTCCACTTTAAGGATTTTTAAATCTCTTGCTGTGCACGGAGAGCACTATTTTGTTTCTTTTTGTTTGCATATCCTTATACCTGTGAGTGTTGAGCTTCAGCTGTAGAAAAAGTAGGAGACGGATGCTGATGGGTTGAGAAATCTCTCTCTGGATATGAGAATACATGCCCTTATGACCTTAATTGAAATTGGGGTCCACTTTAGAAGGTGAGCATACACATTGCACGGGTGATCAGGATAATAATAAGAATATTGTTTGAAGATTATTGAAGATATCATATACGATTGAGTTTTGTGATGGACTAATGGCATTGTATCAGAAGGACTATTATTTTTAGTTTCATTTCATTCATTTACAGGAAATAAGTATTTGATCCCCTGCTGATTTTGAATGTTTGCCCACTAACAAAGAAATGATCAGTCTAAAAATCGAATGGTAGGTGTATTGTAACACTGAGAGACAGAACAGCAACACAAAATTCAAAAGAAATGCATGTCTAACAAATTATGCACTGATTTGCATGTTCATGAGGGAAATAAGTATTCGATCTCCTTCACAAAACATGACTTAGTACTTGGTGGCAAATCCCTTGTTGGCAATCACAGAGGTCAGACGTTTCCTGTAGTTGGCCACCAGGTGTGCACAGATCTCAGGAGGGATTTTGGCCCACTCCTCCTGGCAGATCCTCTCCAAGTCATTAAGGTTTTGTGGCTGATGTTTGGCAACTCGAACTTTCAGCTCCCTCCACAGATTTTCAATCGGATTTAGGTCTGGAGACTGGCTAGGCCACTCCAGGACCTTAATGTGCTTCTTCTTGAGCCACTCCTTTGTTGCCTTGGCCGTGTGTTTTGGGTCATTGTCATGCTGGAACACCCATCCACGACCCATTTTTAATGCCCTGGCTGAGGGAAGAAGGTTCTCACCCAAGATTTGACGGTACATTGCCCCGTCCATCGTCCCTTTGATGCGATGCAGTTGTCCTGTCCCCTTAGCAGAAAAACACCCCCAAAGCAGAATATTTCCACCACCATGTTTGACAGTTAGGATGGTGTTCTTGGGTCATAGGCAGCATTCCTCTTCCTCCAAACACAATGAGTTGAGCTGATACCAAAGAGCTCGATTTTGGTCTCATCTGACCACAACACTTTCAACCAGTCCTCCTCTGCATCATTCAGAGGTTCAGTGGCAAACTTCAGACGGGCCTGGACATGTGCTTTCTTGAGCAGAGGGACCTTGCGGGCACTGCATGATTTCTGTCCTTGTTGGCGTAGTGTGTTACCAATTGTTTTCTTGGTGACTGTGGTCCCAGCTGCCTGGAGATCATTGAGAAGACCCTCACGTGTAGTTCTGGGATGATTCCTCATTGTTCTCATGATCATTGACACTCTACGAGGTGAGATCTTGCATGGTGCACCAGACCTAGGGAGACTGACAGTTGTTTTGTGTTTCTTCTATTTGAGAATGATTGCACCAACTGTTGTCACCTTCTCACCAAGATGCTTGGTGATAGTTTTGCAGCCCAGTCCAGCCTTGTGTAGGTCTACAATCTTGTCCCCGACATCCTGGGACAGCTCTTTGGTCTTTGCCATGGCGGAGAGTTTGGAATCTGATTGTTTGATTGCTCCTGTGGACAGGTGTCTTTTATACAGGTAACATGAGCTCAAAAATGAGATTAGCAGCACTCCCTTTAAGAGACTGCTTCTAATATCAGCTTGTTACCTGTATGAAAGACACCTGGTAGCCAGAAATCCTGCTGAATGATAGGGGATCAAATACTTATTTCCCTCATCAACATGCAAATCAGTGCATAACTTGTTAGACATGCATTTCTTTTGAATTTTTTGTTGCTATTCTGTCTCTCAGTGTTACAATACACCTACCATTCGATTTTTAGACTGATCATTTCTTTGTGAGTGGGCAAACATTCAAAATCAGCAGGGGAGCAAATACTTATTTCCTTCACTGTAGATCAGGGGTGTCAAACTGGCGGCCCTCCAGCTGTTGCCAAACTACAAGTCCTATGAGGCATTGCAAGGCTGACAGTTCAAGTATGAATGTTTTTTCTTAGTTTTTGTTATAAAATTTTGTAAATAAGTGATTTTTCTCCTTCACTGGTGTACGCTAATGAGGCTGCACTGATGGGCACTGATAGGCTGCACTGATGGACACTGATAGGTGGCACTGATGGGCACTGATGAGGAGGCACTGGTAGGTGGCCCTGATGGGCATTGACAGGCATCACTGATGGGCACTGAAAGGCAGCATTGATAGGCAGCACTGATAGGCGGCAATGACTGGCACTAATAGGTGGCACTGACTGGCACTGATAGGCGGCACTGACTGGCACCGATAGGCGGCACTGACTGGCACTGTTAGGCGGCACTGACAGGCACTGAAAGGGAGCACTGATAGGCACTGATAGGCAGCACTGATGCGCACTGATAGGCAGCACTGACTAGCACTGGTAGGTGGCACTGATTGGCATTGATAGGTGGCACTGAAAGGCAGCTCAGATGGGCACTGATATGTGGCATTGATGTGCACTGGTAGGCACTGATATGTGGCACTGATGGGCACTGGCACGAGGCACTGATGAGCACTGACACAAGGCACTGATGGACACTGACAGGTGGCACTGCTGGGGCTACACTGATCATCAGGGCACACTGATCATCAGTGCCCTGATGATCAGTGTACATGTCCCCTCCGCGGAAAGCTGATTACCGGCTCTCCTCTCCTCTCCTCTGTCAGCGTGACAGCTCGAGAGGAGAGAAATGCCGATAACCGTCATTTCCCTGTTTACATGTGATTAGCTGTGATTGGACACAGCTGATCACATGACCGAGCCGACATCTTCGGCTCTTTCCGTGATCGGTGATCCGCTGTGTCCGAGGGACACAGCGCACCGCCGATCACCGCGCTGCGCGCTCCCTGAGACGCGCATGCGCAGTGAGAATGGGACGACATCATATGACGTCCTCCCAGAATGAGAGAACCACCTTGCGCCCGTCATATTACGATATGGCGGACGGGAGGCGGTTAAATAATATGATTTATCCAAATAATTTTTGCTGCTAAATCTTCAGTTATTCAAGTACACGCAAGATCCCTCTGTTTAATGTTTAATGGGAGAAGGGGGGCCCTTGTTATTTTAAAGAACTGTAATTAATTTAAAGGGTTTACATTATTTTCTTCAATTCTCTTTTTAAGATGTCATCACCATAATCATCATCTATCCAAAAAATCACATCATGTCCCTGGGTAGCTTTACTGTGATCTGCCATATTAGGCTGAGGAGAGAATACTGCAATGCTTTGCTATGGAAATACTGAATAGGAAGTTAGCTGAACACAATATTGGCCTTCCCTCCATTAATTTCATTTTGAATATTCAGCTCAACTATCCTACTAAAAATTCTAAACAGGTGACTTTAAATCCTATGAATAAATACAATGTAGGTTATAGAACAGGGGTCTCCAAACTTTCTACCATTTTATTGTCCTTTAGACCTTGAGGGGGCAGAGTGTGGCCAGCGAGAAGAAAAAAATGCACCGTGTCAGTGGGAGTAAACAATGTGTCAGGCTTGGTAATCAGTGGGGGTAAAAAGAAAATTACATAGGACTTGTGGTCCGTAGGAGGAATAGTGCTCCTTTATTGGTATTGTTGGTACTGGTGGGAGGAATACTGCTCCATTGCTGGTGTCATTGAGAGGACTAATACCCAACTACTGGTGCTAGTAGGAGAAATAGCGCCCCACTGATGGTGTCATCAGGAGGAATAATGCCCCTACGATTGGTGTCATTGGGAGGACTAGTACCTCATTGTTGGTGCCATTAGGAGGAAAAGTGCTCCATCACTGGTGTCATTGGGAAGACTAGTGCCCCATTGTTGGTGTCAGTGAAAGGAATGGTGCCTCATCATTGGTGTCAGTAGAAGGAAAAGTGCCTTGTTTCGGTAAAACAGTGCTCCAAGGGCCGGTTAAAGGCAAGCAAAGGGCCACATCAGGCCCCCAGGCCACAGTTTGGAAACCACTGTTATAATAGAAACTGTACCTTGTAGTATTTTAAAACAAATGCATAAATCTCTGATTGCCTCCCAAATCCACAAAGAATCTGCAGAATGCCAGCAACCACTGTTTGCTCATCACCCCTCTCCACCCACAACCAGCCACATGAACCATGCCGGCATTAATGGCAGCTCATCAAGCTTTATCTGTTTAGCCTTGTGAAAAGAGAAGATGTGACAGCAGATCAGTGAGCATCACTGTATATATTGCACAAATGTTTTTCTTTATAGAGGGCTTGGAGAAAGAACACTGATCCCTTTTGAGTCAAATTAAATTACTAGCCGGTGACATCAGCGTAAACTAGAACACCATTCTTGTCAATGGGAGCCCAGCCAAGATTGTCAATTAAAGACAGAGCCCTAGTACGCACACTATGTCATATCAGTACTGACCTTTTTAATGCCAAGTCTTTCTGCTCAGTGCTATTTTGTCAGTATCCAGTATTGCTAAATAGGCACAAAACAGGGATGAACACAAGACATGTATTCCATGAGATACGTCCCTTGCCCCAAAACTGTCAATTTTCTTTTGTAAACTGTTTATTTGATGAAAGCAGAAAAAAAAATAGTAATACAATCCAAATATATAGAGAGGTAACAAGAGGAAGAACAGGAGAATTGTCAGCATAAATATAACAGGTGATACAGGTGAAATAAAGCTGCACACCATATGTCAGGTAATACATTGTCATATAACACATCATAGACCACATACGCCTACACCAGTAACCAGTATCAAGACAAAACAAAGAAAAAAGAAAAGTATCACACCACAAATTTTAAGGAAATAAACCTTAACGATGTCCATATACAGAATCAGTTAAAGAAAAAAAAAACAGGAAAAAAGAAAAGCAGCGTTCCCCAGGATCAGGGCTGATCTCTCATCTGTACAGGTTTATGTAGCTGAGATGAGGAGCAGAGAACATGGTTGCCTCTTCTGATCACAGAACACAACCATTCTATCACAAACAGACGTCTTATGAAAGTGAGATCTGAAGATCTTGCTGACTGTTAGTGTGAAATATATCTGTCCCAGATTCTCCAGCTCAGATGTAGAGAATCTGGGAGAGAAGCTGGTGCGATTAGATTAAGAAGACTTCCTCCAAGTGGCTCAAAAGTAATAATTAAATTTTTTTTTTATATATATATACATATGTACTATTATATTATATATATACAGTTGTGTTCAAAATAATAGCAGCGTGTTGAAAAAAAGTGAATAAAGCTAAACATTCTATTCCAAATCAAAACATGAAGAAAAATATATCAAATTTGTGCTGTTCCTCTAAAAAAATTGAAGAAAAGTGAATATTAGACTGTTCAAAAAAATAGCAGTGTTTGTATTCTTCTTTACAAACTCAAACATTCACTATATAAACTGATAAATGCAGAGGACTCAGTTAAGATAAAGCCCTGATGAAGTCACGTGATATTGTGACGTAACGCGTCGGCGTAAGCGCGGTGACGTATTTCCGGCGTGGCGGCCATCTTGGTACACCTGTTATTCAGCTGTACACCCAACAAACACAGATATATCCTCATCTGAGAGCATGAGGGTCTCATGTGGACTGGCTGCTATGTAAGTGGAATTTTTTACCAACAAGTTTTATGTTCCTATGTTCCTATGGTATAATAAATATGCTACACTATGGGAGGATTCCTCTTTTTGTTCTGAGAGATTGATATTTCATCTATACCTGGAGAAGAGTTTAAGTGGGAATATTGAATTCTGAAAAGCGTTTCTGGAGTGCTGTGGTGCCTGGAGGATCTGTGAGAGGGATCCATTATTGCTCTTTGATCCGCAAGGGTCGAAGTGATGAGGTGAGAGGCTAATCCAGAAGGTGGTTGGATTCACAAGTTCTATCTACACTCAGATACCTGCACGATTTGTTTCACCTGTGGTCACTTTATAATATTATTGGAAACACCGTTTACATTTTTTCACCTTTAACATTTATATATTGGACTTTTTTTGCGCTTAATAAGTAAATATTATTTCACTTCACATTTGCACGTGTGATGTAACTATATGTATGTGTAATTTATGCACATGCGTATAGATTTAAGTTTTTGTTTTTTCATCTTTTGGGTGTTTGATTTGATGATTTTTGTTATTATCAAGCACTTATATATTTATTTCCATATTATTGTCACTATATTAGATTTGTGTCATTGGATTCCACATTCACTTTAATTTGAATGTAGCGCAGCATTTATATGGTTTATATTCAGTTAAGATAAAATCTCTCAGTTTAATAAATATACACCATAGATGCATAAATGATGTGAAAAATTCTCTGCAGCAACATTTTAGAGTCAACTCTGTTATAGCGTAAATATACTCACCTCCGATCCAGCGCAGCACTGTCCTGGAGCTCCCCACCTGACCACTGATATCTTTGGGCGGCCGGCTTACGGGTCCCAACTGCCGACTGCCCGCTGTCATTGGCCAGGCGGGGATGATGGCATTGCCGAACTTGTACAGTGAGCTGCGCCTGTGCGGCTCACTGTACACCCCTACCTACACAGGCTGGTAGGTAGCTTTAATGCAGAAGAGACAAAGCATGTCTCTTGTGCATTAAAAATCCTGACTGTCCACCAATTTTTAATTTTATGCCTAAAGTTCCACTATACAAGTACAAATCCAGAATAATCAGAGCAAAACACAAACACAAACACAAACTTCCAACGCGAGTTCCAAACAGTAAGTTCCACTGCGATCAAGTGGTAGGAGAAGAATAGGTAAACACATTATTATTATACAAAATTTATATAGCGCCAACAGTTTTATAACTGTTATTATTGAAAAACAGCTAAATATGTCAACACAGTGTCAGAGAAGTTCAAAATATAAGCATTTTCCTCCATGGATTTCTAGCCTACCAATCACTAGAACCAATGGGCTTAGACATGGAGTAGCCAGCCAATGGAGAATGGAATTTAAAGTGAAACTTCACTCTCTCAATTAACATGGACTATTAATCCTTATGCCACTAGCATTAGTAAATAGATAGGAAAGTATAACTTATTTACTTGTTTTAAACAGTTTTTTACATTTCTTCAGTTACTTCCTGGTTTCCATGCCTAGGCAAATGATGTCATACATGAGACAAGACAGTAACAATACAATACACGAGGGTTCGAGGGCCCTGCTCTTTTTCGAGCTTACAATCTAGGAGGGAGGGGAAGGTGGTACAGGAGGAAATGGCTGTGGGGGATGGAGTGGTAGGAAGAGTGGAGGAGGTTAGTTGTTAGGTGGGGTCAGGAGTTAGGTGAGGTTGGGGTAGGCTTCCCTGAAGAGGAGGGTTTTCAGGGTGCGCCTAAAGGTGAGGAGGGTAGGTGGCAGTCTGATGGATTGGGGTAGGGAGTTCCAGAGGATAAGGGAAGTCCTACAGAAGTCCTGCAATCGGGCGTGGGAGGAGGAGACCAGGGAGCTAGAGAGTAGGAGGTCCTGTGAGGAGCGGAGGGCACGGGTAGGGTAGTATTTGGGTATCAGGTCAGTTATGTAGTTTGGGGCGGCGTTGTGAATGGCTTTGTAGGTCAGAGTTAGCAGTTTGAATTTGATGCGTTGGGCAATCGGGAGCCAATGAAGGGATTGGCAGAGGGGATGTGGCAGATATATGAATCATCTGCCCTTATTCAAGATGGCCACTGTCAGAAATGCCAGGGGGTGTTTTTCTAAATTATTTCTCAGCAAAATAAAGCAAGGAGGTATGGAATGATGGGGGACTTTGCTTTGAATATTAAAAATGAATTAAATAGCATTTTTAGATTGTGGTGCTTAGATGCAGTGCAGCTCCACTTTAAGTACGTAGATTTCCAGTTCACAGTAATATTCCATTGTGTAGCTACACAAATAGTATGGATTATTTTTTTAAGTGATATGGGATATCTGGTATTGGAGCAAATACATAGGCATTAATAGCATCACTGACTAGCCTGCCAATGTAGAGGATATTTCAGAGATCCTTTGTGCAAAACTATCAATTTTGCTATGGCTGGTGATATCCTTGTATGTGAACACTACACCTTTTTCTGCAGCACTGCCATTCAGAATGGTGATATAGCAATCTCCTCAATAGACAGTTTTCATTGTTAGCCCTTGTCAGGGGTTTGTCCCATGAAATTAATGGTGCGTATAAATCATTTTACAGTGTAAGTAAACCCTAAGAATGAACTTGTGTTAGGCCTCATGTACACTAGCACCTTGGCCTGTGTGCATCAAATCCCATAGTTTTTCAGTGTCAGGGAGCCACAGCTGCAGCATCCAATGACATATGCCATGCTTGGAAGTGGCTAGAAGCTGTACTGAGTGGCACTCACATTTGGTGTCATATGCCTTCAGGGACATATGCTCAAAATGCAGAATTCCTCAGGTCCAGCCACATCCACCCACTGCGTATTTCAGCATGTCATAGATCTCGATAGTTTGTTGAAAGCTGGGCTATACACTGCAACTTGGCCTCTGAGACACCCAAAAACAGATTTCTCTCACATGGCCCAAAACGCTAGTGTGCAGGAAGCCTAACTTACATAGTAAATCTGGTTGAAAAAGCCTATCCAGTTCAACCAACAGAGAAAAGAAAGACACACCCAAATAGAAAACTTCCTTATACACAATCCTCTTCCCACAGTTGTTCCAGAGGACGGCATGATTCAATTTGCTCCAGCGGGGGGAAAAAATCCTTCCTGATCCCCTGAAAGGCAATCAGATATTCCCTGGATCAACTTTACCTATAAATATCAGTACCAAGTTATATTGTGTACATTTAGGAAAGAATCCAGGCCTCTTTTAAAACAATCTACTGAACTGGCCAAAACCAGCTCTGGAGGAGGTCTATTCCACATCTCTTACTGTGAAGAAGCCTCTCTGGTTTTGGAGATCAAATCTCTTTTCCTCCAGACGTAAAGAGTGCCCCCTTGTCCTCTGTGATGACCTCAGGGTGAATAGCTCTACACCGAGTTCACTATATGAACCACTGATGTATGTATACATGTTGGTCATATCCCCCCTTATCTCCTCTTCTCAAGAGAGAATACATTCAGTTCCTCTATGCTCCTCCATGCCTCTTATCAGTTTGGTTGCCCTTCTCTGTACTTTCTCCAGTTGCGTACGTCCCGACGTCGCAAGAAACGGAACCTGGAAGACGGATGCCGGCATCGGCCGGAGGAGATGGCCGGGGACTCTGCAGGGGGAACATTGCACGAGCGCAGGACAAGGTAAGTGATACCGGGATCCTGGAGCAATGCCGCAGGGTAATCCGAGTGTAGCTCGGGGTTACCGCTTCTGGTACTGAAAGTTAACCCCGAGCTACACTCGGGAATACCGCCAGGGGGGTTTAATTGTTTTTACATAATAAAGCAGAAGATAGGACTCCTGCTATTAATTGGGCAGTCCACAAAGCCTCTGTTAGAGGTCTCTTTATCCAACTGTCCTCCAGAATTAAAACATCTTGCGAAGAGTTGATCTCTGCCAAATCTAAAGAATATGAGGCCTTAGTCACCCAAAATATAACTGCCCCAAACTCTGACCTGTTGTTTAAAGTAGAGCAAGCTTGGTTAGAACGTAACCTCTGTCTCTCCACAAAAGCAGAAAAACAACTACATTGGATGAATCATAAATTCTTCACATGGCGGCACAGACAGGGTTCCCTATTAGCACATAAACTTACCCTTAAACATATTCACTTGGCGCTTCCCAAACAAGGATTGTAAACGCAATTTTTTTTATTAAAATAACAAACATGTCTATACTTACTTGCTCTGTGCAGTGGTTTTGCACAGAGTAGCTCAGTTCCTCTTCTTCTCAGGTCCCCCCCCCCCCCCCGCCGGTGCTCCTGGCCCTTCCCTTCTGCCAAGTGCCCCCATAGCAAGCAGCTTGCTATGGGGGCATGTCCACTCACACACAGCTACAGTTCGGCCCCACTCTCTCCTCCTTGGCTAACTGGCTGTGATTGACAGTAGTGGGAGACTAGCTGAGACTCGTGTGCACAAAGCTGGATCGAGAAGGGGCTCAGGTAAGTATCAGGGGGGCTGGGGGATCTGCTGCACACAGAAGGTTTTATACCTTCATGCATAGAGAAAAAACCTCGAGCCTTACAACCAATCTACGGTAAAAAATGTTTAGGCTTTAGAACCACTTTAAATGTTTTATCGTGACAAAATTCCATATTCTTACCTACTATATGCTATGACACCAACAGCCCGTGTTTCTATTGGTTGTATCTGCTGTGCCCACTCCCTCGTATCTATAACATTATCAATAAAAACCTATTGTAAAATGTATTGTGCTTTACTATCCATACAGAATGTTACACCACATTCTAACCTAAATCTAGACAGTTTACAATATCTGCCAAATATTTCTACGCTTATGTCACAAGGAATGTGATTGGACAAATAATAGCAATGCACAAAATGTTGCAAAACCTGTTTGACTTCCGCAGGAGCTGTGGATTGAATTATTTTTACCTTTAATGTTTTCTGCACATTTGGCAGAAATTTCCTCAAAAATTTAAGGTGCCAGAAATCAATACACGCACTATGGCGTATGGTGAAGTGCAAATATACGCACTATAAACATATGGTGAAGTATAGATGTGATAAGAACATCCCCAGTTGGCGTTTCCAGGTGCATAAGTGATTAGTCTCTGATTAGTGTAGATCCGTGATGGTGAAAGATAAAATAAATGGCCGTAGATTGCACTCACCAGAGAGCGCAAATGAATGCGCATTTGAATATTAAGGACCAACTCCTGGTCATCAGCATCAGGTTACTTAAAACATCAGGTCATCTGGTGGGCATCAGGGGGCAGACAGCACACCATCAGGGAGTATTCGACACCGAGGATGGATTAGCCACAGGGGACTCACACTAGTAACTTCAGTCAGGTCACAATGGGTATCCTTGTGGAAAAGACTCACCAGAAGTGAGCTCCTTGCTGCAGTGCTTTTCCTACCGATTTCTTTCACATGTGTGGTTTGTCTGTGCTCACCTATACTTCACCATATGTTTATAGTGCGTATATTTGCACTTCACCATACGCCATAGTGCGTGTATTGATTTCTGGCACCTTAAATGTTTGTGGATATTATATCTTGTCATCTATGTCACTATAATAGATAGGGTCATTGAACTTGGTCACTTTCATATTTTTAAACTTTTGCGGATATTATAGCTTGTCATCTTATATTATCTATTTATGTCACTATAACAGATAAGGTCATTGAACTTGGTCACTTTCATATTTTTTAATTTTGTTATATTGGTATCATATAATTTACAATTTACGATTTTATGTGTTTTATCATACTTTTAGCACTGCATGAGTTTTATTTTATTATTAATGAGAGGGTTTGAGGTTTTTACCTTTTCATGCTAGCTGCTCCTTTTTATATGTTTATCCAGCGCTCGTTGTATCTGATTGGAAGTGCCGCATCATTGCTGCCAGTGGACAGACTAGTGCCCCATCATTGGTGTCATTGGGAAGACTATTGCCCCATTGTTGGTGTCAGTAGAAAGAATAATGCCCCATCATTGGTGTCAGTGGGCAGAATAGTGCTCCGTCATTGATGTCAGTGGGCGGAATAGTACTTCATCATTGGTGCCAATGGGTGGAATGGTGCCCCATTGTGTGTGTCAGTGAGCAGAATAGTGCCCCATTGTCGGTGTCAGTGGGGAGGTATTATGCCCCACCATTGGTGTCAGTGAAAGGAATGGTGCTTCATCCTTGGTATCAGTGGAAGGAAAAGTGCCTTGTTTCAGGGACAGAAACAGTGCTCCAAGGTCCGGTTAAAGGCAAGCAAAGGGCCGCATCTAGCCCCTGGGCTACAGTCTGGAGACCACTGTTATAGACCATCCACACTATCATAAAATATATACAGACTGGAAAGATCTTTGGACCGTTCCTACAGATATAGATGAGTTTAGTAAAATAGTTGTTTCATGGGATGGGACCCAGTGAAGAGTGAATGATAAATCAAAGCAAATCCTGTTGTGACTGCAACATGTCTGCATTATGGGAAGATGTCTTCTACATAAGATTTAGGCTTTTTGCACACGGTACTGATATTTGAGCATCTGCTTTTTTTTTAACGGAATTTCAGGCATTTGTTTTGTGCATATTTATACATGTATTTGCCCACATATACGCGTTTGCGCTCAATATATTCTTAGTGAAAATTAATATTTCTGCTCATATGAGTGTATTTTCACACATTTGCACGTATTCGCACGCACACGGCGTAAATTACTGACAAAAAAATGCAGATTTTCCTACTTTTTTTTTAATGAGTAATACGCAGCATTTGTTTATGTGCCTGTGTGCAAAAGCACATTGTAAGTAAAGGGCAACAGTTTGCCTCCGTAAAAAAAAGTGCTGTACTGAGCTTTTTCATGATGCGGTGTGCAAGAGGCCCTATATGTTCACTGCCATTCTGAAAATGCTAAATGACTGGCTATAACAGTGGGACTAAACTCTCCTATCCACTAAGGACAGTTTTGGCCATCTTGGTCTCTATTTAGATCTGCAGGTGCCATTGTGCTGCATATGTGATCACCTATCACACCAGCATACCATAAAGCAATATTAACCCAAAAGCAAACATTTATTATATTGTAGTTGTAGTGGCTGTATTAGTTTTCTTTTTTTTTTAGTCCTTCCTTCTTCTATTTTCATCTAGAATCTCTGCTGTCTTTCAGAAGCACAAACTCTCCAGCAGAATGTATCAGTTTACATGGATGATACCGTTCATTTACCACCGGCAGGGGTGATTAAAATGATCAGCTTTTATCTATTCATGGAAAACCTTTATCCCAAATGGAAAAACCGCTGTAACTGATTATAAAGTGTGAGCTGGAGTTTGGCTTCAATTTGTTATTGTATTCAAATCTGCTAATATATCTAACACTCCCATCCCCCCAGACTGACAATGCTACTCTCTGCTGTGCCCTGGATCATTCCTCCAAAGTGGTGTCTTACTAATACAGGAGGTGTGTTACTGGCCAGATCACCAGGTGAAAACTGAGGAAAAGAGGCTGAAACAAATAAAACTAGCCACCACATCTAGTGATTGGTAGACTGCAATATATTACATTTTACTTTTGGGTTTAATACCACTTTAAATGTAGTATACACAACACTTGTGCTAGTACGCTGAATGCAAATGAAATGACTGCAGAAAACACTTGTTAGTTCAGTGAAAGTTATATTAAACCGCCATTTTTTTTAAAGTGAATAAATCAACTGCTGAACATGCTTAACCCCTTCATGCCTAAGGGTAAAACAAATCTTAATGCCTAAGCACAATTTTGCAACATTGACATGTGTTAGTAGAACCGTACATATCATCAGGACTACTTTGTACATCCAGGTGAATTATACCGCGTTTTTTTTTTCAGGACAAATTGGGCTTTCATTTGGTGGTAAATGGTAATGGATATCTAATGATTTTTTTTTTCATTATCAAAGGAAAACTGGCCCAAAATAGTTAAAAAAAGTAACTTTTTTTAATTTAGTTGTGTGTTTCTTGTTACTACCATAACCTACCACCAAAGAACAACCTAAAATACATTTTCTAGCTCTTGACGATTGCGATACCATATATGTGTATGTTATTTGTTGTTTGTACCCGTAGTACAGCCCAGAAACAATAGTGCGCATTTTGTTTTTTGTTTACCTAAAACACACTAACACTAACTGACACTAATACCAATTTAAAAAAAAAAAAAAAAACCTGACCTTTGCCCCTGACCTTTTGACCTTGACCTTTGATCCTGACCTTGCCCCAAACACTTACCCTGGCACTGAACTAGATCAAACGTTGATCTAGGTATTTTTGCTTTATTTTTTATTTTATTTTTTAATATTTATTTATCCTTTTTTTTTAACAAACATTTTTTCCCCTCTATGCCAGCAGTTAGAGAGATATTATTGTTATTATTATTATACAGGATTTATATAGCGCCAACAGTTTGCTCAGCGCTTTGCAATAAAACGGGAGACAATACAGCAACAATACAGTTCAATACAAGAGGGATAGGAGGGCCCTGCTCCTTGGAGCTTACAATCTAGGAGATGTAATGTATCTCTCTCCTCCATTCATAGAGAGAAAAAAAAAACAAGGGTGTTGGGCTGTACAGTGGCTGATCACTGTGATAGCCAATCAGAGGCTATCACAGCAATCATGTGACCCGAAATCGGGAGTCCCAGGTCCCGATCGTTAGTACAGTACATACTAACACATTATGACCTAAACCGCCTGGGGGAACATTTTTTTTTTTTTGTTTAAACAATCTAGGACTTTACTACTGCTTTAACCTGGTGCTATGACCGCTGCCCCAGGTTTCCTGTTTAAGGGTGGCTCTTTTCTTTCACTGCATCCTAATGAGCCACCTGCAGGACTAGAGTTGTGTCTCCCTATGCTATGTGCATCAACAGAAACACACAGCCCCTGAGACTAGAATGGAAAGGTTCTCCCCTACTCCTCCATCCTTTCCCTTTCTCCAAGCCAACAGTCTGACTGGAGAGTGCACTGTCCAATGTTTACTCTTTCCTGTGAGGACCAAAAATTTAGGGAAGCAATACTGAGAGAGCAGAAGCCAGCGGCATTGAAAGTTGTAAATAACAAGTGCTGGTGTAAAGATTTTAACAAATAGTTTATGGGGGAATGTTTATTTCACTGTGCTCTTTGTTATGAGCTAAAAAAAAAACTTTCAGTCCCGGTTCACATGCGAATGCTGCTTTGAAATCGCACTACTTCCCTGCAAATTAAAGGAATCCCTCGGTACCCCCTTGGTCAGCAGAACTAGTTTCTATTAGAAGATAACTGTTACTCTATTATTGTTCTGAAATCAAAAATGTGGGTCTTTCTTTTAATTTCACTTTCAATAATAATGATAAACAGGACAAAAATAGAGGATGAATCTCCGGAGACACAGACAGCAAGAAAAACCTGGACTGGGCTCCTCCGTGTACGGACTCATCGCACCGAACAGCAGCATGTCCAAGCCGCTCCCCTGAGAGCCAGTCATGTTTGCAGAACCAGCCATATTCTTTGTGAGGAGACCCCATGGGAGCAGGCTGTATCCATTGAGTGGGGATCCCCCATGAGTGATAACACCGCCAGGGAATGAGGATCAATCTGACCTGACCTGACCGGACCTATTTGGATGACATCTGGATGACCAGAGGCTTACTACTATTTATGCGCATTGAATTGCGTATCTGGTGAGTGCGCAATCTCATTATTTATCACCAAGATCCACGGTCCATATCACTGGACACCCTGAGATCATCTGAAATCTCATCAGCACTTCTTCTCTCTGGACTTTTAACAGAGTCAACACCCTTTAGCTCCTTTGACCACCATCTAGTGGCCTCTGTATTTGCACCTTGTCACTTCATATATGCATTTTTGTCATTGTTGAGTTTAGTAGCGCTGCACCCCCTCTTTGTATATGAGCAAGAAAAACCTGACAAGGGTTCTAATCCATCTCCCTTCTATCCAAAATTAAAAAGAAAATGTTTTGTCTTTAGTTATACTTTAAAGAGGAGTTCCAGGTTCACCAAAAAAGATTAAAATACAGTGGCTGCTGACTTTTAATATAAGGACACTTACCTGTCCAGGGATCCAGCACCGTCAACATGCGGGCTAGTTCTTCATTAGCCTCCAGGTTTCGGTTGCGGCATCTTCAGTAAGGGAAACCGGAAGTGAAGCCTTATAGCTGCACAGTCGGTTTACTACTGCACATATGCGAGTCGTGCCGCGCCATGTGATTGGTCCGTAGTCTTCTGGGACCTGTGAAGCGTCCCAGACGACTCCGGGAGGAAGAAGGGGGGCATAACTTCAAAGTGGGTGTGGGTACCTGTCAAAAACAGGTACCCGCTCCTCCACAAAAAGTGCCAACTGTGTCAGTGGAGGGGGAGATGGTGCAAACAAGCAGAGATTCCCCTTTTGGGTGGAGCTCCACTTCAAGCAGGGGAAGGTCCAGCTAAAATTGCTGAATTTGTGAACCATACCATATGGAGGAAACACACCTCCCTAGAGGAGCACCTAAAACCCTAACACACTGAATGTGAAGAATATCTTATGGCCACCCATTTGATTCTACAAATTTCTTTATGGATTACTTATTTTTTTTCTTCATAAAAAGTATAAAAACCGTGAACCCTAAAGCTAGCCGTATACGAATCGAATAATCTTCTTTACATCTAAGCAACAATTATATAGTATAAGGTTCCATGTACACTGCAGCTGATAAACTCACGTTTAGGAGCTTTTCTGCGTTTTTTTCAGCAGCCCCTGAACTCTCCCTAATGTTTTCCTATGTGTCCATGTACACTCTGTCGTTTACAGGCAGTTGAGTTTACAGTCGTTTTTTTGAACACACCAAACGTTGCGTTCAGAAGTAGATTTTATCAGCGTTTCAAACGCCAAACGCTTGTAAACGCGTGTAAACGCGGCTACCATGTTTATAAGCATTTGGAAAATATTTTTAACTTTTCCATTTCCAGATGCTGTCTAGAGCCTTTTTTCATCATGAACAATGCAGGCAAAGCGTTTTCCCGGTACTCAAATGGACCTGGTACACCACACTTTGAGGTTTTGCATGAAAGAAAATATGTTAGACACTGCTGCAATAATTTCTACACAGAAATGAGCTGGAACACATCCAAACACCACAAAAAAAGACAGCTAATCTCAACACATACTGCTCTCTCTGCTTCTGCTCTCTCTATTTCTCTCAAAATGTCTGAAATAGTTAATTTTTTACTGTTTTTCAGTGCATTCTGAGCATTTTGGAAGGTCTCCTGAGGTTATCTTTAAAAAACGCTTCTAAACGCAAGAGCTCATAAACGAGCATAAACGCGGTATGCAAACGTGGCTAAACAGACGTTTTTAACCTGCGTTTTCCAGCAATCAGTTTCCATCGTTCAAAAGTGTCCCGTGTACATGGAACTTAAGGGCTCCTTCACACTTGACATATTTCTAACTCTTGCGAAATGCCCCTATAGTGTTTGACATTCGTTAGGCACTCATTTGGGAAGCGCTTTTAACGTTCCTCAAACGCTCTTCAAACGCCCTATGCGCGGTTTTGAGGCACTTGATAAAACTGCACCACAGATGCCTACAATGAAGTTAAATGGTATTATCGCTCCGCTAACGCCTCACAAACGCCCCACAAAAGCCTGCCAGGCTTTGAGGAGCGACACCATAGACATGAATGGAAGGCTTCAACTCCTCCTGACTCAACATGAGACGTCAGTTTTGCCGCGACGCAACATGATGCTAACGCTTGTGCTGCCATGTGCAGGATTTTCATAGGCATTTGAGAAGTGTTAAAAACGCTTCATAAATGTCTGTCTGACGCCTGCTGACAAAGCTAGTGTGAACGTAGCCTTAGAGCCTACAGCAAAAAAAAAAATTGAATGGAATGTTTAGGTAGGGCATCTACTTCAAAGCTTTGGTAGATCTAAAGAAAACTGAACAAAGATTGCAACTTCAGATTGCTAACTGGATGGCCAGCTTCAGCCAAGTGCAAATGGGGGAAATCACATTGAAGATGTTATTGTACCACTAGCCCCTCCCTCTGAGATTGTAAGCTCCCAGGATCAGGCCCTCCTATCCCTCTTGTATTGAACTGTAGTGTTGCTGTATTGTCTCCCTTTATATTGTAAAGCGCTGAGCAAACTGTTGGCGCTATATAAATCCTGTATAGATAGTGGAGCGAGCGCTAATATTGATACCGGTAATGAACAGCTGAACACACTAAAGGGTACACCAAGAAAGCCCTCAAATGAATCAATACAAAAATAATGAATAATGAATATCGTCTCCCAAACGCATGTGTATGATTGATGCATTTTGTGACGCAAATAATACTGAGAAATATTACTTAGAAAATGAGAATATAAAATTCAAATAATGCAAATATCTATGAGAAACATATAGTCATGACAAGTACAAAGATATAAAATGTCCAAAATTGTATAAACTTCTTAAAGCTGATGATATCTTCAAAAAACCTCTATATAGTCCCAGAATACTAATTCCATTTGGATGAATATATATATAAACATATAGAATGCGCACTCACCGGAAGCGCTAATGAAAAGCGTGTTGTATCATAAGCTCCTGGACGTGCCCTGGTCCCTCAGGTATAATCAGGTGTGTAGCCGGGGATTGGGTGATCTTCCCAGTGATGCTGAGAGTTGATAACCAGTGCCAATAATCAAACTTTTCCGGGGTGCTGGGATATTTCACTGAAGATGGTACATTCACTGAAGATGGTACTCCTTGCTGTTCTTGTTTCCTTCACATGTGTGTTTGTCTGTGCTCACCTGTCTCTATAAATCCTGTATAACAATAATAATAATTAATATTTCAATGACATAAAATGTTGTTGAAAAATGTATAGTTTTTTTTGAAAATATGCCTTTTTCCTGTGTCCAGAATTTAGCCACACCCTATAAACAGCAGCCATAAGCTGGAACACAGCTTAGTTTGGAGAAATGCAGAAGAAAAAGTATATACTACCTGTATAATTAGGCCGTAAAATGTTATGTTTGCTCCCGGTTAAGATGACCAATTTACATACAGACATCTTATCTTTAATCTGGTATGGAAAAGTGAGCATTTAGTGACAAGTTGTAGTGTGAGTGATAATGATGTACACAGAAAAGAATGCTCGCTATGTTCTATTTTCTGTTTGGAAACAAATCTGTGCAGCAGACTGTGCGAATACGTCATGTTCTGCTGACTGATCGAGGGCAGGTTCATTGAAGACAAAATAAGTCGCTTTAAATGCTATAGGATTATGTGTTTGCACAGACATGGCAAAATGCAACACTTGCTGGAAAAGGCTCTTAGGTATGACTGAGCTATTCTAGCTGGTTGCAGCTGGCAGGGGGAAGAATATGCCGAAACGGGTTCATTTCACTAAAATAAAACATAATGTTCCGTACCAC
This sequence comes from Staurois parvus, assembly GCF_062004578.1. Lineage (NCBI taxonomy): Eukaryota > Metazoa > Chordata > Amphibia > Anura > Ranidae > Staurois > Staurois parvus. The sequence goes on along the minus strand of NW_028318340.1, from coordinate 3,620,081 downwards.
ATTCTGTAGGCTAAGGTTGGTCAGATGTGCATGAGATTGCTATACTATAGTATTTGTGGAGTTTTTATTTTGGGCTCATGCACACTAGGCATCAAAATGGCTGCATTTACAAGAGTTTGATGTTTTTTTCTGCCTCTAACTACCCCTCTATGTTAGCCAACAGTGACGGAAAAAGGTATTTGATCCCCTGCAGATTTTGAATGTTTGCCCACTCACAAAGAAATGATCAGTCTAAAAATCGAATGGTAGGTGTATTGTAACACTGAGAGACAGAATAGCAACAAAAAATTCAAAAGAAATGCATGTCTAACAAATTATGCACTGATTTGCATGTTCATGAGGGAAATAAGTCCCGTATTTTTCGCTCCATAAGACGCACTTTTTTCCCCCAAAAAAAGAGGGGAAAATGTTAGTGCGTCTTATGGAGCGAATATGGAGCGGCCGGTCCAGTATTTCCACCGCCGCCGTGTCAAAATACCGGGCCAGCCGCTCAGCTCTGCAGAGGGACCTTACCTGTTCCTCTATCCAGCGGCATGCTGTCTTCCCGGCTTCTGTAATGTGCGTGACAGCTGGGTCCCAAGTGCGCATGCGCAAGAAGCTGTGCTCTTTGTGAATGGTAAGGCGGTACCTGGGACACATGACAGATCCCAGAAGCCGCCGGACCAATCACAAAGCGCAGCGCTTCTCGCTCATGCGCACTGGGCATCCGGCTGTCCGCCGAGCGCCCACACTACAGAAGCCGGGTAGACAGCGCGCGCCTGGATAGAGGAACAGGTAAGATCAAAGAACAACTCCGCGGAAGTAAGAGCGGGTACCAGTCAAATTCGGGTACCCGCTCCCCCCCCCTCCCCAAAGGTCAGCAGTCATCTCCTGTACTGTCCGCAGTCTCTGGTCATCTCCTGTACTGTGTCCGCAGTCTCTGGTCATCTCCTGTACTGTGTCCGCTGTCTCTGGTCATTCCCTGTACTGTCTGCAGTCTCTGGTCATCTCCTGTACTATGTCCGCAGTCTCTGGTCATCTCCTGTACTGTGTCCGCAGTCTCTGGTCATCTCCTGTACTGTGTCCGCAGTCTCTGGTCATCCCCTGTACTGTGTCCGCAGTCTCTGGTCATCTCCTGTACTGTGTCCGCAGTCTCTGGTCATCTCCTGTACTGTGTCCGCAGTCTCTGGTCATCCCCTGTACTATGTCCGCAGTCTCTGGTCATCTCCTGTACTATGTCCGCAGTCTCTGGTCATCTCCTGTACTATGTCCGCAGTCTCTGGTCATCTCCTGTACTATGTCCGCAGTCTCTGGTCATCTCCTGTACTATGTCCGCAGTCTCTGGTCATCTCCTGTACTATGTCCGCAGTCTCTGGTCATCTCCTGTACTATGTCCGCAGTCTCTGGTCATCTCCTGTGCTATGTCTGCAGTCTCTGGTCATCCCTGTAGTATGTCCGCAGTCTCTGTTCATCTCCTGTGCTGTGTCCGCAGTCTCTGGTCATCTCCTGTGCTGTGTCCGCAGTCTCTGTTCATCTCCTGTGCTGTGTCCGCAGTCTCTGTTCATCTCCTGTGCTGTGTCCGCAGTCTCTGTTCATCTCCTGTACTATGTCCGCAGTCTCTGGTCATCTCCTGTACTATGTCCGCAGTCTCTGGTCATCTCCTGTACTATGTCCGCAGTCTCTGGTCATCTCCTGTACTATGTCCGCAGTCTCTGGTCATCTCCTGTGCTATGTCTGCAGTCTCTGGTCATCCCTGTAGTATGTCCGCAGTCTCTGTTCATCTCCTGTGCTGTGTCCGCAGTCTCTGGTCATCTCCTGTGCTGTGTCCGCAGTCTCTGTTCATCTCCTGTGCTGTGTCCGCAGTCTCTGTTCATCTCCTGTGCTGTGTCCGCAGTCTCTGTTCATCTCCTGTGCTGTGTCCGCAGTCTCTGTTCATCTCCTGTGCTGTGTCCGCAGTCTCTGGTCATCTCCTGTGCTGTGTCCGCAGTCTCTGTTCATCTCCTCTACTATGTCCGCAGTCTCTGGTCATCTCCTGTACTATGTCTGCAGTCCATTAGTTCAGAATTTTTTTTTTCCTGTTTTCTGCCTCTAAAACCTAGGTGCGTCTTATGGTCAGGTGCGTCTTATGGAGCGAAAAATACGGTATATGGTCCCCTATCATTCAGCAGGATTTCTGGCTACCAGGTGTCTGTCACACTGTTTAATTTACATTGTTCCTTCTTCTGTATGCGGATGATGACTGTAATTATTTTAATTAAAAAAACCCATCTAAGTATCTTTTTCCTAATCAATATACAGCTGTCATAATGGCTGGATAAAGAAATAAATGATCCTTTTTAGTAAAATGATAGAATCACTCCTGGAGGGAAAATACAGATGAATGTTATCAGGTTGATCTTTAAAGCTAAAAAGCTTCATCACTCAGGCACTGCTTTGTCATCAAGTAAAAGCCAAATATACGACTAACTGCCATCACCAATACAAAATGTTCACCAGAGCTCAACTCAACCTATATGTCAAATGACAGTTTTTGAGGGAAAGGTTGTATGGAGCGATCTCATCTGAAATCAGTCATTTGTATATCGTTAGCCAGCCTCCTAGCATTTCAAAGGGGAACTCCAGCCAAAATCTTTTTTTTAACGATCTGGATAAAATAGGAGAAGAGCAGAAACCTCGGTCAGGTTTGTATTAAAAATATGTACACCCAACATTTCATTTTTCTGATATGTGCCTGCTGTACCACGTACCTGTATAAAAAAGTTTCCTGTTCTTTTTGTATTGCTTTCTTTGTGTGACATCCCTGGTGTTCCTGCCAGTCCCTCTGCTTTCCTATTAAAAACTGACCACATTAGACATGAGAGCACAGCGTGGTCAGTTCTCTAGCTATGCTGGGAACCCATCCTGCTCTCTTCCAATGACTTCCAGACTTATCCTGAAACCCCCCCCCCTCCTCACAGCCACTCACTGGGCAGATTAGTGAACTGCTGTTTCTCCTTCCCCAACTCCCTGAGGACAAAGGGTATGTGCCCACTTGTAAAAATAAAAGAGGAAAATAGTGTTTATAATTTTGTTTATATCAATACACAAATATTTTGTCTTGCATTTCTATTTTAAACTGAATGGATTGTTTTACAAGATGTGGGTTTAAATATACTTTAATGTTCGTGTTCCCTTTAGGTGATCCTGTCCAAGTGAAAACATAATGAGGCTATTCCTCTGCTAAGAGGAACATGAGTAAAGGAGAAAATTCCCAATATGGACAGCTGTCTTGCTGACAGCTTTAAAATAAATGTGGCATTTTTCACTTTCTGAACATTGCCTATCACATTATGTGCCTTTTTGCACTCCTGCTGGCTCCTGCAGTTGGAGTGGGACTGCGGGGAAGCATGGTGGGGATCAGAGTGCGGCTTCTTACATAGCGAGGCCAGTAAACAGAGCTCAAGCTGTCAGAGGACTTTGGATTTAAATGAACAGACCATCTAGCAGCACAAGGGACACTTTGCATTAAAATGTATGTAAGTAATGTGCCTTTTGCTGATTTTTTTAAAAAATGTAATGTACATAAACTTTAAATCCATATTTAGCTATCATTAGAAGATATCCAATAAAACCGAAGAGAAGACAAATAGCACACAATTGTGATTGCATCCTACAGCAACTGATCAGAATCTTGTTTAACCACTTGCCTACAGGGCACTTATACCCCCTTCCTGCCCAAGCCAATTTCCAGCTTTCAGCGCTGTCACACTTTGAATGACAATTGCGCGGTCATGCAACACTGTACCCATATGAAATTTTTATCATTTTTTTGTGACAGATAGAGCTTTATTTTGGTGCTATTTAGTCAACTCTGTTTTTTTAAATTTTTTCTTAAACAAACCAAAAACCACTGAAATTTAAAAAAAAAAAGTTTTTTCTTAGTTTTTGTTATAAAATTTTGTAAATAAGTGATTTTTCTCCTTCACTGATGTTCGCTAATGAGGCTGCAGTGATGGACACTAATAGGTGGCACTGATGGGCACTAATGAGGAGGCACTGGTAGGTGGCACTGATGGGCATTGACAGGCTTCACTGATTGGCACTGAACGGCAGCACTGATACATGGCACTGATAGGCAGCACTGATATGCGGCACTGACTGGCACTGATAGGCGGCACTGACTGCCACTGGTAGGCAGCACTGACAGGTACTGATAGGCGGCACTGATGTGTACTGATAGGGGGCACTGCCTGGCACTGATAGGTGGCACTGATTGGCATTGATAGGTGGCACTGACAGACACTGATGGGTGACACTGAAAGGCAGCTCAGATGGGCACTGATATGTGGCATTGATGTGCACTGGTAGCACTGATATGTGGCATTGATGTGGCACTGGCACGAGGCACTAATGAGGAGCACTGACACAAGGCACTGATGGACACTGACAGGTGGCACTGCTGGGGCTACACTGATCATCAGGGCACACTGATCATCAGTGCCCTGATGATCAGTGTAGATGTCCCCTCCAAGGAAAGCCAATTACCGGCTCTACTCTCCAAGGGACACAGCGCACCACCGATCGCCGTGCTGCGTGCTTCCTGAGCCGCGCATGCATGGTGAGAATGGGAGGATGTCATATGACGTCCTCCCAGATTGAGAGAACCACCTTGCATCTGTCATATTACTATATGGCGGGCGGGAGATGGTTAATGGTTCCCCAAAATAAATGTTGAAATCTGATTGGATTCTACAACACTAATTCTCTGCTCATTTTCAGTTCTGATTTTAATGGATGTAGGTTTAAAAGTGTATCTACAGCCCAACGGTTTTTTGTTTTGATACTTAATTAAGTAGATATATGCCTTCTTATAAGCCTGGTTGATGTCGCCCCCGCACGGGCAAAACATGACTTGTTATGACCACTTAAAAGCCCAATATAAACATAGATACGGAAAAGTGTATCTATAGCCCAAGCTTTTCGTCTGTTATAGATAGAGTAGAGATGGTTAGGAATGGGGGTTGCAAACAGGTCAATCGAGATCTACCCATCGATTGTAGCCATGTTGGGGAATGAGGGCTTTTGGAAGAACTTACCTGGTCTTTCTAAGGTTGAGAAGCACTGACCTGACGTTTATCCTGGAGAGGGGCTTCAATAATGTTTTCTGACTGGATATAAGATGGAAGGACTGTTTAGTCATGCCATGCCCTCACACTATATAATGTTACATACTTATTGGTACATTTCAAGGTGTACCAATACAATAAAACCAGAAAGTGGCTTCTACAATATTAATAATACCAGTACCTAACATACTGATTGATAGCAAATTTTGAAATATTTATTAGTTTCTTGCTTGTCCCCGGTTCTCGTGCTACTGCTGCACTGACAATGTGTGCTTTCATGTGGATCTATGTGCATACATCCACTCCATCGCTCACCAACACATTGGCTGAGAAATGTTTGCAGTAGATTGGTAACTGTAGTTGTTCTTTGCAGAGTGTGCCTAGCATTCTTCGCTGAACTAGCTACTACTGATTTTTACCACTTGGGTCTGACAACGAATTGAAGTCTGCCTGTTAAGACCTTACTATGCTCCAGGCTCTGACTGTCCCTTCTCCTATTTTATACTGGTTCCCAGATTGAATTTGTTTCTAGATATGACCCCCGGCTCATTTAAGGACTCTTCTTTGCCTAATACTCCTAGCACCAAATCTGACTGTCTGGTAATGATCACCCAGGAAACATACCTTGTCTGACTCTTGTACTATATCTACTGGTACACTATATTGCCAAAAGTATTGGGACACCCCCAAATCATTGAATTCAGGTGTTCCAATCACCTCCATGGCCACAGGTGTATAAAATCAAGTACCTAGGCATGCAGACTACTTCTACAAACATTTGTGAAAGAATGAGTAACTCTCGGGAGCTCAGTGAATTCAAGCGTGGTGCCGTGATAGGTTGCCACCTGTGCAATAAGTCCATCTGTGAAATTTCCTTGCTGTTAGTCAACTGTTAGTGGTATTATAACAAACTAGGAGCAACTGGGAACAACAGCAACTCATGAAAAATGACAGTGAGGTCAGTGCATGCTGAAGCGCACAGTGCGCAGAAGTCACCAACAGTCTGCAGAGTCAATCGCTAAAGACCTTCAAACTTTGTGTGGCCTTCAGATTAGCACAACAACTGTGCATAGAGAGCTTCATAGAATGGGTTTCCATGGCCGAGCAGCTACATCCAAGCCTTACATCACCAAGTGCAATGGAAAGTGTTGGGATGCAGTGGTGTAAAGCAGCCCACCACTGGACTCTAGAGCAGTGGAGACATGTTCTCTGGAGTGACCAATCACGTTTCTCTGTCTGGCAATCCAATGGACATGTCTGGGTTTGGCAGCTGCCAGGAGAACGGTACTTGCCTTACTGCATTGTGCCAATATGTGAAGTTTGGTAGAGGGGGGATTATGGTGTGGGGTTGTTTTTCAAGGGTTGGGCTTAGCCCCGTAGTTCCACTGAAGGGAACTCTTAAGGTGTCAACATACCAAGACATTTTGAACAATTTCATGCTCCCAACTTTGTGAGAACAGTTTGCAGATGACCCCTTCCTTTTCCAACATGACTGCGCACCAGTGCACAAAGCAAGGTCCATAAAGACATGGATGAGCGAGTTTGGGATGGAGAAACTTGACTGGCCTGACCTCAACACTTTTGGGATGAATTAGAGTGAAGTCTGTGAGCCAGGCCTTCTGGTCCGACATCAGTGCCTGACCTCACAAATGCACTTCCTAGATGAATGGTCAAACATTCCCATAGACACGCTCCTAAACCTTGCAGACAGCCTTCCCAGAAGAGTTGAAGCTGTTATAGCTGCAAAGGGTGGGCCAATTCAATAGTGACCCCTATGGACCAAAACTGGGATGCCCTTAAAGTTAATTTGTGTGTAAAGAAAGGCGTCACAATGCTTTTGGAAATATAGTGTATATTGACCTTTGGCTAGTTTGGACCAACTCTCTGGTTACCTATCTGAATTATTAAATCATCTGGTGCATTAGATCTGAGGGAGCCAAGCACCGATGAAGCATAAAAACACTCAACAGTCCAGCAGTGATAATCAACTATGGATATTGGTCACACCTTAGAATAAAATGTCTGCTTGTACATAATGGGCTTCCTTTAAAGCTCCATTTCCTACCACCACCCCCCATGCAAAAATGCTGCAAGAAAATACTATAGTTTCCTTTTGAGCATCTGCAACAACCTAGTTTGGTTACCACGTCGGACAACTGCTAACACACAGTGGCACAATCACTTTGGCCAAGGAGAGCATTTGGATGTTTTTTTGCCCAGTTGTACAATTACAGCAGTTATAGTAAGCTAGATACATTATTATTATTATTATTATACAGAATTTATATAGCGCCAACAGTTTGCTCAGCACTTTACAATAGAATGGGAGACAATCCAGCAACAATACAGTTCAATAAAAGAGGGAAAGGAGGGCCCTGCTCCTTGGAGCTTACAATCTAGGAGACATTAATGCCTCTTCCCTACCTTCTTCCCTACCTCACAATTGCCCCAATACCTGACGTTGAATCCAGTTCACTTTGCAATCCTTAAGCCTGGTACACACTACTATTTTTTTTCTTTTTTCGTTCAACCCAGTGGGCTGAATGAAAAAAAAAACTGACAGCTGTACTAACATTTGATCTCCCCTGCTGTGATATTGTGTTCTGACAGGGGGACAGACAGCCCCCCCCCCTGCCAGAACACCATGGTCAGCACTCTCAGCCATTTGCCAGCTTCTGTCGGACTGACTGCCCTACACACGGGCCAAATGTCAGCCGGTTTCTATAGAACTGGTCGATGCCACCCGACATTCGGCCCTTGTGTACTAGGCTTTATACTGAAAGAGTTTCATCTGAAAGAAAGTCTTCAGTGTCAGAGGCTTGTCTATATGTCACCTGGTTTCTGGGTGCCACTAAGGGGTGCAGTCCAGAGACATTCATTCACCCTTGTTACCATATACAAAGGGAATTTGTTTTCTAGTGTACAATTATCTTAGAAAATAAAAAACTAGGTACAGACATGAAATGAAACTTGCCTGATCCAGCCACATAATAATAACTATATCTTGCCTACTGACCCCACACATGGCCACCAGCCAACAACTCTCTCTCAGAGGACATTAAATCGAGTAGGTTAGAAGACTTGTACTGATCTTTCTCGCTTGTGATAAGAAGCAGAGACACTGAGGTTGGTTTACTAAAGGCAAGTAGGCTGCTTATTTTGCAAGGAACGTTGGAGTTTGCAAGGGAGTTACCCACAGAGCTTACAGAATACGGTGAAGTTTCACTTGCAGACTACCCAATCACATTAAAGGGAACTAAAAAAAAAAAACAGCATTTTTACGACACATGATTGGATGATGGAGATCAGTGAAGTGTCACCTCATTCATGAAGTTCAACTTCCCTTGCAAAGCGAAACAGCCTATTTTCCTTTGGCAAATTAACCCCAGTGTGTACCAGGGACACTCTCCTTCTACCTCTGTTAATCAGGATTGATTAAGTATAAATGCTCACCCCAGCAGCACCATTGACAGATTTGTGAAAGGTGTTCAGATCAATCTTGTCTATGAGCAGCCATAGCCTTGTAAAGTCAGCCATACGTGAATTGAATCTTGGCTGGTTCAGCAGGAACTGATCCATCCATGGGCAGACTGGTTTATACCCAAGTGGATCCATCAATTGACTTGGGTACAACCAGCCTGTCAGATTTTTGACATGCGATCACTGCCATCAGCTATAGCTGCTAGCATTAATTATTGTGTTCTGCTGGCCGTGAAGGCTCCCCTTCGGCAGAACACAATAGCGTTGCAGGAGACATTCCCCAATCAACACTGACTGTGTTAATGGGGAAATTGAGTGATTTTCTGTCCTTCTACCCATATTGAAATCATCTATGGCTTGCCTAAGAGGGAACAGCAGTTAGAAACTTCTCCTATTGCATTCTTCATACAAGTTTCACAATATTTGGCCAATAACAATGTTATAAGAGACCTGTATAGATCCACTTTATCGAGCCAGGTGGTGTCAACAGAGCCACCTACGAGCCAGGTGGTGTCAACAGGGCCTCCTACGAGCCAGGTAGTGTCAACAGAGCCACTTACGAGCCAAGTGGTGTCAGCAGAACCACCTACGAGCTAGGTGGTGTCAACAGGGCCACCTACGAGCCAGGTGGTGTCAGCAGAGCCACCTACGAGCCAGATGGTGTCAACAGAGCCACCTACGAACCAGGTGGTGTCAGCAGAGCCACCTATGAGCTAGGTGGTGTCAACAGAGCCACCTACGAGCCAGGTGGTTTCAACAGAGCCACCTACGAGACAGGTGGTGTCAGCAGAGCCACCTACAAGCCAGGTGGTGTCAACAGAGCCACCTACTAGCCAGGTGGTGTCAACAGAGCCACCTACGAGCCAGGTGGTTTCAACAGAGCCACCTACGAGCCAGGTGGTGTCAACAGAGCCACCTACAAGCCAGGTGGTGTCAGCAGAGCTACCTACAAGCCAGGTGGTGTCAACAGAGCCACCTTCTAGCCAGGTGGTGTCAACAGAGCCACCTACAAGCCAGGTGGTGTCAGCAGAGCCACCTACAAGCCAGGTGGTGTCAACAGAGCCACCTACGAGCCAGGATGTGTCAACAGAGCCACCTACGAGCCAGTTGGTGTCAACAGAGCCACCTACAAGCCAGGTGGTGTCAACAGAGCCACCTACGAGCCAGGTGGTGTTAACAGAGCCACCTACGAGCCAGGTGGTGTTAACAGAGCCATCTGCGAGCCAGGTGGTGTCAAGGGAGCTACCTACGGCTCAAACTTTGCCAACTTAAGCAGGACTTGGCCACAATTTGAGCCCTATATGGCAAGCTTAAAATTTGTGCTTTCACTATGCAAGGCAAAACAATAGATTCTTGTTCATACAGACCACTGAAAACACACATATCTGCCTTCCTTTCACCCCTGCTCTATTCACCTGAAGAAAGTCTTGTGGAAGCTACAAATCGCCAAGGTCGTAGCTTACACTGGGCTATGGGCTCCCTACGTGACAGCATTGTCACACAGAGTAACTCATGTTGCTCCTCTATACCCAGAATAATGGCACATGGAATGGAGCATGATGGGGGAGTGAAGAAAAGGTAATTATATGCTGCTGGGCAGGGGAGTTCAATATCGGCACAAAAACTCTCATTTAAATATACTTCTCAATGACTGCAAAGGATATAAATTCACTTTCTGTATTACCTTACTGACTAGAACTGTCGGTTGTTTATTCTGTAATGGTCACTTTGAACTCTCTGTTTTAGTAAGAAATGTCATGCCTTTGCAAACCCAGTTACTACCCTGTAAAAGGTGGTGACATCACTGCTGTGCTGCACATAGTCAGCAAAGAGAGCAGACCTGTGAGAGAGGCCACCCACTACACGTCCTGTAGAAAACTACAGGAGAGGGCAGATAAAAGACTGGTCAACCTGTACAAGGAGAGAGAGCATCAGTGACCGGTCCTTATTACAGGAAGCTCCTGTACAGAGGTAAACATTTCTCGGTGGATCAATACATAGATCTGGAAGACATATACAAAGGACACCTCAAGTAAAAATATACATGATTCCTGCATTCAATGTTTACTCATCCTGGAGTTCAGCTTTAGGCCCTGTTTACGTCTCGTGTGGCAATTGCAGCACAATGTGCTGTCTGTGTTTGGGTGCCATTATCCTTTAATGCCATTCTAAATGTGATGTGATTCTGCCGTGCCTTCACAAATTATGCGAAGCTTGTCCCCTGAAAAGGAGCAGGGCAAGAGCTTCTTTTCAGGCAACAGACGCATAGGACAGCCCATTCAAGTGAATGGGCCACCCTATGTGACACACACAATCGCATGAAAATCGCATGCCAAAATCGATGATGTGAACGGAGCCTTATATTCAACATGCAATGTTTCGTGCTTTTTCCCCAATGTGTTATAATTTCAAAACATGACATTTCTTACTAAAACAGAGAGTTCAAAGTGACCATTACAGAATAAACAACCGACAGTTCTAGTCAGTAAGGTAATCTGATTCATACAACAGAACCTCTTCACAGATCGTTACCTCTACATCATCATGAACCTCGTAAATTATTTCAATCTGCAGTATATAAGTATCGTTGATTTCAAACCCCACTTATGCACCGAACACATACGAATGATCATGTGGGGGGTTTTTTTGCATGCTAGTCTCCATATTGAAAATAAAAAGGGTACTAAACTTATGAAAATTCTCATACAAAAGAAAAAAATTCCAAAATTGAAGTAATGCATTGTATTGTATTTTTGGATGACTACTGTACTGATTACAGGAAAATCATACAATCTGGTATCGTACGTGAAACATTTTCACACTTGTCCCTTCGGGTTTTGTCACATGAATTGTCATGATCGGTTCTCAAAAGCTGTGTACTAACAATCAGATTATAGGATGATCGGGCTTCGTACGCAGATTTTCGAACAATTTTCTTATCATGTGTACAGGCCATGAGGCTGCCTTCACACTGAGCATCCTTGGTCCTTTTGAAGGTTTTTATACAGCCACTTTAGTGGACATCTGAGGCTTGAGCATTTTATTATTGAATTTTTGCACATGTTCACTCATTTTTCAGGTGCTCCCACTGAAATCTATTGAGACCAAAAATGCTTGAAGTTTGTACCTTGAAAGAAGCTCATCTACTTTTTCTTAGCTATGAGCTTCAAGTGACACTATGCTCAGGTGTGAACACCATAAGTGAAATACATAAAAGTCAAATACATAAAAGACAAAACAAGCATCAATACAAAGAACGCCAGACCAATTAATAAAAGAGTTCAAATTCATGGGGCAGTACAGTGCCTAAGTGGTTAGCACTTCCGCCTGGCAGCACTAGGGTCATTGGTTTGAGTCCCAACCACAGCACTACCTGCCTGGAGTTTGCATGTTCTCCCTGTGTCTGTGTGGGTTTCCTCCGGGTACTCCGGTTTCCTGCCACACTCCAAAGACATGCTGGTAGGTGAATTGGATCCTGTCTACATTGGCCATAGTATGTGAATGTAAGTTAGGGACCTTAGATTGTACACCCCTTGAGGATTAGGGACTGATGTGAATGTACAATATATATGTAAAGCGCTGTGTAAATTGACGGCGCTATATAAGTACCTGTAATACAGTTGCAAGAAAAAGTATGTGAACCCCTTGGGATTACGTAGAGTTTTGCATGAATTGGGCATTTTTACAGGACGACTACGCCTAGGGAGAGTAGCAACAGTGCTAAACTTTCTCCATTTGTAGACAGTCTGTCTTACCATGGACACATGAACATCAAGGCTTTTGGAGATACTTTTGTAACCCTTTCCAGCTTCATGCAAGTCAACAATTCTTGATCGTAGGTCTTCTGAGAGCTCTTTTCTGCGAGGCATGGTTCACATCAGACAGTGCTTCTTGAAACCAGTAAACCCAAAACAGGTGTGTGTTTTTAAGGGCAGGACAGCTGTCAGCAACACATCCAATATCATCACACTGACTGGAGTCAAGGTTGGCTCACTCCTGGCTCCAATTAGCTCTGGGAGAAGTCATTAAGCTAGGGCCTCACATACTTTTTCCTCCCTGCACTGTGAATGTTTACATGTTATGTGCAATTAAACCATGGCAACATCTAATGTTTGTGTAGTATTATGTTCAGCAGACTGTGTTCTTCTATTGTTGTGACTTAGATGACGTTCAGAGCACATTTTATGCCCAATTCATGCAAAACTCCAAGTAATCCCAAGGGGTTCACATACTTTTTCTTGCAACTGTAAATAATAAATAAATAATAATCTGCACTATAAAAAAAAATCCATGGCATCTTGGGTGTCAGAAAGCACTTCCCGTTCATCAGGAAAAATAAGAAACCTAAATGGACTCAAAATCGGGTTTTCCTGTGTGAATCTATGTAGGGAAGGTAATTGCTGGACTTGGAGAGTCTGCGTGAGCAATCAAGATGTATTTCAGTGCAAGCCAATGAATTAATTGGACTTGTTATCATTTGGTCTGGTGCTTCTTCTATTGGTAGATGTTTTTTATTCTAGTAATCTGCTGTGATCCAAACAAGGATCGCTCTTCAGTAAGTACTGCGTGTGATGAGCCCATGAACAACTGGTTACACACAGATAGCTTTTGCTTAGATTTGATCTCTTAGATAAATTTACCAATGGACTGGCTATAACCTGGATGCTCATAAAACAGCTGTTGTTAGAGCTGCGCACAAGTAGACTGTACAGCAACTATGTAGTTTAAGGCCCATTCACATATCGCGTAGTGAGTGTTTCTGGTACGTGATTTTCAAAGTGTGATTCTCGTGCAAGTCTACAAGTCGCATAGGGCATCCATTCACTTGAATAGTAGGCTGCCCCTATGTGCATTTATTGCTTTATTGGCCTGGATTATTTAATAAATGCACACAATGTAACTGGATACTAACATTTATAGGTAAAGTTGATCCAGGGAATATCTGATTGCCTCTCGGGGGATCAGGAAGGAATTTTTTCACCTGCAGGAGCAAATTGGATCATGCTTTGCTGGGTTTTTTGCCTTCCTCTGGATCAACTGTAGGTATAGGATTATAACTTTTTTTTTAATGGTTTAACTGGATGGACTTCTGTCTTTTTTTCAGCCAGACTAACTATGTAACTATGTCTAAAAAGGATCTCCTGCTCCTTTTTGGGGGACATGTGACTTTTAAGGTGCGTTCTGCCACAATTGCCACATGATCCTGTTGGGCAGCAACTGCGGCAGAATAACATTATGTTTGGGGCACCATTGAAGGATAATAGCACCCAAATGTGCTTCACATGTTTTGCAGTGATTGCCAAGCAATTCTGCCTGCAATTCCAAATCGCAAAGTGTGAATGGGGCCTAAGGGCCTGCCTAATTGGATATAAATTGAATGTTTTTTATTTGATTTCACTCAATGAATGTGTATGTTTTTCCAGCCTGACTATGTAAGTAACTAGGAACATAGGGGAGATTTACTAAAACCGGTGCACTCAGACTATGGTGCCGCTATATATGGTAGCCAATCAGCTTTTGACTTCAGCTTGTTCAATTAAGCATTGACAATAAAACCTGGAAACTGATTGGTTTCTATGCAGAGCTGCACCAGATCTTATGCTCTCCAGTTTTAGTAAATCAGCCCCATATTGTTTAGGCTGGCCATCACACTATACAGTTGTTGGTAAATCTAAAGAAGATTGTACAGAATTATTACAATCAGATTGCAACATATTTATTTATTTATTACAGGTACTTATATAGCGCTTTACATATATATATTGTGCATTCACATCAGTCCCTAACCCTCAAGGAGTGTACAATCTAAGGTCCCTAACTCACATTCATACATACACATACTAGGGCCAATTTAGACAGGATCCAATTAACCTACCAGCATATCTTTAGAGTGTGGTAGGAAACACACACAGGCACAGGGAGAACATGCAAACTCCAGGCAGGTGGTGCCATGGCTGAGATTCGAACCAACGACCCTAGTACTGCCAGGCAGAAGTGCTAACCATTTAGCCACTGTGCTGCCCTAGTATTGTCCCTAATATGTGTATGTATGAATGTAAGTTAGGGACCTTAGATTGTACACCCCTTGAGGGTTAGGGACTGATGTGAATGTACAATATATATGTAAAGCACTGCGTAAATGGACGGCGCTATATAAGTGCCTGAATTCAATAAAATAAATGTTTGCTTTGGATTGTAATACTGCTTGAACTGTCTGGTCCTGATCTGCGAGGTAACTGTAATGGCTCCCTGTATTTCATCAAATCACTGGCAGGATAAGAAGTCCCCGTGTAGTCCCAGCCTCATCCAGGACGGGGAGGGGGTACAGTGACCGACTGTGCTGCCCATATATGTGGACTGTTTAGTCACTTTATTATACTAGCTTTGCTTTTATTGTATGCAATGGCTCATGTACACTGGTGTAAAAATTATGCCTTTAGATCTGTACAGTGTATTTATTTTTTTACAGATCTGAAAGCGGCAGTATTGTGTATTATGGACCCATGCACACCGCTGTGTTGTGCTTAGTAATCTTGCACGGTGTTTAGCTGCGTAAAACCAAAGTAGAAAATTCCACATCTACGATCAGAATTTCTGTGTGATTAACATGTATATATATACTTGCTGGGACTAAACATGAGCTAAAGAAATGGAAGAAACAGGGTGTGAACATTTTACGGCCATTTACGTGTCTAAACTGAAGCACTTTGCCGACGAATATGTGCGTTTATAATGCAGGAACATTCTGTCACCAAAGCCCTGTGTAGATATCAGCCCTGGTGCTTTAATTTTTGTGCTCCTACTGTATGCATTTTTTTAAATTTTGTAGTAAGAAGTAAAATGTTTGCAACAATATGCGTGCTCAATGGATGATAAGTGTATCAATCCCAGAGAGTACATGCGTGTTCATTATTTTTTCTTCGGGATAAGTGGGGTTAACACACTTTCCATATAACATCAAGGAAAAAAAAAAGACTTGTCACCAGAGCAAAGAACAGTCTCACCTCCTGCGTCACTGTGTTATTTGTATAGGGAGAAATGATGCAGTCTTGTGAGAGCAAACTCCTCCTTCCCTTCTCTCTCCTGATCACAATACTGGCGTCAGTGTGTCTCCTCTCTCCATGTCTCACCCTCCTCCCCTGATCACACTAGAACACTGCCAATATGTCAAGGCATCTCCAAGTTACATACATGGCTGGATTCATCCCATAGATCAGTATGAGC
The DNA here is from genome assembly GCF_062004578.1 of Staurois parvus. Classification (NCBI taxonomy): domain Eukaryota; kingdom Metazoa; phylum Chordata; class Amphibia; order Anura; family Ranidae; genus Staurois; species Staurois parvus. The sequence continues at coordinate 3,604,293 of NW_028318340.1, read as the reverse complement.
ATACACCCCATCATCATTATACATACTCTTTTGATAACTTCATTAAACTTCTCATGTTCACAAAAATGGGGATGATTTGCAATAATTCGAGAAAATAAAGAAAAAAAAGACACTTGTCCAAGAATTCAGATGTAACTGTCACTTTCTAAAAATATTGAACCTGATATGGGTAACAGCAACGTTTTTCTTTTCTCTAGGTTGGCTTTAAAGTATAACAACAGGAACTGAAGTGTGAATTCTGGAGGAAAGAAAAGTGAAATGAAGATTTCATCTGAGCTCATACACTGGGAAACTTTTGTCAGTGGAAATGCGTTCACTATTCTATATAAAGTAAGTGTGATCAAAGCAAACTCATCACAGGTGGCACTATAAACTCCAGCATGCCCAGATCAGGCTGCGACTTTATTATAGCCCATCCAGAGTGTCCCCATTTCATTTCACTATGTACCCCTGCTGTGTGCACATTTATCTCGAGTACGCATTCACAGCTCTGATATATTCCCTCCAAATGTATATCAATGCCTTTCAAATGTCTTTAAAAACAACCAAAACAGGTAACCCAGTTTTAGATAAAGATTCATTCTTTACTGAGATAAGACAAATTGTATACTGAGAAAGTGGATCCTTCAGAAGTTCCCCTCTGGGATGCACCTACCATTGTTATAGCCTTGCTGCATTCACACTTGAGCGATTTGTAGTTTGAAGCTCGAAGCTCCAAAAATGCTCAAACTTATAAAATCAATTGTTCTCTATGGTGCCTGTTTGCGTGATCAGGTGTGAATAGGCACCATAGAGAACAATTCATTTGTTTTACGTTTGAGAGTTTTTGGAGCTTTAAGCTGCAAATCACTCAAGTGTGAATGCATCATTTATTTATTTTTTTGTTTTGCTTTTGGATGCAATATTAATAAACAATCACAGTTCAGCACTAGCTGGAAAGTCATATGTAGTTATAGACTGTAATATTTTAACCTCTAGAAGAATTTGGTGCGCCATGGATCTTATTATTACTATTATTATTATACAGGATTTATATAGCACCAACAGTTTGCGCAGCGCTTTACTAAATGATTAAAGAGAATTCAGCAGTTACTAGAAAGTCACACATAGCTATAGACTGCAGTATTATTATAAGCCATTGAAGAGTTTGGTGTGATATGGATAGAAAATCAATAAAGGGATCAGATCTGAACAGAATTCAGCAGAAGCTGCAATCTCCCATGTAGCGATACTTTAACAATAATAAAGACTTTGTGCGGCATGGATCTATACCACACCATAATATATATATATATATATATATATATATATATATATATATAAAATACAGGGAGAGAGAGAATCATGACCTATAGAAGAGTTTGGATTAGAATAGATCCAATACCTAGAAGGGGTAAGTCACACACAGCTATAGACTGCAGTATTACAACCTATAGAACAATTTCCTGTAGTAGGAATCTAATCTCTACAAATATATAAATATGCAATATTGTGACCTATAGAAGAGTTTGGCGTAGTGTGGATCTAATGCCTATAAAGGGATTTTAGCAGTAGCTGGTAAGTCTCATGTAACTATAGACAGCAGTAACCTATATAAGAGCTTGGTGTAGTATGGATCTAATACCTATAAGAGGGATCAGATCTCAATAATTACAGTTCAGCAGCAGTTGTAATCTCACATGTAAAATATATGTCCTATAGGTTATAAGAAGAGCAAAGTCTGTCCTATAGGTTATAAGAAGAGCAAAGTCTGTCCTATAGGTTATAAGAGTAAAAACTGTCCTACAGACTACAGAATAGTAAAGATTGTCCTATAGACTTTAAGAAGAGCAAAGACTGTTCTATAGGTTATAAGAAGAGAAAAGACTGTCCAATAGATTATACAAGTAAAAACTGTCCTACAGACTATAGAATAGTAAATATTGTCCTATAGACTATGAGAAGAGCAAAGACTGTCCTATAGGTTATAGGAAGAGCAAAGGCTGTCCTATAGGTTATAAGAGTAAAAACTGTCCTACAGACTATAAGAAAAGTAAAGACTTTCCTAAAAGTAAAGACACTCCAAAGACATGCTGGTAGGTTAATTGTTTCCTGTCTATATTGGCCCTAGTATGTGTATATATGAATGGGAGTTAGATTGTACACCCCTTGAGGGTTAGGGACTGATGTGAATATACAATATACAAATACACACATGTAAAGCACTGCGTAAATTGACAGCGCTATATAAGTACCTGAAATAAATAAATAAAAAGACTATAAGAAGAGTAAAGTCTGTCCTATAGATAAGAGCAGTAAAAACTGTCCTACAGACTATGAGCAAAGTAAAGACTGTCCTATAGATTATAAGAAGAGCAAAGACTGTCCTATAGATTATAAAAGAAGCAAAGACTGCCCTATAGATTATAAAAGAAGCAAAGACTGTCCTATAGATTATAAAAGAAGCAAAGACTCTCCAATAGATCATAAAAGAAGCAAAGACTGCCCTATAGATTATAAAAGAAGCAAAGACTGTCCTATAGATCATAAAAGAAGCAAAGACTCTCCAATAGATCATAAAAGAAGCAAAGACTGCCCTATAGATTATAAAAGAAGCAAAGACTCTCCAATAGATTATAAAAGAAGCAAAGACTGTCCTATAGATCATAAAAGAAGCAAAGACTGTCCTATAGATTATAAAAGAAGCAAAGACTGTCCTATAGGTTATAAGAAGAGCAAAGACTGTCCTATAGATCACAGAAGGAGCAAAGACTGTCCTATAGATCACAGAAGGAGCAAAGACTGTCCTATAGGTTATAAGAAGAGCAAGGACTGTCCTATAGGTTATAGGAGTAAAAAATGTCCTACAAACTATAAGAAAAGTAAAGTCTGTCCTATAGATTAGAAGAAGAGTAAAAAGCGTCCTGCAGACTATAGATGAGTAAAGAGTGTCTTATAGATTGTAAGAGTAAAAACTATCCTAAGGACTATAAAAGGAGTAAAAAATGTATAGAGAAAGACTATAAAATAAAGTGTCCTATAGAATACAAGAGTAAACTATGTTCTGGATGATACACTATAAGAAGGGTAAATATATAATAAAGAGTGTCCTATAGACTGTAGGAGTAATATAAAGTGTCCTATAGACTATGACAGTATTAAAGACTGTCCTACAGGCTATAAAAGTCAAAATGTCCTATAAACGATACAATAAAGCCTGTCCTATAGATGATAAGCAGAGTAAAGATTGTCCTGTGGATATAAGGGGAGTGAAGTCTGTCCTATAGATGATGAAGGAGGAGTTGTGTGAAGTTGGATGTAATTCATGGAATAGAGCGATGTACTAAGCCCCACAATGTAATGATGAGTGGTAGGCGATGCGTGCGATCTATAGAGCGATCTATAATTAGGAGTCGTCTGCTGTGTGTCCCAGTGTCCGGTGTACACCGCCCTCACCCGGGGCATAGAGGGTGTCCCCTTACCTGTGCCCGCGGTGGCCCGTGGCAGGTCGGGTTCTGGTCGCCGTGTGTGGAGGAGTGCGGCTCTCCGAAGGAGGAGGAGGAGGAGGAGCGGCGGCTACAGGCAGCACACAGTCAGGCGTCAGTCAGGCTGGAGCCGCTCCGGCTGCTCTGTCACTGAGTATTACTGCGCAGAGCTGGAACTGACCCAGGACACGTCTTCCTCCTCTCCCAGCCAGCCAGTCCCGGATAGAGTAGAGGATGGGATGGGGGGGATGGGATAGGGGGAGGTAGAGGTTGGAGGTGATGGAGGTCACACAGTCTAGGAATGGGAGGATTGCTCAGCAGGCTGTCTGGACTCCTCCAGGGTCATCACCATGTGGAGGGGACATCCCCAATGCCAGTCACTGTACACCTTCCCTGTCCTGGATGAGGCTAGGACTACACAGGGACTTCTTATCCTGCCAGTGATTTGATGAAATACAGGGAGCCAGTACAGTTACCTCGCAGATCAGGAGCAGACAATTCAAGCAGTATTACAATCCAAAGCAAACATTTATTTATTTCAGGTACTTATATAGCGCCGTCCATTTACTCAGTGCTTTACATATATATTGTACATTCACATCAGTCCCTAACCCTCAAGGGGTGTACAATCTAAGGTCCCCAACTTACATCCATACATACACATACTAGGGACAATACTAGGACAGCACAGTGGCTAAATGGTTAGCATTTCCGCCTGGCAGTACTAGGGTCATTGGTTCAAATTCCAACCATGGCACCACCTGCCTGGAGTTTGCATGTTCTCCCTGTGCTTGAATGGGTTTCCCCCAGGTACTCCGGTTTCCTCCCACACTCCAAAGACATGCTTTTAGGTTAATTGGATCCTGTTTACATTGTCCCTAGTATGTGTATGTATGAATGTAAGTTTGGGACCTTAGATTGTACGCCCCTTGAGGGTTAGGGACTGATGTGAATGTACAATTTATATGTAAAGTGCTGTGTAAATTGACAGCGCTATATAAGTACCTGAAATAAATAAATACATCTAGACAGGATCCAATTAACCTACCAGTATGTCTTTGGAGTGTAGAAGGAAACCAGAGTACCCGGAGGAAACCCATGCAGACACAGGGAGAACATGCAAACTCCAGGCAGGTGGTGCCATGGTTGGTTGCCTCTCAGGCAACAATTGATTACCCACAGAACAATATATCCCCCAGCAACAATAGATCCCCCACCAGCAACATTAAATCTCCCCAGCAACAATAACTCCTCACCAGTAACAATACAATTGATCTCCCAGCAGCCAGCATTAGCAGACCCTCCAGAAGCCAGCAACAATAGACCCCTCCCTCAGCTGTAGCAAATAATCGCCAGCAAAAATGTATCCCCCAGTAGCAACAATAGACCTTCCCAGCAGTAAATAATCCCCCCAGCAACAACAGACCCTCCAGCAAACCCCAGCATTCCATTCAGTGCTGGAGGTGGTGGAACTGCATTTCCCCACATTCCTGCTGAAAAAAAAGCCCTGTTCTCAAGCAAGCTGTCCTGCATTGAGACAAACCATTTTACACTGACGGGTGCTCACAAAGATCAGCTTTTATATATTTTTGTAAAACCTTATCCCCAAAAAGAACAAAACTGCTGTAACTGCCTAAAAAATGTGAGCCTGAGTTTGGTGGTGTATATAAATCTGATAATACACCTAACACTCCTCTTCCTCCAGACTGACAATGCTGTTGTTCAAAGGTGCCCCTGTGCTCCTTCATCCAGAGTGGGGGCACTCTATTACAGAAGGTGTGTTACTGGGCCACTAGGTGAAAATAGAGGGAAAAATACTAAAAAAAGAAACCTAAAGCAGAGACATCTAATGATTGATAAGCTGCAATATATGTCATTTTTGGGTTTAATACCACTTGACTGTAAAGAGGAACTTTAGCCTTTCCCCTCCCCTTCATTTTCCCCCTTCACTGCTTTCCTTTTACTGTCTTCAGTCCAGTAAACACACTCACCTAGCCAGCGGATCCAGCGTTGAGCTGCTGGAATCCTCGTCTCTGCAGCTCCTGCACGGGTCCAGCGCCGCCATGTTCCCTGTGACAGCTGCCAGCTCTTCCGGCTGCAGGCGCTGCTAGTCCCGCCCCCTCCTCCTTACTGAATGGGACTACACATCATGCATCCTAGGAGGCACCAGGGGTACCGCGGCATTCGCCTAGGCAAATTCCAGAAGTATGGGAGCGGGCCGAGATTTGAAGTGAAAAAAAAGGAGTAAACAAACACGCTTTAAGCTGGTCATGCGCTGATAGATTTCCCAACAAACATTCATACAAAAATTCTGAGAGATACATTCAATGACTCGACAAATGTCTTTCAAAAGTACTTCAAAATTTCATTTATTACAGGTACTTATATAGTGCTGTCAATTTACACAGTACTTTACATATATATAGATATATATCTATATAGTACATTCACATCAGTCCCTAACCCTCAAGGGGCATACAATCTAAGGTCCCTAACTCACATTCATACATACACAGACTAGGGCCAATTTAGACAGGAGCCAATTAACCTACCAGCATGTCTTTGGAGTGTGGGAGGAAACTGAAGTACCTGGAGGAAACACAAGCAGGCACAGGGCAAACTCCAGGCAGGTGGTGCCATGGTTGGGATTTGAACCAACGACGCTAGTACTGCCAGGCGGAAGTGCTAACCATTTAGCCACTGTGCTGTCCCTTTCAATATTTCATTTGGAATGAATTTCCCAAACGAAAACATTTGTTGTTAGAAATTAATTTGTTCAAGAAAAATTTCCATCCTGCTCCTTTGAATGTTCTTATTACTGCAGTCAATTAGAACCCATTAATGATTAGAATATTGAATGAACATTATGAATACAAAATGTTTCTAACAAAATTCTACTAGTGTTTGGCCAGCTTTTGGAAGGCCCTGTTTGCCCCTGAAAGGGCAAAAGAAACAGTAAGTAATAACTGCATGGGGGATGAGTGGAGTACAGCTTTTAGGCAGAGCATGAAATTAATTTTCAGAGAGCGCATAAAGGTGGGCAGAGTAGAAGATAGCAAGAGAGATTGGGGTTGGGAGCTCCAGAGCAGAAAAGTGGCTCTGGAGAAGTCCTGGAGGTGAGCATGAGAGGAGGTGATGAAGGAGCTAGAGACTGGGAGGAGAGAAGAAAGCAGTTTGGGTGAAATTTTAAGATAAGGTCGGTGAAGTAGCTGGGGGCAGAGTTGCGGGTGGCCACATAAGTTGTTAGTATTTAGAATTGTATGTTGGGATAGCAGAAGCCAGTTGAGAGATTGGCAGAGAAGGGTGGTGGACAATGAGAAGCCGATAAGATAGCAGCTTTCAGGATAAACTGACGGGACAGTCGGTGTAGAAGGGAGTTGCAATAGTTGAGGTGGGAGATAACAAGGGAGGGAATAAGTAGCCTGGTGGTGTCATTGTTTAAAATGGGGCAAATTTTGGAATCGTTGTGGAGTTTAAGGCAGCAAGATATGGAGAGTGATTGGATGTTGGGCTGCAGGAAGAGTTCGAGTCTAGCATTGCACTCTGGCATGAGGCATGGACTGACACTTTTATTGATCTTGATAGGAAAGTCAACAAAGGAAACATGGGGAGAGGTGGAATATTATGAGTTTTTAAGATTGAGTTTTCAGAACGTTGATAAATTAGTAATGCATGAGGGGACTGAAGGGATGAGCTAAGGAGTAGAGGGTTTCATATGAGTCTCATTAGTGTAGAGATGACATCAGAAGCCGTGGACGATAATCAGCTGAGCCAGGAGATGGTGTAGATGAAGATGTCTAAGGACACATACTTGGGGATCTCACAAAAGAAAGAGGAAAAGAAGATTCATTTTTAATCCGGTAATTAGTCACTTGAATAAAGGGGGGTGTAGAGTAGTGATGAGCGAACTGGGCAATTTACAGTTCGCTGGACTTTTTAGGAATCTGGGGGGAGTCCCAAACCCCACTATAGTCTATGTGAGCCTCATCTTGTTAGCTTTTCCTTTTTTTTTTTTTTTTTTTTTTTCAAGGCAAAATTGCAGGCTTTTGTTAAAAAAAGGCATGGGTAACTGGGCACTGCCATGTGGGACGTGTACTAATATAATAAAAGTAGCAAAAAAATGTTCTAGAAATACCATACAGAAGGTGTCTTAGAGGTTAGAGGGTCTGTTAAATCCCCCAGAAAGCTCTTTCTATTACAAACTAGGCTCTAAAGCAGACAATTGTTCTGTAGGGATTTTTGTCAAGCAATCATGAAATCAAAAATCACCTGTGTAGCGTTAGTCTAAAGCCAGCCATACACGGGTAGAATTCCGAAAAATTTTCTATCGAAAATCTTTTCTAAGAATTATCGTTCGAATTTCACACCATTAGTGGGTCACAGAAATGGGCGATTTTCGTGTGACCATCGAATTTGAGTGATCCCATCATTGATTTGAATTTTGAATCAATGATGGGAGAATCGTGCAAGAAATATAAACAAAAAAGAAATGAGCATGAGCTGTGACCTGGAAAGAAAAGAAAATTCTTGGCCACAAAAATTATTTTCTGTAACCACATGAGGGCTTGGTTGTTTGAATTTCGAAATCAATGGTGGCACCATCGGATTACAAAACGCACAAAATTTCCGAGTATTTAAAGAAAATTTGTTCGGAATTCGACCCATGTATGGCCTGCATAAGACTAGGTTGTGAAGTACAATTTTTGATCTCAGAGACTAAATTAATCGCCTAAAGATTGAATTGCTTTTATGCAGAGTTGTCAAGCAATTTATGCCCATTTAATCTTGCACTGCTTTCCTCTCTGTGCGGGGGGGGAGGGGGGGGGGAATTGCAGATATGAAACAAGCATTTCCTGTTAGAAAATTGACAATCACTTTCAGGTTGCATATATAAATAATTAATCGCACAGCCAAGTAACCTGTATATCTATAGATTGTACTACTGTGGATTACTTGTGTAATAATTATCTCTAATTACAGTGAGTGATCTGGGGAAATTTGAGTTATGCAATTGCGCAACTGAAAATTGCCTGTGTAGCCTAAGGCTAGACATACATGGACGATTTTTAGCAGTGCAAGTATGCTACTAAAATAGCTACGGTTGCATATGGTAACTGTGATGGACAGCAGAAATATTCTTTTATTTTTGTGCTGTTTTGTTAACACGTGTGGCCAACTGTTAGCTTGTCTGCTTTGTTTATAATTTGAAGTCCCTGTACTCCGCAGGGGGTGGGAGGGGAAAGTTATCCCAGTAGGGAGCGCAGACAGCATTGTGTCTTATGGCTGTGGAAAGCCAGACTTGTCTGCATTGGGAGCTTGGGGTTTGGTCAATTGAAAGGGCTGTCCCTATTTGGGGAGAAAGACTCTTAGAATGGGAGAGCTTGAGTCAGGATGGAAAGAGCCGTTCTTAGCTGAGACCTAACTTCGAGATGCATTGAACTGCTTTGCTTTGTGCACTGCTGGGACTTGTGGTCCTATATTGCCTGTGTAGTCTTGAAGCTTCGGCCAAGACACACAGCCCTCTGAAAACCCGTGAGGAGTTGGTGCCTATCTGCCTAGACTTTCTCTGCTGAGGCCACTGCTGGCTGCTGAGTCCCTGGATCGCTACCCTGTGAACTGCCCTCTGCTGAGTGCCCAGACTTCCTGCCTGCCAGAGCTACCTTCTGCTGTGTACCCTGATTACCCTGCCTGCCAGAGCTACCTTCTGCTGTGTGCTCTGATTACCCTGCCTGCCAGAGCTGCCTTCTGCTGAGTGCCCAGACCTCTTGCCTGCCAGAGCTACCTTCTGCTGTGTACCCTGATTACCCTGCCTGCCAGAGCTACCTTCTGCTGTGTGCCCTGATTACCCTGCCTGCCAGAGCTGCCTTCTGCTGAGTGCCCAGACCTCCTGCCTGCCAGAGCTGCCTTCTGCTGTGTGCTCAGATTATCTTTGCTTGAACTGCCCCTCTGCTGTGTGCCCAGATTGCCGATTGTCTGCCAGCCTGCCCCTCTGCTGTGTGCCCGGATTGCAGATTGTCTGCCAGCCTGCCCTTCTGCTGTGTGCCTGCACTTACCCATTGTCTTTCTGAACTGCCCTGTTGTAGCCTAGACTTTGCCCACTGCCTGCCTGAACTGCCCTTCTGCTGTGTGCTCGGATTATCTTTGCCTGAACTGCCCCTCTGCTGTGTGCCCAGATTGCCCATTCTCTGCCAGCCTTCCCTTCTGCTGTCTGCCGAGACTTACCCATTGTCTGTCTGAACTGCCCTATTGTAGCCTGGACTTTACCAATTACCTGCCTGAACTGTCCTTCTGCTGTGTGCCCCGGACTTAACCCTTGCTGCACCGATCAAGTGCCCCAAATACCTCAATAAAATCCTTGTGTGCCCACTGCTCTCCGCGTGTGTTCTGTCTCACCTACACCTCCATCACAGAAACCAATAATCTCAAAAATTTGGAGCATTGGGCAACCATCAACAATTAGTTGTTCCTATATTCTTTTCTTCCTATGTGTAACGGTAGCAATTAATCATGGGACATTTTAATGGCATGAATTCACTACCAAAACTTGCCCATGTGCGCCCAGCCTTAATGGAATCAGGAAATGGTTTATTACAAGAAATGGAAGAAAGCCTCTCTGTGGCCGATGGAGGCTAATTTAGCAAAAGCGACACATTAATTGCTTTTGGTTTCTTCTAAGTTTATATTATGCCGCTGCTACATTTTGTCTGGATTTTTCCTTGAAAAAGCTTAGCAATTGGGATTAGAAAGGTGCACATCAATAATACCTATATTATCCACTGCTCAAAAAAATTAAAGGAACACTTTTTAATCAGAGTATAGCATCAAGTCAATGAAACTCTTGGGATATTGATCTGGTCAGTTAAGTAGCAGGGGGGGTTGTTAATCAGTTTCAGCTGCTTTGATGTTAATGAAATTAACAACAGGTGCACTAGATGGGCAACAATGAGACGACCTCCAAAACGGGAATGGTTTTACAGGTGGAGGCCACTGACATTTTTTTCCCTACTCATCTTTTCTGACTGTTTTTCACTAGTTTTGAATTTGGCTAGCGTCAGTGTCACTACTGGTAGCATGAGGAGATGCCTGGACCTTACGGAGGTTGCACAGGCAGTCCAATTCCTCCACGATGGCACATCAATATGCCATTGTCAGAAGGTTTGCTGTGTCTCCCAGCACAGTCTCAATAGCATGGAGGAGATTCCAGGAGACAGGCAGTTACTCTAGGAAAGTTGGACAGGACCGTAGAAGGTCCTTAACCCATCAGCAGGACTGGTATCTGCTCTTTTGTGCAAGGAGGAACAGGATGAGCACTGCCAGAGCCCTACAAAATGACCTCCAGCTGGCCACTGGTGTGAATGTCTCTGACCAAACAATCAGAAACAGACTTCATGAGGGTGGCCTGAGGACCCCACATCTTCTAGTGAGCCCTGTACTTACTCTCTGGTGCCACAGAGCTCAATTGGCATTTGCCATTGAACACCAGAATTGTCAGGTCCGCCCCTTGTGCACTGTGCTTTTCACAGATGAGAGCAGGTTCACCCTGAGCACATGACAGACGTGAAAGGATCCGCAGAAGCCGTGGAGAACATTTTGCTACCTGTAACATCGTTCAGCATGACCATTTTGGTGGTGGGTCAGTGATGGTCTGGGGAGGCATATCCATGGAGGGATGCACAGACCTCTACAGGCTAGACAATGGCACCCTGACTGCTATTATTAGGATGAAATCGTTGGACCTATTGTCAGACCCTACACTGGTGCAGTGGGTCCTGGGTTCCTCCTGGTGCACGACAGAGTATGCAGGCAGTTCTTGGAGGATGAGGAATTGATACCACTGAATTGCTCCCACACTCGCCTGACCTAAATGCAATAGAATACCTCTGGGATATCATGTTTTGGTCAATCCGACGCCACCAGGTTGCACCTTACTGTCCAGGAGCTCTGGTTCAGATCTGGGAGGAAATACTTCAGGACACCATCCGTTGTCTCATTAGGAGCAAGCCCTGATCTTGTCAGGCATGCATACAAGCACATGGGGGCATACAAACTACTGAGTACCATTTTGACTTACTGCAATGAAATTTCAGCAAAACGGACTAGCCTGCTGCATAATTTTTTCACTTTGATTTTCGTGGTGTCTTTGAATTCAGTCCTCTGTAGGTTGATAATTTTCATTTCCATCAAACGATGGGGTATCCTTACGTTCCTAACAAATTACCCAGTCCATATCAGTATAGATATCCAGCATGAGATTTTTTCCCATTGAGATCTGATGTATTCAAAGTTTTTTAATTTTTTTGAGCAGTGTATAAGGGCTTAACTATAGCCACAGAAGATTATGCGACTCCTGCAGGGCCCAGAATAACAGGGGGCCCAGAACTGTCTGAATACACAGTGATATATGCAGGTAACAATAAAAAAAAATACTGTAGGTCCTGCATTATATTTTTTCATCTCAGGGCAAAACAATGCTCAGAGAAAATACATCTGTGCCTTGCAGCTGCATGTAAACATCAGACTGGAATTAAGTTTGCATTGCAACACAGCGCAAATCTACAAATCTACAATGTATAAATGTGCTTTGTGGTAACACATGCTTTAACATGGATAATATTACTTTATATGGCACATTCTGGAGTGAAAAAGCCCACATGCTTTAGGTCCCGTTCATATTAACCATTTGCCATCCAGAGGATTTACCCCCCTTCCTGACTAGGCTATGGTTTGCGATATGGCACTGCATTGTTTTAACTGGCAATTGCATGGTCTTGCAATGCTGCACCCAAATTAAATTTATGTCCTTTTTTTTCCCACAAATGAAGCTTTCTTTCGGTGGTATTTGATCGCTTCTGCGTTTTTTGCCGCTATAAATAAAAAAAGACCGACAAAAGCTAAGCTTGTCAGCCAAAGAGGAGTAGGAACTTCTTTTGGGCGACAAACGCCCGTAGGGTAGTCTATTGAAGTGAATGGGCTGCACTATGCACTGCACCATACGTGCAAATGTGTGTAAATCTCATTTTTAAAGTTGCAAGTGGGAATGTTGTTTCAACAATGTGATGTCTGCCTTACTACATGAATGTATCTAATTAAGTATATATGTACTACATATTGTTATTATTATTATTATACAGGATTTATATAGCGCCAACAATTTGCTGAGCGCTTTACAATATAACGGAAGACAATACAGCAACAATACAATTCAATACAAGAGGGTTAGAAGGGCCCTGCTCCTTGGAACTTACAATCTAAGAGGGAGGGGCTAGTGGTACAAATGGTAGTAAATGTGGGGGATGGACTGGTAGGAGGAGTAGAAGATTCCATTATTAGCTGACAGCAGGATAGGCTTCCCTGAAGAGATAGGTTTTCAGAGATCACCTAAAAGTGAGCAGAGTAGGCAATAGTCTGATAAATTGGGGTAGAGAGTTCCAGAGAATGGGGGAAGCTCTGAAGAATTCCTGGAGACAAGCATGGGAGGAGGAGGTTGTGCGAGGAGCGGAGAGTACGGTTTGGGTGATATTTGGAGACGAGATTGGTGATGTCATTTGGGGCAGAGTTATAAATGGGTTTATATGTTATTGTTAATGTTTTGAATTTTATCCGTTGAGCAATAGGAAGCCAGTGAAGGGATTGGCAGATAGGGGTGACAGATACGGAACAATTAGTAAGGTTGATGAGTTTGGCAGCAGCATTCATGATAGACTGAAGAGGGGATAGCCTGAGATGAGGTAGGCCAATGAAGAGGGAGTTATAATAGTCAAGGTGAGATATAACAAGGGAGTGAATAAGTTGCTTAGTGGTTTTCGTGGTTAGGAACGGGCATATCTTTGAGATGTTGTGAAGGTGAAGTCTACAAGATTTGGACAGCGATTGGATTTGGGGCTGAAAGGACAGATGGGAGTCTAGGATTACACCTAGTACCCTGGCATGGGGGGAGGGACTGATGATTGTGTTGTTGATCTTGATGGAGAAGTCAGGGGAGGGGGCACGGGCTGGAGGGAATACTAAGAGCTCAGTTTTGGAAAGATTGAGTTTGAGGAAGTGGAGTGACATCCATGCCGATATGTCGCTTAGTAGGTTAGTAATGCGAGAGGAGACTGAAGGGGTGAGGTGAGGAGTAGAAAGATAGATTTGTGTGTCATCAGCATAGAGATGGTACTTAAAGCCATGGGAATTTATCAAGTGACCAAGGGAGGAGGTGTAGATGGAGAAGAGTAGGGGTCCAAGGACAGATCCTTGAGGAACCCCTACAGAAAGAGGGAGTGGAGAGGAGGAGCCAGAGTTATAGGTAACAATGAAGGAGCGCTGTGATAGGTAGGAGGAGAACCAGGAGAGAGTAGAGTCTCGGAGGCCAAGAGAGTGGAGTTTTTTGAGGAGGAGGGGATGGTCAACAGTATCAAAAGCCGCACAGAGGTCAAGTAGTAAGAGTCTGGAGTAGTGGTCATTGGTTTTAGCAGTTAGTAGATCATAAGTGAGTTTTAGTAGGGCAGTTTCAGTGGAGTGGAGTGGGCGAAAGTCAGACTGTAAAGGGTCAAGAAGGTTGTTGTCAGTGAGGTAGGAGCTCAGACGATTGTAGACTAAGCGTTCCAAGAGTTTAGAGGTAAACTGTAGCAGGGAGATGGGTCTTAAGTTGTTCAGGTTGGTGGGGTCCAAGGAGGGCTTTTTAAGTATGGGAGTGATGTGTGCATGCTTTAGAGGGGAGGGGAAGGTGCCGTTAGAGAGGGAGAGATTGAAGATGTGAGTGAGGGAGCATAGGATGGAAGAAGAGGGTGAACGTAGTAGTTGTGAGGGGACAGGATCCAGGGGGCAGGTAGTGAGACGGGCTTCTGAGAAAACCTTAGTGACCTCTTTGGTAGTCGCAAGGTCAAAAGAAGAAAGTGTTAAGGGAGGTTTAGTATAAGGTATGCTAAGTGGGATATATGTCTGTGCAGTGGAAATGCCCCTACAAATTGCATCGATCTTGTTTTTGAAATGATTTGCAATCTCGTAAGCAGTGAGTGAGGTACTGGGTGGAGGTAGAGGTAGAGAAAGTAGAGAGTTAAAAGTAGAGAAGAGACGACAAGGACTGGATGACAAGCTATTGATGAGAATGACAAAGTAGGCTTGTTTGGCAGCATGGAGGGAGGAATTGTAGGTTAAGAAAGCAGATTTATATAAGGTGAATGCTTGGTGTGATTTGGTTTTATGCCTCAACCGCTCCAGTGCACGAATATATTGCTTAAGATTTCTGGTGTCGTCAGTCTGCCAAGGTTGTAATGGTCGGGACCTGGTGCTTCTTGTAGTTAGAGGAGCAAGTGAGTCTAATGTGGATAAAAGTGAACTGTTGTAGACAGCAGTGGCCAGATCAGGGCAGGACAGGGGAAAGATTCTGTTAGAGTTAGTCAGCTGCAGAGTGGAAAAGAGAAGGGTTAAAGTTGTGAAGGTTTCTGCGGGTAATTATTTGCTGCTTGGATGGATAGGTGTTTTAAGACGAGGACACTGTGAAGGTGATGAGATTGTGATCAGAGAGAGGAAAGGGGGTGTTTGTGAGATTGTAGGGAGAGATGTAATGTATTCCCATCAGAGTGAGTGGAGGACTGTGTCCATTGTGTTAAGGCAAAAGATGAGGTTAGGTTGAAGAGCTGGGATGTAGCTGGGTTGTTCACATTAATGGGGATGTTAAAATCCCCAAGAATGATAGTGGGTAGTTTAGAGGAGAGAAAGTAGGGTAGCCAGGCAGAGAAATCATCAAGAAAGAGAGACACCGGTCCAGGAGGCCAATAGATCACTGCAATTCTCAGAGAAATGGGAGAAAACAGCCGAATGCAGTGAGTCTCAAAAGAAGAAAAGGATAGAGAGGGAGGGTTAGGGAGGACTTGAAAGGTGCTCAGTGGGGATAGAAGCAAACCAACTCCACCACCTTTCCGACCACTGGGTTTGGGTGAGTAAGTCCAGAGAAGGCCTCCATAGGAAAGTGCTGCGGGAGAAGAAGAATCTGCTGCTTGAAGCCAGGTTTCTGTAATTGCTAGTAGGTTAAAAGAGCGGGAGACATAAAAGGCCATGGACAGAGGTGAGCTTATTACAGAAAGAGCCGGCATTCCAGAGTGCACACGAAAAAGGGAGGGTGGTTTTTAGGAGCACGGGGATTGATATTAAATTGAGCGGATTGCGGGTATTCCCGGAGGAAAGAGGGTGCCTGGTGTGGGGGTGAGATAGTGGAGGACCAGGGTATGGGGAGATATCCCCAGAGGTTAGGAGAAGAAGGAGGGTGAGGAATGTAAGATGGGAGTGGGATGTATACAAGTGCACATGCCATTGTTTTATTTATCTGTCTACAATATAGAGTATATAAGTATCATAAAGATTAGTACAGTTTCACATAGTGTGTAAAAGACAGTTACCCCCTCGCCTTGTGATGTCATCATGCGCTATGATTAGCCAAAGTACTGCACCTGATCTGTGGTCAGGTGCAGTGCTTTGGCCAATCACAATGCACTGTCTCGGCGTAGTGCATTGTGGGGCGAACAGCCCACCGACCGCCCTTACCATTCGTGTGTTCAGCGAAAACTTGAACAGCCCACGTTCGAATTGAACTTACAGCACTTAGAGATTTGTGAAATCTGTCTATAAAATATTGTGCTGGATTATTTTTAATATATGTACAGTTGTGTTCAAAATAGCAGTCAGACATCACTAACCTGATCAATCACTGTTTTTGGTAGAAATGATATTTCTACATGGCAAATAATTTACTAGCAGGTGTAGTAGAGTAATAGAAATCCAACAGACCCAACAGTCATGACATGCATGCTGCTGATTCTGTGTAATTGAATCACTAATTGAAAGGGGCAGGTTCAAAATAATAGCAGTGTGGAGTTCTATTAGTGAGGTCATTCATTCTTTGAAAAACAGGTGGCAATTATTGCCCTTATTTAAGGAAGGAAGGCAGCAAATGTTGTACTTGCTGGTTACAGTGCATTTCTCTCTGAAATTCTGAGGAAAATGGGTCGTTCCAGACATTGTTCAGAAGATCAGCGTACCTTGAATAAAAAGTTGATTGGAGAGGAGAAAACATATAAAGAAGTGCAGAAAATGATAGGCTGCTCAGCTAAAATGATTGCAAATGCTTTAAAATGGCAACCAAAACCTGAAAGACGTGGAAGAAAATGAAAAACTACCATTCGAATGGATAGAAGAATAGCCAAAATGGCAAGGACTCAACAATCAGCTCCAGGAAGATCAAAGAAGGTCTAAAGTTACCTGTGAGTACTGTTACAATTAGAAGACGCCTATGTGAAGCCAAGCTATCTGCAAGAAGCCCCCGCAAAGTCCCACTGTTGAAAAAAAGACATGTGCTGAAGAGGTTACAATTTGTCAAAGAGCACATTGACTGGCCTAAAGAGAAATGGCGCAACATTTTGTGGACTGATGAAAGTAAGATTGTTCTTTTTGGGTCTAGTGGCCGGAGACAGTTTGTCAGACGACCCCCAAACACTGAATTCAAGCCACAGTACACTGTGAAGACAGTGGAGCATGGTTGTGCAAGCATCATGATATGGGGATGTTTCTCATACTACGGTGTTGGGCCTATTTATCGCATACCAGGGATCATGGATCAGTTTGAATACATCAGAATACTTGAAGAGGTCATGCTGCCTTATGCTGAAGAGGAAATGCCCTTGAAATGGGCGTTCCAACAAGACAACGACCCCAAACACACCAGTAAACGTGGAACATCTTGGTTCCAGACCAACAAGATTGACATTATGGAGTGGCCAGCCCAATCCCCGGATCTTAATCCAATAGAAAACTTGTGGAGTGACATCAAAAATGCAGTTTCTGAGGCAAAACCAAGAAATAGAGAAGAACTGTGGAATGTAGTCCAATCATCCTGGGCTGGAATACCTGTTCACAGGTGCCAGAAGTTGGTTGACTCCATGCAACACAGATGTACAGCAGTTCTCAGAAACAGTGCTTATACAACTAAATATTAATTAAGTGATTCAAAGGAAAGCAAAATCTTCAAACATTTTTCAGTTTATATAGTGAATGTTTGAGTTTGTAAAGAAGAATACAAACACTGCTATTTTTTTGAACAGTCTAATATTCACTTTTCTTCAATTTTTTTTAGAGGAACAACACAAATTTGATCTATTTTTTTTTCATGTTTTGATTTGGAATAGAATGTGTAGTGTTCCCAATGCATTTGTGTGTATGGAAATAAAAGCTATTAGAAGGATTTTGAGTTTTATTCACTTTTTTCAACACACTGCTATTATTTTGAACACAACTGTATGTATTAACTCCTTTGCTGCCACTGATGTTCATCACACGGAGGTGGCCGCAGGGGATTTTATACACATTCATAGCGGCTGAAAATCTGACACCAAAAAAAGGTCACCCCTACATAATGAAAAAATAGTTTAATAAATAAAAATTAAAAAAATTAAAAAAGTGTAAAAAATTAAAGTTCTACCCAAGCACCTAAAATCCCCCCTAAAAAATGTTTTTGAGCCCCCCCCCCCCATTCCCCACATACAAAGATAAATGCACATGTCAGATCACCTACAAAGGAAACTATTGATTGCATTTCACGCTACATATCACCACACATGCCAAAATGATAGTAATAATTCTAGGCCCATTCTGCATGGTTAATGCTAAACTGATGACATGTAGAGTCTTTTAAAGCATCGCCTATGGAAAATATAGGATACCAAGGTTTATTCCCATTTCATGGGTGCACTCAGTTTTAAGCCTTGACATGTTGGGTATCAATTTACTTGGCACAACCTCATCTCTTATATTTTGTCAAAAAATGGGGTCATTTATTGCGATTTTGTGCCCTGAAAATTAACTTTAGTATTTTGTTTTTACATAAATGTTGTGTTTCCTAAACTGTTGCATTAATATTGTGTGACATAAAAAAAATTAAACTGCCACTGCTTTATTCACTAGGGTGTCTGTTTTCAGAAAATATATAATGTTTTGGGGGTTTTATGAATTTGCCAGGCCCAAAATGATTTTTTAAACATGTAAACAAAAATGGCAAAAAAGGCTCTGGCAGCAAAAGAGTTAGGACAATAATGAGATATGACCAAATTAGCTTAGGCAACATTGGTCAAATTGGTATTTAAAATAAAATATTGGTTTCAAACTTTTAAAATACAGTTTAATGCTTCTGTGTTACAAATAAACAAACAAAAGGTGTCTAGGAAGGACATCATAATATAAAGAAATGTAATATGTGGTATCATGAAAAGTAATAGACTTTATGTTTACAAATCCATACATACATCTAGAAAAGTTCTGTTTAAGCTTACTGTCAGCCAAGGGAAATGCAAGTTTATAGGTTTGCCGGACCTGTAGTAATCATCCTTCTAATGTGGTAGGACATAAGGATGTGATCCAGTCACTGAGTGATGTCTCAGTCATTCGTAAGGCACACAAACACATTCACGTCCTACGAATGCACAAAAGTGTCTCTAACCGCAGCAGTCCAGGTAGTCATACACCAACAGTAATAGGAGCCTACAGTATACTGCAGCCTTTCTCAAACTTTTCGACATAGAGGAACTCTTGAAATAACTTATTTAAAAAAAGCACTTTTATTATTATTTATAGCTTTTTTAACTTTGGCAGTAAGCCACATAGGTTTGATTTTTAGCCTTTTAAACTTGTTGCACATGGGAATTGTCAGGGCAGGAGCCGAGGAACGGACAGGCAGGCCTAACAATGTAACGCACTGGCTGACGACAACCACCACCCACAGACCGAAGTCCCTCAGGGCGCGGAGTCTAAGTCCCAGGCTGCCCTTCACCAGGGCCCCTGATGGTGGGGATGGACTTGACGCAGCCAGGAACCAGGTCGCGGCCCCCGAGACACCTCAGCTGCGGTAATAGCCGCCGCCAATGGCGTGTAGCTGGTGGAAGAAACAAAAGAGTAGTCAGACAAGCCGGGGTCAACAACAGAAGGACAAAACAGTACAGGACAGCAGACGAGAATCACAGGTCACAAGCCGGGTTCAGCAGCAGAGGGTCAGATCAAAGGAGAATACAAAGAATAGTCAAGTCACAAGCCGAATCAGAATACCAGGAGAGTCACGAGAGTCAGAACAGAGTAATAGTAACACAAAGACACAAGACACAAGTGCAAAGAGCATGTGCGGGCCACAGGCTTATATGTCATCAGCCACGCCCCTCTGGGGGGTGGACCTCAGAGACCTGAAGGCATAAAAAGGATTCCCATCATACACAGCAGAATCCAAGATGGACGCCAGCACATGGAGCAACATAACCTCAGGGAAAAGGTAGGACCTTGACAGGAATATATTTTGCAGTGTGTTCACATACCATCTTTTTGAAGAACTCCCAATTCTGTGTTGTGTTCATTGACGCCAATATTCCCTCCCAGTCTAAGTCTTGGAGAGCAGCTCTCAGCCTTGAAAAATTAGCTCTCTTAAAATTAAGCATTTCTATTTTTCCCATATGTGCTTGCTGTTTACAGCTTACAATAAATGAAATCATGTTTTGGTCACTGCTACCCAGATGTTCTTTTATATGGACATTCGTAATAAGCTCTGCATGGTTTGAGATTACCAATCCAGCAGAGCATCATTCCTAGTTGGGGCCTCTATGAATTGGTATAAGCAACCATTTTTACTGAGTGAAATGGATTCATTCAGTATTTACTATTGTTGTTAGCTATGATTGGCCACAGCTAATCACATGTACTATATTGCCAAACGTATTGGGACACCCCTCTAAATAATTGGATTCAGGTGTTCCAATCACCTCCATGGCCACAGGTGTATAAACTCAAGCACCTTTGAAGAAATGGGTCGCTCTCTGGAGCTCAGTGAATTCAAGAGTGGTACCATGATAGGTTGCCACCTGTACAATAAACCCATCCGTGAAAGTTCCTTGCTACTAAATATTCCAAGGTCAACTATAAATGGTATTATAACAAAGTGGAAGCAACTGGGGACAACAGCAACTCATCCACGAAGTAGTAGGCCACGTAAAATGACAGAGCTGGGTCAGCACATGCTGAAGCGCACAATGCGCAGACGTCGCCAACTGTCTGCAGAGTAAATAGCTAAAGACCTCAAAATTTGTGTGGCCTTCAGATTAGCACAACAGTGCATAGAGAGCTTTATGGAATGAGCTTCCATGGCTGAGCAGCTGCATCCAAGCCTTCCATCACCAAGTGCACTGCAAAGCATCGGATGCAGTGGTGTAAAGCACGCTGCTACTGGACTCTAGAGCAGTGAAGACATGTTCTCCGGAGTGACTAATCATGCTTCTCTGTCTGGCAATCCGATGGAGGTGTCTGGGTTTGGCAGTTCTCAGATTGGTACTTGCCTGACTGCATTGTGCCACGTGTAAAGTTTGGTGGAGGGGGGTTATTGGTGTGGGGTTGTTTTTCAGGGGTTGGGTTTGGCACCTTAGTTCCAGTGATCTGAACTCTTAAGGCATCAGCATACCAAGACATTGTGAACAACTTCATGCTCTCAACTTTGTGGGAACAGTTTGGGGATGGCCCCTTTTTGTTCCAACATGACACCAGTGCACAAAGCAAGGTCCATAAAGACATGGATGAGTGAGTGTGGGGTGGGGGGAACTTGACTGGCCTGCACAGAGTCCTGACCTCAACCCGATAGAACACCTTTGGGATGAATTAGAGCAGAGACTGTGATCCAGGCCTTCTCGTCCAACATCAGTGCCTGACCTCAGAAGAATGGCCAAACCTTCCCATAGACATCCTCCTAAACCTTGTGGACAGCCTTCCCAGAAGAGTTGAAGCTTTTATAGCTGTAAAGGGCAGGCCAACTCAATATTAAATCCTACGGACTAAGACTGGGATGCCATTACAGTATAGTTCATGTGCATGTAAAGGCAGGCATCCCAATACTTTTGGCAATATAGTATAGTACAGATGGGCTGTGATTGGTTCTGTCTGTACCATGTGACTTGTTACCCACTGTGTCCACCAGATCTGCCGGTACCATGTGATCGCTGTGACCAATCAGAGATCAACACAATGGTACACAATGAATGGCACGAATGAACGCCATCAATTGTGTACAATTGGCATGGGAACTGCTGTGATTGGTCACAGTGCTCACATGGTACCGACAGATCTGGTGGACACAGTTGGTGACAGATCGCACAACAGTGTGGCCTGTGTGGAGCACGCAAGGTGTATTCCAGGGAGGATGTCATATGACATCCACCCCGAACAATGAGTGTCCCGCCTAGCCATCATATGACAATAATAATTTATTTTCATATTGGAGGCATTGCCATACATTGATCGATTAAACGATTGCTATAGCTGACTTAATTAATCATTCAAACTTCCTGACAAAACCATTTTGTGTTGTCAATAAGAGATACCAACCTCTAAAGCTGTTGTAAACCTCAAACATGAAATGTGAACAGAGCATATCCCTCTCTAGTGTGTACTTGTCTCATTTAAGAGCACTAAGTGTGATTTCTGCCTGCTGCCTTGTTCCTCAGCTATCAGCATGCATCTCTTCTGACAAGTTTTCCTGACACCAAGAGGAAAATGGTGACAGAGGAGGGACCTGTGAACTATGTGAAGGGGAGTGTGTTTCTTCCCTCCAATCAACTGTCAGAGCTCTCCTTACTAAGCTCTGCAGTGTGTAGTTTCAGCTTCCTGCCCCCATTTTTCTGAACTCTCAGCACTTTAAACGTAGGTAGAGAAGTGAAGACTACAGTTAGACAGGTACAACCTATGTAGGAGGATTTGTTTTATCTCTGTGTATCACCTGAGGCCAGTCTCTTCACTGGGTATATGTAGGGGTTTACAACCACTTTAAAGTCCCATTATTACTTATTCTTTTTAACCTCATGATCCAGGCACCCCTGCCTGCCAGACAGTACAGGCAGGTCATTTTCTGCTGCAGTGATGCCAGAAACTACGAGCCATGTAAAATACTAAGCAAGAGGTCAGCAATGGCAGTGCACATATTTCTCAGTGCAGGTTCCCTTTAAGTTAACAATAGATGAAGCCACTTCTAAAAATTCTGTAAACCACAGCTCCAGCTTGCAGGTGCTCATTCCTCCAGAACCCACTCCTCCTACTCACAATTCAGCAAAGGTGTTACTCTTTCGTGCATATTGATCTGGCGCCAGGTTTTACCTCCTGTCCGAGTTGCTCAGGTTCCTCCCTGTCCGCCTCGAACCTAGGTATTATTAAAGGATAAGGTCACCGTTTAGACAAAAATAATAAATGCCCATTTTTTTGCAGGTAAAAAAATGTGCATTTATTATTTTTTTGCTTAACCACTTGTCCTCCTGAGGATTTACCCCCCTTCCTGACCAGGCCATTTTTTGCGTTACTGCACTGCGTTAACTGACAATTGCGCAGTCATGCAACGCTGCACCCAAATGAAGTTTACATCCTTTTTCCCCACAAATTGAGCTTTCTTTCTGTGGTATTTGATCGCCTGTGCGGTTTTTGCGCTATAAAAAAAATGTATTCTGCTATATGTCTTTGCTAAAAAAAAATCCCAATACGTGTAACTAAATGGTTTCCATGAAAGTTTTTTTTTATTTTTACTAGTAATGGCGGCGATCAGCGACTTATAGCGGGACTTCGGCGGGGCCTTCTGACACTGACTAGATGTCACTGACATCCCAAGTGACACCAATACAGTGATCAGTGCTAAAAAAAAAAGCACTGACACTGTACTAATGGCACTGGGCACAAAGGGTTTAACATGAAGGGCGATCAAAGGGTTATCTGTGTGCTGTTTTACTTGTGTCTGTGCTTCACTGTTATCACACGGCTTTGGATGGCTGTGCTGTGCAAAGCCATCCAAAGCAGTGTGCATTAGCTGACAGGGAGGCGAACTGTATTGTTTACATACAGTTCTCCTCCCCGTCGGAGATGCTCAACAATCACCGGCCTGGACACGGCGATTGACAGCAGTAGCTGCGAACGGCGCCATGGGTAGACCGCATGCGCCCCCTACCCGCAACTGAAAAATCACATATATATATATACACGTGATTTTGCCCACCCGTGCTACTCTGTAGCCGTATATCTACTATAGGGTGGTCAGGAAACAGTTAAAGGAGCCTGGAAAGCATTGCACCAGTGATCAGTAGATTGTTGATGCCATGCAGGGCTCCTGCAGACCTGTCAGAATATCAACTTGCTGTACCGGATGTACGAGTAAGCAGATATTCTGACAGCTTCAATGAACTACCACGGTGCTCTACAGCACTGTGGTAGTTCATTGAAAACTACAAGCCCACAACCACTAAGGCTGTCAGGACTTGCAGTTCATTCATTCATGGAAGTCTGTGAATGAATGATACGGCCGTGTGGGCAGAGCCCCGCATGGCCACATTGTTTTCAAATTTGACAGATAGTACGGGGAGGCTTCTCTCTGTATTAACTGTAAGAGGGAGGGGGAGTGGCGGCTATGGAAACATGTTACATGTTCCACCCTATAAACGGGTGAAACATGTAACATGCCAGAGGTGAACTTATCCTTTAAGCCTTTGCAACCTGTGTGTTCAAGCAATGTCTTCACGTAGAAGCCGGACCCCTGTGCTCCCTGTTGTGTTCACCTCCATGTGAGTATTCTCACATTTTGTGTGTTTGATCCTGTCTTTGTTCTCAGTGTTTTCCCTCTGGCTGTGCAGTTGTATTCCCTTTGAGCTCTCGCCATGGATTCCTTCTTTCCCTGTTGCTGTGTGTGTCCTTCTCAGCATTGTTTCTTGTTGGCCCTGCAGTCCTTTCCCAGTGTGCTGCAGATGGTAACTTTGGTTCCTTTGGTATCCTGTGTGTACCCCGTATCCTTCCAGTGTTCTATGTGGTTGCACTGTTTCCGCACAGATGTGTTAGGGAGCAGAAACTTGGGGGCTACCATGCACTGCAACATCCACACCTCCAGTGGCTCTGGTGAAAACCGGGTTTCTCCTTAGATCCTGCGACTCTGACACACCACCGTTTGCATGTGGTCACACTGCTCCTGCGAGGATCGGTACCAGGGTGCACCTGTTTAGTTTTTTCCACTGGCCCACTAGATCTTGAGTTACAGTCCCAGGAGGTCTTACCCTTTGATCGTGACAGTTTGTAGTGCTCAGGGCAGCCCATTCAAGAGAATGGTCTGCCTAAAGTACAGAAATGTGTGAAAAATGTGCAAAAACACAATCAGGAATGCGCGTTCCCACTACCCACAGATGTAAATGTGGCTTATCCTAACTACAGCGGGGAGGAAATGTGACTGGTTGTATTTCACACAATATGTCCTACACAGGGAAAATAAGGGACATATTTCTGGAAAAAGAAGGCTAGAAAAATTGGTCAAAATAAGATGAGTGTCCTTGGCTGAGGCAAGAGTGTGGATTGCATATACTAGTCTTTGCTTCCTGGCTGAAGTTTAGCTCTAGGGTAGATTTACTAAAACTGGAGCGCTCTGGTTCTCTGTGTGTGGTAGCCAATCAGCTCCTAACTTCTGCTTGTTCAGTTAAGCTTTGGCAATAAAACCTGGAAGCTGATTGGTTTCTATACAGAAGTGTGCCTGATTTTGCACTCTCCAGCTTTAGTAAATAAACCCCTCAGTGTCATTTCTGTCTGCTGCTTCTTTGCTCTGCTATCAGCATGAGTTGCTTCTTACAGGGTTTCCTGACACCAAGAGAAAAAATGTGATGGGGAGAGACCTCCAGCTGACTGACAGCCTCAGCTCTGTTCCTGTGAGCTGTGTGATGGGAGTGTCTCTCTTCCTTCCAATCAGATCTCAGAGCTCTCCTCACTGAGCTCTGCAGAGTTTAACCTCAGCTCTTCACCCTCCTTTTTTTTAATAGCTCAGACAAGCTTTTTAAATTATGTACTTTGAATGGGTGTAGAGAAGACTGCAGATAAACAAGTGTTGGAGGGTTTGTTTCATCTCTGTGTATCACCTGAGGCTAGTCACTTTATTGGGTATATGTAAGGTTTACAACCACTTTAAGGATTTGTGGTTTACCTGTAAAATCCTTTACTTGGAGTGCAACACAGGAGTTAACATTCATGACTACTTGGGTTACGCTACCACCTTCAGGCAAATAGATGCTGCCCAAAAGAGGCAGAAATCCCCACCAAGGCATGACCCGTTCCAGCTTCACTAAGCTTCAGTTTTGTAGCAAGCAATGAAGAACATACCCAAGGGAATGACAATTTTGATGTCCCAAAACATTGAACATGAACAAGAGAAACTCCCCTACAAAGCCACCTGCGACACTATTCATCTAAAAACCTGGTAAGTAGACCACCTTTGCAGGGTAAACAATACCAAAACAACTGTAGACCCAGAGCACAATATAAATCAATCTTTCACGCTGTCCGTGGTGCTGGAATCTTCTTGGAGCTGAGCTGATAGTATTACAAAATATGTCTGCAACAGAAATCAGAGTCCAAAAGCAACAAAAACAGAATCCCTTGCTGCTAACATTTCAAACAGAATGTAAAAACAATAAAAGATAAATAAAAAAAAACACAAGGCATAAAGTAGACAATTTGTTTGCTTAAGCACCATGGTTAAAAAAAAAAAAAGACATTATTTTATAACTGTTTTCCCCATTTTGGACTATTTGTTGTATATTAATATGGGACTTCTATAGTTTCTTCACAGTCATTTCCTATGTACATGGGGGTCTTTAAACTTTTCAAACAAAAGGACCAGTTTACTATCCTTTAGACTTAAAGGGAGGTCATATTGTAGCAAGTTGGGGTAGAAAATATCCTGGGTTCAGCATCAGAGAAAATAAACATGGCCTCAGGGTTGCTGGTCAGTCAGCAGAGAAGTGCCCCATTATTGGCAATAGTGGGAGGAATAGTGCACAGTCATTGGAATCAGAGGCAGAAATAGTGCCCCATTGTTGATGTCAGTGTAAGGCATAGTGCCTCATATCATTGGGAGGAATAGTGTCCCAAGGGCCATTTAAAGGCTAGCAAAGGGCCGCAGACAGGCCTTGGGCTGCAATTTGGAGACCTGTGGACTACAGTGATTGCTGCCTGACATTTCCCAGAACATACTTCCCAATAGTAACAATAGAGAAACAATTATGCATAATGTGCACTTCAATTGCCATTTGTAGCCTCCATTGGGAACTTAGGTGACAGGGTGACAACACAGAAGCACAAATGGGAGAGCGTCGACACCCTGGGGTTTATTTACTAAAGCTGGAGAGTCCAAATTCAGACTCCCTTCTGCATAGAAACAAATTAGCTTCTAACCTCAGCTTGTTCAATGAAGCTTTGGCAATGAAACCTGGAAGCCGATTGGTTTCTATGCAGAAGGGAGTCTGATTTTGCACTCTCCAGCTTTAGTAAATAAACCCCCCTATGTCAGGAAGTGCCAGAACAAGGACCTTCACAACACTGTCGCCTGGTATTATTTTACTGAAAGGGTCATATTCAAAAGGAAGATATTCCCTCACCTCCTGTTGAAGTGACAATTATAAAAAGGATTTCCTATCACTTTCTGCCCCACTAAAGATAGAGATCAGGACAAAAAGTAAATGTTCACAGCAGGGACACAGATAGCAATAAACACTTGATAGGGAATTCAACACTTTGAAAAACATGACTTTTGGCTTTATATACAAAATCTTTAAAAAAATCTTTGTCTTGTTCCTTCTTTTCAAGCAGCAGACTGAGTATTATAACCCTGTGAACTCAAGAGGGGGCACTTCTTTTGTAGGCAGGTATGTTTAATATGTAGGAAAACAGATGTGTCTGGACTATTCAAATGTTTGTATGAATTGTCATTTTGTATACTACTAAATCTCTTAGTGTGTTTGGATTTGAAGTACATGCACTGTACAAAGCACCAGTACAAAAGCAGATCTAACCCTGTCAAAGACAGCAGGATAGTAGACATGAAACCAGAAAAGGGGGATGGAGACAAAGGCTTACTTTAATACCACAGATATTACAAATTAAAGTGATTCAAAACCTTATATTTTTAAAAAAAAGCAAGAAACATGTTATAGTTACCTGCTCTGTGCAATGGTTTTGCACAGAGAAGCTCTGATCCTCCTCTTTGGGGGTCCCCCACTGGTGCTCCTGGCTCCCCCTCTTCAGCGAGTGCCCCCATAGGAAGCGATTTTATTTGGGGGCACAGGTGGGGGCGCGCTCCCGAGCCACGCTGCCTACGTCCATTGACACAAACAGTGGGGCGTTGCCCAATCCCCACATCATAGGATTTGATTAATAGCAGTAGGAGCCAATGGCTCCCACTGCTATCAATCTGCTCTGTGAGGAGGGAGAGAGCCACTGCTCTCATGCACAGCACTAGCTCGAGCTAAAGCAAGTATGGGGGAGACCCTGGGCACAGGTTTCTCTTTACCTTAAAGGAAAAAGTACAACCAAAGCATGTTCTGCAGCCAAAGTTAGTTCTGCACTCCTGTGACCTGTTTTCAGCCTACAGCAGGTTAAAGCCCACTATCGGCTGATGTCACAGAGCTGGTCCAGCTGCTCACACCCCCTCCACAGCCCAGCATTCCAGTAAGTGTTGGGGGGGACAGAGCAGACAACGCTCCATGCTCAGAAGGCAAGGAGAACTGAGCGATCAACTTCGGATCTATGCTGCATCCGCCTAGGTAAGTATGATTAAAAAACAAAAAAACACACTTCCCTTTTAATACAGAAAATGCATTACGGTTAAAAAAAAAAAAAAAAACAACTCTAGTCCCCATAATAAGTTTTTATAAAAGCTCCCCAGTGTCTGTTAGTACTTGTACATTAATATTTGGATACGGTCCTCTCTTCATGTTTGTTACTTTTAAATCTGTAATATCGTCCATGATCTTGGAATCAGGCAGGGGCCATCGAGGATGTGGGCACCTGAAACCTATTCCTGTGTATTTCCGGGTTAGGTGCAGCTGGCTACCCAGCATGCACCTCCCAATCTCACGCCTGCACAGTAATGACACTGCGCAATATGTTAATTACCAGCTGCCATAGCAATGGCGGTGTTGGTAGAAGATCCCGTCCTGTTGTTATGGCAACCTACGAAAAGAAAACCAACCCCTTCCGATCGCAATATTTACAGTATTGAAATACCGCAAGATTTAATGATTAGGCTTCCCAAAGACTCCTGGGATAGATGATGCCGATATCCCAGGAATCCATGGGAATGGTTTAATGATGTCATTGCCTAGGCGGTCAGGACCTGAAGTGCCGCCCAGATATACAGTGCATCCAGAAAGTATTCACAGCGCTGAACTTTTGCCACATTTTGTTATGTTACAGCCTTATTCCAAAATGGATTCAATTCATTTTTTTCCCTCAACATTCTACAAACAATACCCCATAATGACAATGTGAAAGAAGTTTGTTTTTAAATCTTTGTACTTTATTAAAAAAAAACACACGGACATAAGTATTCACAGCCTTTGCCATGACTCAACATTGAGCTCTGGTGCATCCTGTTCCCACTGATCATCCTTGAGATGTTTCCACAACTTGACTGGAGTCCATCTGTGGGAAATTCAGTTGATTGGACATGATTAGGAAAGGCATAAACCGGTCTATATAAGGTCCCACAGTTAACAGTGCACATCAGAGCCCAAACCAAGCCATGAAGTCCAAGGAATTGTCCGTAGACCTCCGAGACAGGTATGTATCAAGGCACAGATCTGGGGAAGGGTACAGAAAAATGTCTGCAGCATTGAAGGTCCAAATGAGCACAGTGGCCTCCATCATCCGTAAATGGAAGGAGTTTGGAACACCAGGAATCTTCCTAGAGTGGGCTGCCCGGCCAAAATGAGCGATCGAAGGAGAAGGGCCTTAGCCAGGGAGGTAACCAAGCACCCAATGGTCACTCAGCAAGAGCTCCAGCGTTCCTCTGTGGAGAGAGAACATTCCAGTAGAACAACCATCTCTGCAGCACTCCACCAATCAGGCCTGTGTGGTAGAGTGGCCAGACGGAAGCCACTCCTCAGTAAAAGGCAAATGGGAGCCTGCCTGGAGTTTGCCAAAAGGCACCTGAGGGACTCTCAGACCATGAGAAACAAAACTCTCTGGTCTGATGAAACAAAGATTGAACTTTTTTGCCTGAATGCCAAGCGTCATGTCTGGAGGGAACCAGGCACTGCTCACCACCTTGCCAATGCCATACCTACAGTGAAGCATGGTGGTGGCAGCATCATGCTGTGGGGACATTTTTCAGGGGCAATAACTGGGAAACTGGTCAGGATCGAAGGGAAAGATGAATGCAGCAACATACAGAGACATCCTTGATGAAAATATGTTCCAGAGCGCTCTGGACCTTAGACTATGGGAACGGTTTATCTTTCAACAGGACGACCCGAAACACACAGCCCACATAACAAAGGAGTGGATACGGGCCAACTCTGTGAATGTCCTGGAGTGGCCCAGCCAGAGCCCAGACTTGAACCCAATTGAATATCTCTGGAGAGATCTGAAAATGGCTGTGCACCGACCCTCCCCATCCAACCTGATGGAGTTTGAGAGGTACTGCAAAGAAGAATGGGAGAAATTGCCCAAAAATATGTGTGCCAAGCTTGTACTCAAAACGACTTGAGGCTGTAATTGGTGTTAAGGTGCTTCAGCAAATTATTGAGCAAAGGCTGTGAATACTTATGTACAGATGTTTTTTTTTATTTTTAATAAATTGCAAAGATTTCAAAATGAACTTTTCACGTTGTCATTATGGGGTATTGTTTGTAGAATGTTGAGAAAAAATTTTTTTAATCCATTTTGGAATAAGACTGTAACATAAAATGTAGCAAATTTTAAATGCTGTTAATTCTTTCTGGATGCACTGTATTAAAGGTATTTTAGAAACACAATCAAATAAATAAATGCAGAAAAAGTGTGGAACTCTGTATTAAGGCTTTTGAACTACTTTAAAAGTGTTACTAAACCCACAACAGTAAAATCAGTCTGTATATGCAGTAAAGCATGCTTGTTATACTCACTAAAGGAACCTAAGGGGTTAATCCTCTGCATTGTGTAAAAAGGATGTTTGATCCTGTGTTCTCTGATCCTCCCCTTCTTCTAGTGTCCTCAATCCATCTGCTGATAGTACAGAGCCTTGGGGGCAAGCTGCACATTCTCAGTTTGGTGCATATTTCTAGAGCATTTTTTTCTTGGGAGAATGCATGATATGCACAGGGCCAATCAGCACTGTCCAAACAGAGGTCAGGGGTCATGCAGACTCATAGGACAGTGAGAGGAGAACACTCCTTCTACAAGCTTTAACCAGTGCTCTGCTGGACACTGATAGAAGTCACAAGACTGCTATATATTGCTGATGAAAAAAGGTATTTAGCAGTTTATATTTACTAAAATAATTACATTTCTCTGCACTGTGGGATACCAGGTATAGTGAAGGCAGGCTCTTGGGTTTAGTAACACTTTTAGATGTATCTGAGCACTGCAAACTGAAAACACTATTTAATTTTTATTATCCAAAGCAAAACTCACCCATGTCTCCATGCTTTATTTTATTGAGAAATCACTAGGACAGAGCTTCCACTGACCACCAGCACCGGAGGGCAAAGTTCCACTGACCACCAGCACGGGTGGGGGGCAAAGTTCCATTGACCATCAGCACAGGGGAGGCAAAGTTCCACTGATCACCAGCACAAGCTAAACTCTTGTGTTAATAAAAACGAATGTATTAAAACTCACAGCCAGTCCAATATATATATATCCTTGGCAGCGCACCGACTGGCAATGTGAAAGCTTGGATGAGTCGTGGCTAATGAATCGCAGCTCGTGACATCATCGCCTGTTAATACAATATATCATTCTATCTTTTTAATAATGCTAGCAATATAATGATTAAAAAGGAGAAGTAGGACCAAAGCTCTTTTGTTTATATGTCTCCTGTGGGTCATAACAGTACACTTAGCTGAAAACAGGTCACAGGAGTGCAGAACTGACAACGGGCTAAAGCTCGGTGTCTTCCGACATCAAAGTTTGTCCAGGCTCGGGAAAGATCCCAACTTTAATGTCGGGATCTGCCCAGAAGCCTGACTGGCAAAGTATTTTTGCTATACTTCTATAGATCACAATGCACTCCTGTGACCTGTTTTCAGACGTTGGCTGACGTCACTAGGAGTGTCCAGGCTCAGGAAAGATCCTGACTTTACAGTCGGGGATGCACCTAAGAATCCTGGAATGGCACATGGCTCAGGCTCTCAGAAAGCTGCTGAGAGCCTGAGCCAGCCATCCCTGCCCCCTCCACAGCCTAGCGCTTCAGTGAGCACTGAAAGGGCAGAGCAGAGAGGTGTTGACTGACAGACACCTGCTCTCTGCTCACTGAAGACCCAGAATCAAGCGATCAGTGGTCTTTGATCAATCATTCTCAGTGTAGAGCCAGTGGGGACAGCTGCAGCTATCTACTGTAGGGGAGTGTGATTTTTGTTTTTTTTTTAAATTCCCAATGTTCTCTTTTTAATAAAAAAAAAGTTAATGCTGATTGAGAAGAGTAAAGTTCCACTTTAAACAGCAATGCTGATCTTCTATCTATAAAGATAAAATATTAAATAAAGACTTAAGACATTAATGCAGTGCACACACTTCAAATTATTACTCTTTTTAAAAAGAGAAGAATGTCTGGCACAGATTGCCCAGTAAATTATTATTGATTAAATGTACATGTAGTAATGTAGATATATCCATCAGTGGCTCCAAACATTTTTCAAGCTATTACACACCATGACGAAACTTGTGGGCTGTTATATTCTATCGTAGAACTGAGCATAACCTAGCAAACTTCGAGTCTTAGAAGGGTTGTGGCAGTCATAAATCAGGTAACTCTATGGAGCCAATATACCCCTAATGCAAACTGCAGCAAGCTCCTGGGGTTGGATGCATCTAATTAAGAGGTCAGAGGTAGCAAACTGTAGCCATGTTTCTATACACTAGCTGCCAATGGTAACGTTTCTGAATTTCAGAAATAGTATTCCTGCTTTACAATATTTGTATGGCATTACAGATTTTCCAGTGTTTTAATACCTACAGCATATACAGTAGTTCCAATAAATAAAAGCAATATTTAAAAAGTAGAGAGTGTACACTGTGAAGTGTACAGTACCCTAAGGAAATAGCTAAATTGTGAGAGCTGTCCCAAAAATAAGAAAACAGATGAGGATGACTAGTCACCAGTATTGCCTGCAGACTCCCTACAGATAATATTTTTCCCGTTACTGACTTACCTGTGTTTCTATGTGGAGGCAAGCATCTTCGTAGAGGAGCAGAGCTCCACCCCTTCTCCCAGTGACCAGATAATGATCAACATATAGCAGGAGATGTAGAAACACAAGTCCATATAATACATGAAGCAGAAGTAGGGAGATCCTTGAATTGCAGGCACAGCTTCCTCTCCAGCAGGGGTATCCATACTGCAGCCCAAGACAGCTATGAATGCAGCCCAACACAAAATCATAAACTTACGCAAAAATATTGAGTGTTTATTTGGAAAAATGTGTTTCCACTTCGTGCGGCCGAAAAATGACTGTGTCTCGTTAGTGGACTTTTATAGGTTTTATCTTCCCAAAGAAAAAACTTCCCCTCTCCACAATCACGCCCTATTCAAATCATCAGTTTTCAGCAGCACCTATATTTGTGAGCAACGATTTTTAGGGATGAAGCACACGAAGGGCAAAATTCAAATCAAAATATCAGAAGAACACACCGATCATTCATTGATTATTGCTCCTATAGCCATTGAACCAGATATTGATAGTTTAGTTTAATCAAAAATAGTATAAATATCACACTAGTTTTATTTTGCCCTCTTTTACTATTAGAATTAAAAATATTACAAAAAGTTAAAGTTTTATTATTAAGATAGGCACATTATCTATATCCGTGATTGTTAACTTGTGATCTGCCCAACTTTTTCTGCTGATCAGCTATCCTAATTGTTAGTGTATTTTATGTGTGGCCCAAGACAATTGCTCTTCTTCCAATGTGGCCCAGGAAAGTCAAAAGCTTGAACCCCGCTGTTCTCAAGCAAGAAGAACAGTGAGCAACACAATAGTGACTTCATCAAATCTCAATCCAAATGTTGTGAGACTTGCAGTCAGAGTGCAATGCCTTAGACCAGCCTTTTTCAACCAGGGTGCCTTAAGGTTTCTTCAGGGGTGCCTTGGCAAAATGCCTAAAAATTTACCAAAAATTGTATTCAAGCCAGTGGGTGGCTGAAGCCTGTCTGTTAGTTACACAAAGGTTTTCATTGTGCACCATTACAACCTTCTAGCTGCCGCCATTCTAACAACCAAATATATCATCAGTTGATAATGGGGATGTCAGGTGCCTGCACAGCTTCCTTCTTTGCCCTTCCCATGTCCCTCTCCATCAGCACTGGGGTCACATTAGCTGAGCGAGGGAGTGAAACTGGGAGAGAAGAGAAATGCTAGAATACAAAATAAGTACCAGTGTGCAAAGGTGTATTTGCTTTGGAAGAATAAATCACCTCTAACATTGAGTGCCCTACATGTGTGGATGTTGCTGTGTTTTACACAGATCTATACTCAAAAACAAAAAACTTACTAAAAAAAATAAATAAAATAAAACACCCAAAAAAAAAAAGCAAACAGGCAGACTCAATGGACCACTTGGTCTTATCTTCTACTACTGTTCTATATAAAACGATTTGTTTAGTTTTTTTACATTTTACAATGTGGTTGTTCTAGATTGTGCAGAAGTTTAAAGGGTGCCGAGACTGAAAAGAAGTTGAGAAACACTGTCTTCGACTGTACTTTCAGATATACAGATATGAGGCTCAATGCACATGAAGTGCAATTCTAATCTTTCTGCAGGAATCCTAGACTAAAAAGGTAACATTTTTCAGAGTACTCAGGCATGATTAACATTTCTACATGTTCCCTATAATATAGCAAACTTTCACTTTTAGAGTTCAGATCAATAAAACAGTGGGAGAGCCACGCTAAATGAGAAACTGCTAGGTAGGGGCCCCCATTAAAAGGAACCTATTGCTTTGTCCTTCAGGACTTCTGGCAGAGAAGACACTACCCTACACAATCCTGTCTTCAAAGCTCCTTTCCTCAAAGCGAAATTATCTCTTTCCTGCTTTAAAACTCAAAATAAATCTACAATTTGTGGCTTGCCAGTTGCCGGACTATCTTTACCTTCAACACAGAGTAATTGACCTGGAACAAGCACACTTTTAGTGAATTTACAAAATCCTGAAGTGCATATGTCCAAGACGTTAGTAACTCAGGAAATACTGACATCATAAAAGGTGTGACATAACAGACTACAAACTTTTTTTTTTTTTTTTTGGGAAGAGGCCAGCTATAGAGGTCCACATACTTTTCCTATGAAAGGTCACCATAACAAAAAAAAAAAAAAGGAAACCTTTAAGGGCATATTTTTTTTTTTAAGCCTTTAACCACTTCAGCTCTGGAAGGTTTGGCCATTGTGTGCTATTTAGCACTTCAATACTTTAACTGTTAATTACATGGTCATGCAACACTGTTTTTATTTCATTTTTTTTTCACACAAATAGACCAATTTTTTTTAGTATTTGATCACCACTGGATTTTTTTTTATTATAAACAAAGGAAAAAAGACTGAAAATTTTGGAAAAGAAAATGTTTTACTTTCTGCTATAAAAACATATAATAAAAATATTTAAAGAAAAAAAAAAAAAAAAAAATCACATCTCTTCATAAATTTAGGCCAAAACGTATTCTGCTACATGTCTTTGGTAAAAAAAAAAATATCCCAATTATTATTATTATACAGTATTTATAAAGCACCAACGGTTCGCTCAGCACTGTACATTACAATAAGTACCATACCAATAAGTCTATACTGATTGGTTTGCATGGAAGTTATACAAAACCTATGGCATATATACTCAAATTTTTTTTTTTTTGCTACTAATGATTTCTAGTGGAACGGTGATACTGTGACGATCAATCTGACACAGACATAACCAGTGACGCTAATACAGTGATAATAATACAATACACTGTCACTGTACTAATGACACTGGCTGTGAAGGGATTGCCATCTCAGGTTATCAAGGGGTAATATGTGTGCATAACAAGTGTTAATTTGTGTAATGTGTGCTGCTTTTATTTATTTTTTTTACTAAAAATCTTTGTTTCTTCTTCCTGCTTTGCAAGAAGAAGCAGAGAGATTGTTCCCTCTATACAAACCTCTGTGTTGACTGTCAACAGAGAGCTCTGGGCTGTGATTTGACACAGCCAATCAGCAAGGACCTGCTGACAAATTCCCACTCTGTATAATCACTGTGGAAGTTGGCACACACCCTATATCCAGAAGAGGCCAGCGACGTACAGGTATGTAGCTGTGCCTGTACGAGCTGCCCATCGGCAATACATTGCAGGTGTGCGGTCCTGAGGTGGTTAGACACAGTTTTATGTTCGACTACGTGGCCATGCACATCAGGCAAATACTGTATATCACCACTTTTATAGCAGAGTTTAGAGGCATAAGGAAAAAAAACCAAACCAAAGCAAAAACAAAACAAACAAAAAACCACACACCAAAGTTGCGTTCAGTGAAGGTTTTAGGATTATAATTTACTGTGTACATATGCACATTAACCTAGTGGCCATAATTGACATTCTAGCCAGTAGAATGGGTTAACACTTGACGTCATACACCTGTACACGTTTAATTACGTGCCAAAACAATTTTTTACACTTGAATTTTTTGTCATCTCCTGGAAGAAAGATCCAGTTTAGACAGGAGTATTTTAACCACTTGCCTGCAGGGCACTTATACCCCTTTCCTGTCCAGGCCAATTTTCAGCTTTCAGCGCTGTTGCAATTTGAATGACAATTGCGCAGTCATGCAACACTGTACCCATATGAAATTTTTACCATTTTTTTTTTTTAGACAGATAAAGCTTTCTTTTGGTGGTATTTAATCACCTCTGGGTTTTTTTTTTTGCTAAACATGAAAATTAAAAAAAAAAAAAAAAAGTTTTAGTTTTTGTTATAATATTTTGTAAATAAAGTGATATTTCTCCTTCACTGATGTGCGCTAATGAGGCTGCAGTGATGGGCACTGATAGATTGCACTGATGAGTAGGCACTGGTAGGCATTACTGATGGGCACTGAAAGGCAGCACTCATATGGCAGTTAGGTGGCACTGACTGGCACTGTTAGGTGGCACTGAAAGGCAGCTCAGATGGGCACTGTTATGTGGCATTGATGTGCACTGGTAGGCACTGATATGTAGCATTGATGGACATTGACAAGTGGCACTGCTCTGGCTACACTGATCATCAGGGCACACTGATCATTAGTGCCCTGATGATCAGTGTAGATGTCCCCTCTGAGGGATGCCGATTACCGGCTCTCCTCTCCTCACGAGATGTCAGCGTGACAGCTCGTGAGGAAAGAAATGCCAATAACCGGCATTTCCCTATTTACATGCAATCAGCTGTGATTGAACACAGCTGATCACATGACCAGCCGACATCTTCAGCTCTTTCCATTGATCTGTGATCCTCTGTGTCTGAGGGACACAGCACACCATCGATCACCACACTGCGCGCCCCCGGAGCCACGCATGCGCGGTTAGAGTGGGAGGAAATCAAATGACATCCTCCCGGAACGAGAGAACCGCCTTGACCCCATCATTACCTTATATTGCGGGTGGGAGGCGGTTAATATGCCCATGTGGGCGATGCATAAAGCTTCTTCTTGTTCGCTCTACTCCTAAATACAGTGATGCAGTGCAGGGAATGTCTAAATAAAATTATTAAGACATTCCATGATCTACTGTTAAAGCTTTTCACACCTAATAGAAGTTAAACAGCTGCTTTCTTTAAAAAAAAGAAAAAAAAATGTAAAAGAGAAGGGCTATTTATTATATATGTATGCTTTATCATATATACAGAGCAATGTCATTTATTATCCACATACAGAACAAACAAGATATTTGACTCAAACAGTGTGGAACACTTCAGCCAGTAAGTTCTATTTTGGGTGTAATGAAATATTCCTCTTTTATTAAAATGCATCTCTCCAGTTCCAGCAGCAGTGTGGGAAAGCAAATGTGGCATTTTATGTATTTTTTCATATAAAACTTTATTTTAGTTTTGTAAAAGATTTCTGCCAAAAATAAACAAAATAAACTGAACTGTGCATATAAATGACAGTCATTTAAAACTGAAAACTGCATTGCAGTTTAACAAGGAAATTTAAAAAAAAGGATGAAAATAGACATTTAGAGCAAAAGCAAAAAAAAAAAAAAAAAAAAAAAAAAGACAGCAAAGAATAGAACATACCAAGAAAAGCCTGTAAGAAAAATTAAATGCATCAAGAATCCTGCAAGAATTCAGCTACAGTATAGAATATTTTAGACATAGCATCCCAGCTATGGAGTATGTTATCACATTACCAATCTCATATGGATAAAATGGTCTGCACACTGGCTATTGTAGTACATTTAATAATAGAAATGTACAGGTAAGAAATAAATAGCTTTCTCGTGTAATCTGTTTACAGGCAATAAATGCCATGTATCGGTATAAGCATTGCCTGCATACATTATAGAGAATCAGAATGTTCACATTCACTACCACCATGAATTGTACGAAACAGAAGACTGTTCCAATATACCGTTTCTGCACCAGTGCAAAAATAAGAGGAAAGACTCCAGCACTTTACTGCAGGAACTCGAGTGCCAAAGTTACCTATGATGCTGCACACCTGGTGGTTCCTATGTTCCCATGTATCGATTTAGAGTGATACCAGCTAATTTAATTTGCCAGTAGTGTCTATCTTCCAGGCACCAGTTAGATATCGTAGTCTTATAAAAAGGAGGTCTCGACCCATCTGCAGCCAGCTCCAGAAAGGCACCAGCTTGGATCCTGGACAAAAAAAAAAAAAAAGAAAAATACACAAAAAAGCTGTCAAATTCAAAGTATGTAATACTAAATAGTGACCAATCAGAGCAAGATATTTAAATATCAATGTTCTACACCACATGTGTCAAACATGAGTCCTGCGGGCCAAATTCAGCCCGCAAGATGTGGCCCTCACACCTCTCCTGCATTGGCGGCACCCCCTTGTCTCAGCAGTTGGTAGCAGAAAGGACAGAACTTCTCTGCCAGATTCTGTG
The DNA here is from genome assembly GCF_062004578.1 of Staurois parvus. NCBI lineage: Eukaryota > Metazoa > Chordata > Amphibia > Anura > Ranidae > Staurois > Staurois parvus. The sequence continues at coordinate 3,565,719 of NW_028318340.1, read as the reverse complement.
CTTCTCCGTTTGGCCGTAAAGAGGCTCGTCTCTGCTCCCCACCCCTGTCTCTGCTGTCGGCAGCAGAGAAGAGGACAGCTGCGCAGCCGCAGCACTCCATCTCCACTTCCCTTGGTCTCAGCATTCAGCAGACTCTGGCAACTGACTTTAGACTTCCTCTGGTCCTCTTCCAGACCCTTCCCAGCTCTGCCGCCAGCTTCTTCCCCGCAGAAGCACAAGGTAAGGAGGAAGGGGGGCACTGTGATGTAAGGGAGGGTGGGGAAATCTTGACTTCTGATGGTGGGGGGACTCTTGTCATCTGATGTAAGGGGGGGGGGGTTCACTGGACACTTAGTCCTAGAGTGAACAACCATTCCTTTAAAGGGCAACTATAATGCTGATGAGGTCCACAATGAAATACATTGATCTAAAATGATTTAAAGAACTCCTCCAAGACTTAAAGCGAAGCTCCACCCAAAAGGGGAAGTTCCGCTTTAAGAACTGCTCCCCCGCTCCCCATTAAGGATTGGCACCTTTGGGGGGCGGGGGGGGGGGAGCGGGTACCCGAATTTGATAGGTACCCGCTCCCATTTCTGGTCCAATCGTCTAGGTGATCGGAAATGGAAGGTGTCCTCCCTCTAGTCCAGGGGTGGCGAACAAGTTAGACACAAAGAGCCAAAATTTTAAACTGTGAAAGTCAGAGAGCCACACCACGCAGTGACCTGCCAAAACAGACAAACACTCACACAAAAACACACAATTAAAACTATATTATTCACCATAACACTTTCTTCCCCTTACAAAACAACAATGTGTTCATTTCAAGGTAAGTGTCCACCCTCAACACACACATCAAATGCAACTTAGCCAGAGTTAACACATCAACTACCCTGGAGGTTGCTGTGGCACCTGTCTCTCTCTCTCTCTCTCCCTTCTCTCTCTCACTCTAACACACAAGTATACAAAAAAAAATTCTGAACTAATGGACTGCGGACAGCACAGGGATGACCAGAGACTGCGGACAGCACAGGGATGACCAGAGACTGCGGACAGCACAGGGATGACCAGAGACTGCGGACAGCACAGGGATGACCAGAGACTGCGGACAGCACAGGGATGACCAGAGACTGCGGACAGCACAGGGATGACCAGAGACTGCGGACAGCACAGGGATGACCAGAGACTGCGGACAGCACAGGGATGACCAGAGACTGCGGACAGCACAGGGATGACCAGAGACTGCGGACAGCACAGGGATGACCAGAGACTGCGGACAGCACAGGGATGACCAGAGACTGCGGACAGCACAGGGATGACCAGAGACTGCGGACAGCACAGGGATGACCAGAGACTGCGGACAGCACAGGGATGACCAGAGACTGCGGACAGCACAGGGATGACCAGAGACTGCGGACAGCACAGGGATGACCAGAGACTGCGGACAGCACAGGGATGACCAGAGACTGCGGACAGCACAGGGATGACCAGAGACTGCGGACAGCACAGGGATGACCAGAGACTGCGGACAGCACAGGGATGACCAGAGACTGCGGACAGCACAGGGATGACCAGAGACTGCGGACAGCACAGGGATGACCAGAGACTGCGGACAGCACAGGGATGACCAGAGACTGCGGACAGCACAGGGATGACCAGAGACTGCAGACAGCACAGGGATGACCAGAGACTGCAGACAGTACAGATGACTGCTGACCTTTGAGGAGGTGGGGAGCGGGTACCTGAATTTGACAGGTACCCGCTCTTACTTCCGCAGAGTTTTTGTTTGATCTTACCTGTTCCTCGATCCAGCCGCGCGCTGTCTTCCCGGCTTCTGTAATGGCGCTCGGCATGACAGCCGGGTGCCCAGTGCGCATGAGCGAGAAGCACTTGCGCTTTGTGATTGGTCCGGCGGCTTCTGGGATCTATCATGTGTCCCAGGTACCGCCTTGCCATTCACAAAAAACACCGCTTCTTGCGCATGCGCACTTGGCACCCCACCCGGCTGTCATGCCCAGTGCCCACACTACAGAAGCCGGAAGACAGCGCGCCGCTGGATAGAGGAACAGGTAAAAATAAGAGAAACATGAAACTTGGCAAAGAGCCACAGTATACAAAATATAAGAGGCAAAGAGCCGCATTCATTTTGGCCGGGAGCCGCGTGTTCGCCACCCCTGCTCTAGTCTTTTGGAACACGTGACAGATCCCAGAAGACTACAGGACCATTCAGGCAGCACAGCACTACTTGCACATGCGCAGTGGGTACCCGGCTGTAAAGCCGCAAGCTATCACAGCCGGGTGCCCACAATAAAGATGCCGACCTCCTGGAATCCAGGACGGTCAGTTAAACGGGCTGCGGGGGACACCCCACGGGAATGAGGGACAGGTAAGTGGCTGTTTTTAAAAAGTCAGCAGCTACAGTTTTTGTAGCTGCTGACTTTTATTTTTTGACAGGTGAGTGGAACTCCGCTTTAAACAACCTTTTTCTTTTACTGTCATTTTAAATAAAAGATATGTTTAGATTTCTAAATATAACAATACATTTCTGAATCTTTGAGCCCTCTTAACATGAAAAATAGATGATATGCATAAGCAATTTGTAGCCTGTACTTGCCCTGTTGGAAGATCTTTGGGAGCCATGTTGTACTTGTGTTTTCTCCTACCATTGACAGCTCTGGTATGCTGAGGGGGAGGAGCAACTATACAGTAATAATTTTCTTTTAATTATTCCATGTGTACATGAATTTCAATGATCCATATTTACAGTACTACATTTTAGCCTCTCTATGGCTTTTTAAGGTATGAGATTGAACATAGAATGCATCATACTATGTGAGGGAGTTTTACCAGAGATTCTTTCCTGGGATTAGAAAAACAATTACACATCCAGATCTGGAACCAGCAACCTTTCATTGAAAAGCCTTGGCAAAAAAAACAAAAAACAGCGAATTACCTCAGAACTCCTTGATACGCGCTGTAAATTGATTCTTACATTGATGCAGCATCAGCATAATGGGTTTTTGTTTTGGGTGTAACAGTATGAGCAGCCATCTCATGCCCACTCACTCAGTCCAGGTCGGATTTGTTTTGCAAATTATTTCATCAAAAAGTTTGTTGGTTCTGGCTGTAACGGATCATTTTTCCTAATATTTGGAGTTGTGCTGAAGTTGAGCAAAGCCCCAAACCTTTGGCTGGTTCAAGGGAAGAACTGCATTGACCTCCTCCACGTGCCCGCCAGGTTTTTTGATCCTGATCTGTTGAAGGTGTATTACAGGGCTCCCTACAGAAAGTCAAGCTTGTACCTATTTTTTTTTGCTCTCTTCATAGTTTCTTCTCTTTTGTAGTGGAGCTGGAAAAGATGAAGCCACAAGAGCAGAAGAGACATGGCTTAAGCCTCCTGCAGGTGTGTTATGCACCTTCACAATTATTAAGGCTCCTTCCACATGGTGAGGACTCCACAAGGAGTCTGCTTACACAGCAGGAGATCTGTCTGCTGATCCCTGCTGAGCAGGCAAATGGCTGGTCCGTGTCCACCTATGCAGAGCGGACGCAGACACAGCCTGCTCTCCTCTATGGGCGGTCAATTTAGACAGACCACTTGTCCACTTACACCTGACTGCTATCTGATCCAATCTGCTACACAAAAGCCATCTGTCTGTTTCTAGCAGATCAGATGCAAGTGTAAAATGGACACATGTATGTTTACACCCGCTGCTCTAAAGAAAAGAGAACAAAGGGTCAGCCCATGTGAAAGGAGCCCAAAAGAAATATGCTACCATTGCTGACCTGAACCTGCTAGTAATCTGCCTTTTAAGCTGATGCTTTGAATATTTCTCAATTGCTTAGTTGGAACATGCAAAGAGATTAGGAATCTAGAGCTTTTAATTGCACAATGCTTGTTGCAGGTCTGCGACTACAGAAGCCAGCCAAAGTTGGTAACTGGCATTTTTTGGGAGGTCAGCAATAGCAATCCCATGTTCCTCTGCCAAAGTACAGCTTGCAAGTTCTGCTTTTTCCAGTCAGGTGAGTGAGGGTGCTCATAGTACACTCACGAAATTGCTGAATCAGGAACACTAGGGGGCTGGAAAAGCCTCTGAAAAATATGCTGATCTATCAACAGCAAAAAAAAAAAAAAAAAAAAAAATTTTTTTTTGAGTCAACGTTTGTTTCCATTTTAATAGTGAATATTTTAATGTAAGAGTATGTTTTTTTTTTAACCTTATACCATAAAAGGAACCTTTCTTCCATTTTAGTATGTTTACACCTCTTTTGGCATTTTGGAAATCAAATCTCTCACACTACAGAAAAAAAGCTTCATGGAGTTTGCAGCTTTCAATATTGACCTCTTTCTCAACATCTCTCAAGATCACATACAACCAATGGAATCAAACAGTACATATGAGCAGACTACATGGTACACTTTCACCTTACCTTCAATTTCCATCCAGTTCACTGCAACTTCTGCAATGGGGATCTTCAGGCACTGAGCTATATATAGGAGCTCCACATCAAACGCCCTGCAGAAGCAGGAGATACAATATATTGATCTGAGCTATAGAGGCTAATTCAGCTGTCATTACAGTTCTGTGCAGAGACCATTTAAGAGATGAGGTTGTTAATCTGGCAGAATCCTCTTATTATGAAGAGAAAGGTTAATTACACAGATAAGAAGGTTAAAGCACAGTAGTGATTTTTTAATCACATCAATCAGAAGAGCTAGTCTGGAATGAACTTTTAAATACAAATATATATATATATATATATATATATATATATATATATATATATATATATATATATATATATACATACATATACATACATACATATATATATATATATATACATACATACATACACACACACACACACACACACACACACACACATACAGTTGTGGCCAAAATTATTCAACCCCCACTGAAATTGAGTGTTTTGGCCAGTTTGACATTGCTTTTGATCATTCAGTCATCTTGCTTACATTTACATTAAAGAGGCACTTGTAGGTCAGACAAATATAACATAACAGTTATAATGAAATAACCACAAATGTCTTTTCTGTGCTCACAGCATTATCAGTTTTATTCAACCCCCAAGTGACATTCAATCTTAGTACTTAGTACAGCATCCTTTTACAGTTATAACAGCTTTTAAACGTGAAGCATAGCTTGACACAAGTGTCTTGCAGCGATCTACGGGTATCTTCGCCCATTCTTCATGGGCAAAGGCCTCCAGTTCAGTCACATTCTTAGGCTTGCGCACTGCAACTGCTTTCTTTAAGTCCCACCAGAGGTTCTCAATCGGATTTAAGTCTGGTGACTGCGATGGCCACTCCAAAATGTTCCAGCCTTTCCTCTGCAACCATGCTCTAGTGGACTTGGAGGTATGCTTGGGATCATTGTCCTGTTGAAAGGTCCAACGTCTCCCAAGCCTCAGGTGTGTGACGGACTGCATCACGTTTCCATCCAATATCTCCTGGTACTGAAGAGAATTCATGGTACCTTGCACACGCTGAAGCTTCCCTGTACCTGCAGAAGCAAAACAGCCCCAAAGCATGATTGACCCTCCACCATGCTTCACAGTAGGCAAGGTGTTCTTTTCATCATAGGCCTTGTTCTTCCTCCTCCAAACATAGCGTTGATCCATGGGCCCAAACAGTTCTAATTTTGTTTCATCAGTCCACAGAACACTATCCCACAACTTTTGTGGTTTGTCCACATGGCTTTTGGCATACTGCAGTCGACTCTTCTTATTCTTTGGAGACAGCAAGGGGGTACGCCTGGGAGTTCTGGCACGGAGGCCTTCATTACGCAGTGTGCGTCTTATTGTCTGGGCTGAAACTTCTGTACCCACATCTGACAAATCTTTTCTCAGTTCCTCAGCAGTCACACGGGGACTTCTCTCCACTCTACGCTTCAGGTAGCGCACAGCAGTCGAAGTCAGCATCTTCTTTCTGCCACGACCAGGTAGCGTTTCAACAGTGCCCTTTGCCTTGAATTTGCGAATGATGCTTCCTAAGGTGTCTCTTGGTATGTTTAACATCTTTGCAATCTTCTTATAGCCATTGCCCTTCCTGTGAAGAGAAATCACCTCTTCTCTTGTCTTCCTGGACCATTCTCTTGCCTTCACCATGTTTGTAACCACACCAGTAAATGTCTAGAAGGAGCTGAGTATCACAGTCATTTTAAAGCTGCCTAATTGGTGCTTATTATGCTTGATTGCTGCTCGGTGACATCCACAGGTGTTTTCAATACCTGATGGAAAGCACCTGTATGAACCTCTGTTCTTCAGAGTGGTAGTCTTTAAGGGGTTGAATAATTGTGGCAATGAAGAAACCACATAAGAACCATTTACTACTGTATTACATAAACAATTGATGTCATTTTAGTTGCATTTGGGTAGTTACAACGTCCTTGTAGGATTTGATTCTGAATACAATTCCAAATGTACACTATAGTCCCTAAACCCCTTTACAGCATTGGGGGTTGAATAATTTTGGCCACAACTGTACATATATACATACACACACTGTATTTTTTAAATTATTAAAATAAATCGGTCCATCTGAAAATGCAAAAGTTTGCTAATCCTTAAAATGTATAGTATTAGTAAATTTATCATACTGGTAAACTGACCCCCGCCCCACCATTAAACCACCACAATGAATAAAATGTATATAAATTAACAGCAATATGGGGCTGAAGGAATCGGATTGGTTTGATACCTGAAGCCGCTACAGTTCTTCCATAATGCTAATGAGCAATGGTACTTAGTGTCATAAAATGTACCAACAACTGAACAGGCCAACTGAGCCATGCATTCTTTTTCTCTGGATTTAATATTATACCTCATCTCTAGTTTATGGTTACTCATACCCACAGCTTTTGTTTTTTCCCCAGACTAATGCAGGCCATAGGCGGGTCATTTATCGGACGAATTTTCGTCCAAAAGAATAATCGCCTGATATTCACACTGTTAATGGGCAATGTCGTCGGCCGATTTTTGCGGTTCCTTCTGGTTTCTTTTATCGGTCATACTGGAAAATCTTCGAAAAACTTCCGATTTTCGTAAGCATTGGTGGCAACAGAACGATCGATTTTTAGTTTTTCGGCCAACAAACGACCCGTCTATGGCCTGCATAACACCCCCAGTCACATCAAGCCTGACTTTTGAAATCATGCGACTTACAGTGAAGTTGCACGATTTCAAAGTTAGGGGACATGCTGATTTCAGGTGTGATTTGCAAGACATGACACAGATGTCTATGCAAATCGCACCAAAAGTAGTGCATGCACTACTTTAGAAATCTGTGCGGCTCAGACCAAGTCGGAACCGCACAGATATTTGCGGACAATAGGGTGCGACTTGGAATGCGAATTGCAAGTCGCATCACATGACAATTCACATCTAGTGTAACCGAGGTGTAAATTCGGCAGTGCTATGTTCTGCCATCCCTGGCACTAACCCCATGCTCACTAACTTGTTATCTGTAAACACAAAAGTTGGTAATCACTTCCTCTGCCAGCTTCTGTGTTTACATGTGACAGCGTGCCTCTCAGACACAGAACCCTCACTGCCCCATCCAAAATAACAGAGGAGGAGGAAGTCAGCCACACCAACCTCATGGCAGTGACTGCTCCTACAGCCCTTCATTTCAGCCGGGACGGAGGACTAGTACTAGCTATTCTTCCACAGAAGACCCTCCCTCTGCCACTCTGTACAAGGGTGGGGTGAATTTGGGGAAGGAGGAGAGGGGTTTGTTTTTGAGCAAAGCATGCTGTATTTAAGGGTGTGGGAGGTAAACTTTACCGACCCGTGTTATCCACTCCTCAGCTCTGCACTCTTTTTCACTTACTCCTGAGGCCTGTATGCTTACCATTACACACACCTCAGCCCTGCACTATATAAACTTTGCTGTGCATTTCATAATCCCACTGATGAAGTCTGGTCCAGGACGTAATGTGTATTCATGTTCTTTATGTCATCCTGAGGCCATCTTACCAAGAGGCATTGTGTTTGAATGATGGAGCGCTTATGTCAGCACTGTGAAGTGCCTATTCCTGTGACATTTTAATATTGGCAGCATTAAATATAGAGTACTATTGGTTGTTCCTTTGTCTTCCATGAATGTCCCTGCATGTTTTTGTGCAGAGGAGAGCAGCATATTATCTGGAAATTAACCTTTGAAAGGTAAACATGCATTTGACCTGGTGGTGGTTCAGTGGTCATTTTCTGAAGGTGAGTGGCCATTCACTATATGAGGAGGAGGCGAGTGGCAAATTGGGTGTTGGCTATGAAGCATGATGGTGATTGGATTTTCAACACAGTTAATTTTTGGACAATTTTTATCTATGAACATTATTAATTGAATAGATTGATTTCTCGCTGAAGAGGTTGCGCTGCACTAATTATATATATCACACTCCAAGGTGTTGTGGAACTGCTTTAGAAATGTTTTAGCTGACAACCTTGTTTCACTTGTTTATGTAACGTTACCACAATTCGATTTATTTTTGTTATATGTACTCATTGTGACTGAGCAGACAGACAATTACACTTCTTAAGAATTCCTCTTCTAATAGGCTTGTAAATGACTAATGGGGAGAGTTACTAAAGCTGGCGCACTCAGAATCTGGTGCAGCTGTGCATGGCAGCCAATCAGCTTTTGACATCAGCTTGATCAATTAAGCGTCGACAATAAAACCTGGAAGCTGATTGGTTTCTATGCACAACTGCACCACATTTTGCAAGCTCCAGTTTTAGTAAATAAAAAAAAAAAACAGAACACAGAAAAAATAGAAAAAACAAAAAACAAAACACAATACCAAATGCCTGTATAAGCGGCATTTTTTTTCCAAGCACAGTGTGCAGGAGACCTTAATGGTTTTGTGAAGTTCTTTTTTAGGGTAGACCGAAAAGCATATGTGATAAAAGGAGTTTATTTATTTTTCCCCTAAATAATTGTGCTGAGTTTTGTATACATCTGTGAGACTCTCGCTTGTTGGGCATGAATCAAAGCATACTGTGTGGGTACAGGACAGTGACATAAGTGTGTCATGTATATAGTGAGTATGCTCTGGTTTTGTTTAACCATGCCCCTTTAAGCCTCCCACCCGACTTACCCATGGCTGCTTTACTGCTCTGCCCTGGGGGGGGTTGGCAAAGGGAGGTGTGGGTACCTGCCCCTATTCTCTGAGGGAAAAAAAAAAAAGCCTTACTCATGCGTTTAGTGCGACTGACAAAAATATAAAGCGAGCAAAGGCCAACACATACTGTGCGTTTCTCAGACATCCTCAATCACACATATCGAGACAGCAGTGTTTAGTTAAAGATGGCAAGTCAACTGCTGGAGACAGAAACATTGTTAATATTTAGAAAATACCACCACAAGCTAATCCCAGGAAAGGGGAATGTTAACAATCTTCTCGTAAAGATAAAAATAAATCTTCAGTTACATCAGGGTGTCCTGTCATCCTGGCTGCATCACTGTGCACCTTTAAAAATCATGTTTATAAAACCCAGAGGCTCCAGCTGCTGATCACAACTGTAACTGGATATACTGAGGCGTATTCATTCTTTTTCAATACTTGTAGTTGAGTAATCTTGAATATTTTTCAGAAAACAAAAATGGTGGACTATCAAAGCTGCCACTACTCACCTGCTCAGTAAGCAGTTGCTTGGCTGTCATGCTGATCCACTGGCATCAAAATGTTTTGAGCAACTGACCTGAACAAGCATGCATATAAGTACTTCTGACTTCTGCATGCTTGCTCTGGGTTAGTGATTAGAGTACTGAAGGCAGATACAGCCATTACATCAGCAGTTTCAGAAAAGCAGTATGCATTTAAAAATCAGAGAACAGCTAAATGTGAATGCACAAAGGAGTGAGGGAAGGGGTGGGTGCAGCATTGCAGGGAGATTATAGTGCTTGTATTGCCATAAAACTGGGGGAAATAATAACGGCTTGACAAGGTTGTCTAATCTGCTTATAACCTAACTCCACATTTAATGTCCCTTTAAATAGTTCATTCAAGCCAAAATGGCCCAAACAATCTATTTACTGCACAACAGGTGCACTTGCTGGGAGCACTCTATTAGCTGTAGCCTAAGTTACATACAGTATACAGTACTGTGTTCTGGCAGAGGGGTAAGACCTTCCCGTCCTATTCCCCAAACAAAACGAGTCAAGATCAGTGCTGCTCAGCCATTCACAGGGAGCTTTGTATTCTATAAATGAATGCAAAACTTCCTATGATTGGGTGAGATGGAGAGGTGGGCTGATGGAGCCTCAATCTTTGCTTTAGCCAATCAGAGTACGCTTTGTATTCATTCACAGAATATAAAACTTCCCATAGATGTCTATGAGCACCCAGGTACAGCACTCTCAGACTGCATCAAACTACGTTTGATGGAACAAAGCGGTTGTTGAGGATACTTCTGTCTGTGTGATTAAGGGATACCAGAAGATTGATAGAAGTTTTGAATATGTACATTTGTAAGGGTGATTTATATTTGAAAAAGAGGGCCATTACTACTGCATTTATGAGATTCCAGAAAATGGAAGACACTTGACACAAATCGTTTAGCTCTGTATGGGATGAACCCAAAGTCAGCAGCATAGCAGGTCAGTGGACAGTGATTTGACATATAAAAAAATAAATAAATAAATATATCAGTCTTAAATCCAGTTGTAATCCCGGTCCCCACATCACAGCCCCTAGCACTAAAGGGTGATTGGATGCAAAAGCCCTTATTGGGTCCCATTCTTTCCAGCAGTTCTCTAATAAGAAAGCTTTACTATGGAATAAGAGAACTCTGCAGTGTGCATGTTCAGTAGGTTCAGTCCTCACATGAGGGAGCTCAGTGGAGAGGGAAGAGGTAATTGTGTGCCATTACAAACCTGCTTGTCGAAAAAACAAGGGCCCACTAAGGGTAAGTACACTACAGAAAACTTTCTGAAATAAACACATACAAAGAAAAAAGTACCATTATCAGTCCTATAAGCTAGTTCAGTGTTAATCACACTAATATTATAATCATGTTAAAGTGAACACTCACCATCGATCAACATGAAGAGCTGTAAATGTGCGCGCAGCAGCTTCTTTTGTAAGCAGTTTGAAACCACATTGTGTGTCTTTGACTCCGCGTACACACAAAAACCAGACAAGGAAATGAAAACCATACATAAGGAAGGTCCTGAACATAGAACGCTGAAAAAAACAATAACAGAACAGATTAGATGTTAAAAAAAAACACAAAACTTTGAAAACAAAAAAAAAGTGTCACATTACCATAAAGCAGCCCACAGATTATGCAATTTTCCTTCCTTTCAACACAATCATGTTGGGGAATCCTTCCTGCAATGTTATTTTGTTCTGCCAGCAAAGAGCCTTCCCAGCTGGCAGAACACAATGATGCCTGTGGGCGGCTATAGTCACTGGAAGTGATCACATTGAAAAAAATCCAAGAGGCTGGTTGTACTGAAGCTGATCGATGGATCAACTTCAGTACAACTAGCCTGCCCATAGATAGATCAAATCTCGGCTGATTCCTCCTGAAACGGATGAAAGTCGATCCATCTTCAAGCAAAAGCAGTTTGGCTGATTTGATGCCTTATATTCAACTAATAAATAAATAAAGGAGACAGGAAAGTATTGGAAGTGTTGCTTAGAGTGACCAGTGTGAATTCAGCAGCCACTTGCAGTAAAAGGTGGAAAATGAGAGCTTCCATCTTATTTTCTATTTTACCACCACAGTGTGCGTCAAGCGCACTTATACACACACTTGTTGTCAATTGCTGTGTTGCTTTTTTAAAATGAGATTCAATACTTGCTTTAACTTCACTAAGATTTATTTGTAAACAAAACTTCAACTGACTGTTTGGACTTTTGAATTTATGTGCACTGTGGTGTGCTTGTATGCGTTTACATGTGTTGCCATTGAAAAAGTAAGGCATGTTTTACTTGCGCATCTGGTGTAAACGGACACTAACAACTTATTCACATTTGATGTATTTTCCCCAGAAACTCCAGGACAGGAGTAAATACATCTTTAATTGGACACGTTCAACACAGAGTTGGGTTTTGAGCGCATTTGGGAAATGCTCTGCATTTATTGTGTGCTGTGTCATTTTAAAAAAAGCAACACAGCATGCAAATGCATGTCAACAAGTGTGTGTATAAGTGCGACACACACACACAGTGGTGGTAAAATAAAAAATAAGATGGAAGCTCTCATTTTCCCCCTTTTACTGCAAATGGCAGCTGAATTCACACTGGTCATGCTAAGCAACACTTCCAATACTTTCATGTCTCCTTTATTTATGATTTATTAGTTGAATATAAAGTCATCAAATCAGCTTTTGCTGAACCATCTATTCAAAACTGTAACATCAGTTTTTAGTAGTCTTGAGGATTTGACATGGCTGAACGCAGCGCAGGATGTTGTGGGCTTATGGCAAAATCTTGGGTAGAGGGGGTGGGGGTATTTTCAAGTTCAGGTAGTACCATGACTCGTTTCTCTTAAAGAATATGTCAATACAAAATTTCATATTCCAGATATGTACCTGCTGTACTATGTACTTGTATGAAAAAGTGCCCAGTTTTCTTTGTATTGCTTCCTTTGTATGAAATCCCTGGTGTTCCTGCCAGTCCCCCTGATCTCCTAATAAAATCTGACCACACTAGGAATGAGAGCACAGCGCAGTCAGAATACTAACTGGGCAGAGAGCCTGCTCTCCTCCAATGAACAGACTTGTCCTAAAGGGAAAATGTCACCAGCACACCGAGGATCACCAATATGGGTCCAAAGGTTTTAATGAACGATCACATAGTTACAGCAAGGCAATGTTTCGGAGTCTCGCAGGACCCCTTCATCAGGCATTAGTCACATGCCTGATGAAAGAGTCCTGTGAGAATCAAAAACGTTGCCTTGCTGTAACTATGTGATCGTTCATTAAAACCTTTGGACCCATATTGGTGATCCTCGGTGTGCTGGTGACATTTTCCCTTGCTGATTTTGTTCGGTTCCAGCCGATGGTCGCTGCAGCACCCACTTATACACACAGCCATTTTTAAACGCAGGAACGTGTGCGTTTGGATTGTACACTTGCAGGCTTGTCCTAAGACGCTTCCCCCCATCCCCCGCACAGCCATTCACTAGGAAGACCAGTGTAATGCTGTTTCTCCTCCCCTAGCTCTCGGAGTGCCTTTTGCAGCTGAGAACAGAGAGTATGTGATCACTCATTTAAAAAAAAAAAAAAAAAAAAAAAGGGTGAGGGTTCACATATATAAAACTTAATTTTTTGTGCTTCACCACTCCAGCAACTATTGCCACCACTTAGGTGTAAAGAATAAGCCCTCAGCATCATGACTTAGACCAGGGGTGGGCAAACTTTTTGACTTGAGGGCCGCAATGGGTTCATATATTGGACCCGGGGGCCGGACCAAGAGTAGATGAATGATGTGTATGTGTCATCCATAGTAAGTATAGTAATATTCCCCCATAGTAAGCATAGTAATTAATCCCCCATATAGTAATTCATCCCCCATATAGTAATTCATCCCCCATATAGTAATTCATCCCCCATAGTAATTCATCCCCCATAGTAATTCATCCCCCCTATAGTAATTCATCCCCCCTATAGTAATTCATCCCCCCTATAGTAATTCATTCCCCATATTAATTCATCCCTCATAGTACTATTCCCCCCCTAAGTAGTAAGCCAAGTCCCCCCTGTGTCAATTTACTTACCTTTGCTCCGCGCGTTCCTCTCGCCGTGTTCCCGCGCCGTTCCGGTCTTCAGGGCGGACTGTGAGAGGAGCCTAGCTCCCCTCACGTTCGTCACGCTGCCCCGCCTACACACATCCTGACAGCCATCCTGACAGTATCACGCTCCGCGGGCCGGATTAAAAGGTCCGCCGGGCCGTAGTTTGCCCATTGCTGACTTAGACTATCTACAGTGCTGTCTCAGACAGCTGAATAAAATAGCATGGGAGCAAAAAGGAAGGGTAGTACATGAAGCTGGGAAGCGTTAAGGGAGCCTGCTGCTTTGTTCTGCATGCACTCACTTTTTTCACAATATTTTAATACTTAGGGTAAAGGTTCACACAGGGGTAATAGGGAAAAAGCAGTTTTACATTTGTTCTTTGCAATCTAAAGCAATTAAAATAAAAGCAGCAACCAACTGTGCTTTTCAAGAATTAAAAACATAATTTCCTAGCACCAATGGAAGCACTAAAGACGTGATCTATCCATGCTGTCTGTGTGGAGAACCATGCCAAGAGATGTCATGCATGGCTTGTGAGACTGACTCACTGCTTTCCTCTACAGTCTGCAAAGAGCTAGAGGTGAACTTCAGGTATTCTTCGCACCACTCTTACCTTTAGATTTTAGGTCATATTCTGGTCAAGGATATTACACATCTACAGGGAGGTAAAAGTCCTAGCGATTTCACCATTTTTACAACATTGAAAATGATAGTGCGATTATAACAGGCAGATCCTCTAAGGATGTATACCTGAAATGTCCAGTATCAGTGTGTACAGTAAGGCAGTAGGCACTGATCTTCAATGAATATTTGCTAAAATCCTTGAAATGTATATAATTGTCAGAGCTGAGATTTATTTTCTCTCTCCAATGTGCTGTTCTGCGACTTTTCCCCCCCTTTACTCACTGTTATAAATATAAACATTAAGAAAATCTTTTACCTTGGCTATAGACTCCTCCTCTAGGTGCGCTCGTGACCCGCACGATATTGCCAAGTTATCCTAGTTTGAAAAACAGAAATATGTTCTACTGATTGTAAAGTTAGCAACATTAGCATCAGAACAGTGTGTCTATAATGTTTAAATAAGCCAAATGAAACTCGACTTGAAAGATCTTCCATACCAAAACCTAAAGGCATACTAATAAAGAAACACTCACCGGCCAGGGTTTTAGACTCTCAAGGCCATCTTCGACATTTTTTAGATCTTCAAACTTGGTGGCACCATCAGCATCGGCCATTAACACAGTCCTGCCTCGTGACGCCAACGTTCCCTAAAAAAAAAAAAAAAATAATAGTATAAAATGCTTATACACAACACACACACACATTATACACAACACACACACATATTTGTTGTTTCCACCCCAACGTGCAGGCTGAATCATACCAAGTGTCATTCAACCATTTCCTGTGAGCCCATTTAGTCAGCAACAAATTCCTTTGGGGTATATCATTATGCAGCACACAGTGAAAAGCTGTGTAGAATGGTGCCCACATTCTTTGTGGCAGTAAAGGCCACCCTTGTTAACCACTTGCCAACTGCAGATAGCCGAATGACGGCTTCACGGCGGACAGCCAGTTCTGAGAGGGCGTCATAAGACGTCCTCCCACAACGCGCCCTCCCACGCGCCCCCAGCGATCTCCGTGTCCTACGGACACAGCTGATCACGTGATGTGGTAATAAGCCAATCACAGCGGCCTTTTACCACGTGACCAGCCGTGTCCAATGAGGCAGCAGATCACCGGTAAATACAGTTGCCGGTTATTGGCTATACTTTCCTCACACTGTCACAGCATGAGGAAAGTACTGCCGATATCCAGCAATTGTCAAAGGACGGATCGGCACCGATCATTAGGGCACTGATGATCAGTGCCACCCACAAGTGCCCATCAGTGCCACCAGTCAGTGCCCAATGCCAGCTCATCAATGCACATCAGTAAAGGAGAAAAATAACCTTTATAATACAAACAAAGAAAAAAAACGTTTTTTTCCCCCAAAACTTTTTGCTCTTTTTGTTTATGGCACAAAAAATAAAAAACACCCAGTGGAGAGTACATACTACCAAAAGAAAGCTCTATTTGTGTGAAAAAATTATAAAAATTTCATATGGGTGCAATGCTGCATGGCTGCACAATTGTCACTCAAAGTGCAATAGCGCTGAAAGCTGAAAATTGGCCTGGGCACGAAGGGGGTAGAAGTACCCGGTAGGCAAGTGGTTAATGCTGCAGAAGATAAACCCTGTTTGTCATGTGATTAGCAGGAAGACAGTTAGATTTTAGGTACTTATGGAAATTTTAGAGGCAGCCCTAAACAGCATTTGAGTTTTTAGGGAAGAAGCCCCTGCTAATTACAAAACCTTGGAGGAAACCTGTTGGAACAAGGTGCTTCACTGGTTCTCTCTACCAGCCTCTGAGGCTGCTGGGGGTTGCAATGCCAAAGCATACATTTTCTTCTTTGCTTTGTTTGCCTCCTGTCAAGATTTCCAGACTGCTCTCCATCTGTGTAGCTAAAACATTATGTCATGGCTGTATGGCAGGGCTGCCGATAAGGGGGTACCACAGGTCCTCCTGTGGGGGCTCAGGCACACAGGTGAGGCCCTGACAGCAAGGGGAACTGGTGCAGCAGGACAATTACAGGAACGACGCTCTGTGCGGCTCTCTGCAGCAATTGAAAGCCAGTCCCCTCCCATCCGCCAGCTTTCAGTTGCTGCAGGAAGACACACACGACATTGTTCCTATATTTAAACCCCACACCGCTGTACCGATTTCCCTCCTTGCTCTGCCTACATCTGATTCCCTCCCGTGTGCCCGGGCGCCCCCCTCCCCCCCGCAGCGCTGCCGGCTGCTGTGGGTACACAGGGGGATGTTCAGGATGGAGAGCAGGGGAAAGGGCCAGTAAATACAGCTGGTAAAAGTATAGAACACATCACCATTTTTCTCAGTAAATACTGAGGGGCTAGTGACATGAAATTTTCACCACATGTCGGTAACAACTCATGCAAACCATACATACAAAGTAACCAAAACAAATAAGTACAAAAATCAAGTTATGTGTAATAAAATGACACAGGGAAAAAAAAATTGAACATACGAAGAAAGGGAGGTGCAAAAACGCATGGAAAGCCAAGGCACCAGCTGAAATCTATCAGTAATTTGCACCGCAGGCAGGATTGCCTTCTAATTACTATCAGCTGGCTCAGTCTCAACTGATGGCCTATAAAAAGGCATCTGATTACCCAGGTGTCACACAAAAAACATCTCATGATGGGTAAAAGCAAAGAGCTCTCTCAACCTTATTGTTGCGAAACATACTGATGGCATTGGTTACAGAAGGATTTCTAAACTTCCAAGTGTTCCAGTGAGCACTGTTGAGGTCATAATCCGGAAGTGGAAATAACAATTTCACCATAAACAGGACACCACTAGGTGTTCCTCACAAGATTTCTGACAGAGGAGTTAAAATAATTATCAGAAGAGTTGTCCAAGAGCCAATAACCACTTGTGGTGAGCTTCAGAAAGACCTGGAATTGGCAGGTACAATTGTTTCAAAGAAAACAATAACTAATGCACTCAACCACCACGGCCTGTATGCATGCTCACCAAGAAAGACTCCATTGATGAAGAAAAAGCATGTTGAAGCTTGTTTAAAGTGTGTTGCACAACATTTAGACAAGCCTGTGAAATACTGGGAGAATATAGTCTGGTCAGATGAGACCAAAATTAAATTCTTTGGATGCCATAATACACACCATGTTTGGAGGTCAAAAATGGCACTGCACACCACCCCAAAAACACCATACCAACAATGAAGTTTGGAGTTGTGAACATCATGGTGTGGGGCAGTTTGTCAGCTCAGCATACGGTACTGGCAAACTCCACATCTTTGAAGGAAGGATAAATGGAAAACTGTACCAAGATATTCTTAATAAAAATCTGCTGCCATCTACCAGGATGAAGAAGATGAAACGAGGGTGGACATTTCAGCAAGACAATGATCCCAAAAACAAAGCCAAAAGGAAACTCTCAACTGGTTTCAAAGAAAGAAAAAAAAGCTACTAGAATGGCCCAGCCAATCACCTGACTTAAATCTATGGAAAGAACTAAAGATGAGAGTTCATAGCAGAGGCCCACGGAACCTTTACGATTTGAAGACTGTGTGAAAGAATGGGCCAAAATTACTATAACAAGAAGCCTCAAGGAAGGAGGACATCCATCAAAACATGTCAGCCTTCAGGAACCCCGGTGAGGTCCCCCTAGGTCTGGAAGACTGTTGTATCCAGCCACGGATGTGTGATTTGAAGTGTGCTTTTCTTATATACTTGTGAGTAGTAACTTTACCTTTTTTACAATAAAAAAACCTTAAGTTAATGCAATAGGTTGGTGCGCCCCCTTTCTTCTTTTTCTTGCTATAAATGATTACGGGGGACATCCCCAGTCCTTAAAGGCAGCAAGACCATGTGTGATTACATGCTTCTACACTGAACCAAGACTTATGCGTAGGACATTTTTGCTTTGTCCTGTGGGCCAAAAATCACACCTGAGCAATGCATGCGACTAGTTTCTTCATACAGGAGGCATCTAGCAGCTGTCATTACCAACAAAGGATTTTGTACAAAGTATTAAATACATTTCAGTTAGCATGTTCAGTATTTTGTGTTTACTATGCTTCAGAGAATGAACTCTGCATATTCAGTGCAGCGAGGGCTACATAAAAAGGAATTGAAGAATCTGTGTCCTCACATCCTTTCTCTGTCTCCAATGTGAGATATCAGGGGTCTTTTTAGACCCCTGATATTTCACCCAAGTGTCTCCCACAGCGTTGTAAAAAAAAAAAAAAAAGTAAAAAAACAAAAATCATAAAAAATTAATTAATTAAACGTACGGACCATTGTTCAAATGTAACCCTACATTTAATTGCAGCTCTTGTAGTCTTCATACAGAACTGTGAGGTGCTCCCAATACACACACACACACAGCGCTCATATTTTTAGTCCTATTGTTGCTCAGTTTTTCATTGTGAGAGGTAACCAGGAGCTTTTATGCTGGAACACACTAAGCTTTGCATTCTGACTGACTGATAAAAAGTGGAAGAAACTAATTTGTATCACTGTAACTAGAAATCAAGGTGGGGGTGTTGATATAAAGACAAAATGCTTGAAATCACAGTTTTAAAACAGAGGATAAGGATTTTCAATTTAGCAATTTGACTGTAACTTTTTAAAACCTCATTGGATTTAGAACACTGGTATGCGATACCACTATGTGCCATCTTACAACTTTCCTGAGTCTGCTCCCTGCCATAAGGGGGTTTCTAGAGAGTTGGAAGCCCCTATCAGTTGTGACTCCTCAAAATGAGAAATCACCTTAATTGCTTCCTCTAAATACTATCAGGTTTTACTACAGTGCCACCTGCTGGTCAAGCCTGCTGTTGCAGCACAATGTGAAAATATGTGGAAGGGTTGGCTGTGTTTGGATACTCTTGGTCTGCACGGAAAAAACATACATGACATTATCTAAAAATGTGCACTATGATGGTTTTATTTCTAAACCTAGTTACTGTTCCTTGCTGAAAACCTGTAGTTGGTTGATAGGTATGCAGTACTTGCGGGATCACATAATATCAAGCAAGTAAAAATTTAAAAAAACTTTGTTGGTGCTAGAATTATTGCTCTCACTATGATGTTCGCGACGATACCTCACGTGGTGTGATCGCCGTTTATATATGCGTGCAGGACCAATGCAAGTGGTAGGTTTTTTAAAATCACGTTTATTGCTATAGCATGGGCAGTGACAGTTTTCTATTAGACCCCAGATCTCTCCTCTGTCCTTAAAAGCATCTGATCAAACCAAGATTGGCTTGATCATATGCTTTTATAAGCCAGTAACGGCTTTTTTACATACTAGTGAATTTGGAAGTGACAAAATAATTGTTGCTTCTGGTTTCTTATATCATAGAGAGGATTCTAGGACATTCCAGTCCTCAATCATCTCTATGGTAAGCCAGCAGACCTGCCGGCTTCAGTCTTGGGCTCCACAGCGGGACAGGAGAGCCTGGGAAGGTGGAGGGAAAGAGGACCCCCTCCCACCAGCTGTAGGATCGATCCAGGGGCTCATCATCCTGGTAGAACCACTTCAACCTTGAGAAATAACAGTATGTGGTGGAGGCTGAAGTGGTGAAAAAAAATTAAAATTATATATATATATATATATATATATATATATATATATATTTATTTATCCATCTATTACAATAAACTGTGTACTTATTGAAGTAATACTGCAGTTCCCCATTAAAGAACCAGCAAGTTTAATATGCAGTAAGGCAAAACACTTTCCCAAATTATTGCTCACTAACACAATTTCCATAAAAAGGACATTTTTTTTTTCTTTTAAGAAGTAAACTAACCCACCATTCATAGCTTTTTCATAACGCCCACCCCAGCTGCTCACTTACTTCAGGAAGTCAGCCATTGCTACGCTTCCAGCATCTTGCTGCATTTCATCCAATACTAGCCTGGAGATGTTTGGGAGACAGCTGTGTAGAAGTCGTCTATGATTACTATGTAGGTGTGTCAGTTTTGGGAAGAATGGTGGCTGAATGCTGCCTGCTTGAGTAAGCAGCTGTGGGCATTATCGTATATACACAATAAGAGCTTAGCCTTAGTATATTTTTTGAAAGCACTTTTTTCTTTAACCACTTGCCTACAGGGCACTTATAACCCCTTCCTGCCAAAGCCAATTTTCAGCTTTCAGCGCTGTCGCACTTTGAATGACAATTGCGCGATCATGCAACTCTGTACCCATATGAAATTTTTAGAATTTTTTTCATACAAATAGAGCTTTCTTTTGGTGGTATTCGCCACTGGGTGTTTTATTTTTTGTGCTGTAAAAAAAAAAAAAAAAAAAAAAAAAGGCAAAAAAAAGTTTTTGTTTCTATTATAAAATTATGCAAACAGGCAATTTTTCTCCTTCACTGACGTGCGTTGATGAGGCAGCACTGATATGCAACAATGATAGGCACTGAGAGGCAGCACTGACTGCCAGGACTGTTGGGCACTGATGGGTGGCACTACTAGGCACTGATGGGCACAGGTGGGTGGCACTGATAGGCACCGATCATGAATGGTGCCGATCCATCCTCTGACAATTGCTGGTTATCGGCAGTACTTTCCTCACGCTGTAACTTCTATAGTTGGGAAGATACTGGAGAGTTTAATAAAAGACCACATAGATGAGTTCTTGCTGGAAAAAAATATTTTAAAGCAACAGACAGCATGGATTCAGGAAAGACAGAAGTTGTCAAACAAATCTGATTTCTTTTTATGAGGTTAACAAAACCTTGGACAGAGGGGTGGCGGTGGATGTGGTATACTTGGATTTTGCAAAAGCATTTACACATTAGCCATGTGTGGGGAACTGTGTCAAAGTAAAGGCTACAGGCTTGGAAAAATCTGTATGTAATATGGATAGAAAACTGGCTAAAAGATCGTATTCAGAGTGTAGTGGTGAATGATTCATACTCGGAATGGTCTAGGGTTGTCAGTGGTGTACCCCAAGGTTCAGTGTTGGGACCCTTACTTTTTAATATATTTATAAATGATATAGGGTCTGGGATTATAAATCCCATTTCAGTCTTTGCAGATGACACCAAGCTGTGCAGTGGAATAACGTCCTTACAGGATGTATCCAATTTACAAGCCGACCTCAATGCACTGTTTAATTGGGCAACTATGTGGCAAATGAGGTTTAATGTTGATAAATGTAAGGTTCTGCACTTGGGGGCTAAGAATATGCATGCATCATACATACTAGGGGGTGTACAACTGGGGGAATCAATGGTGGAGAAGGATCTGGGGGTTCTAGTAGATCACAAGCTTAATAGTGGCATGCAATGCCAAGCTGCGGTTTCTAAAGCGAGCAAAATCTTCTCTTGTATTAAAAGAGGTATAGACTCCAGAGAGAGAGAGATCATATTACCCCGGTACAAATCATTAGTAAGACCTCATCTGGAATATGCAGTTCAGTTTTGGGCACCAATTCACAAAAAGAACATTGGGGAACTGGAGAAAGTGCAGAGAAGGGCAACCAAACTGATAAGAGGCATGGAGGAGATCAGCTATGAGGAAAGATTAGAGGAACTGAATTTATTCTCTCTTGAGAAGAGGAGATTAAGGGGGGATATGATCAACATGTATAAATACATCAGTGGTTCATATAGTGAACTCGGTGTAGAGCTATTCACTCTGAGGTCATCACAGAGGACAAGGGGGCACTCTTTACGTCTGGAGGAAAAGAAATTTAATCTTCAAACACGGAAAGGTTTCTTCACAGTGAGCTGTGAAAATGTGGAATAGACTCCCTCAAGAGTTAGTTCTGGCCAGCTCAGTGGATAGCTTTAAAAAAGGCCTGGATTCTTTCTTAGATACACAGAATATAACTGGATACTAACATTTATAGGTAAAGTTGATCCAGGGAATATCCGATTGCCTCTTAAAGGGATCAGGAAGGAATTTTTTTCCCAGCAGGAGCAAATTGGATCATGCTTTGCTAGGTTTTTTTTTTTGCCTTCCTCTGGATCAACTGTGGGTGTAGGATTATAACTTTTTTTTTCTCTATAGTTGAACTGGATGGACTTTTGTCTTTTTTCATCCAGACTAACTGTAACTATGTAACCGGCAACAGCATTTACCGGTGATCTGCTGTGTCGTTGGACACAGCTGATCACATGGTAAAAAACCGCTGCGATTGGCCTTTTACCACATCACGTGATCAGCTGTGTCTCTAGGACACAGCGATCACGGGGATCGACGGGGGCGCGTTCTGGGAGGATGTCAATATGATGCCTTCCAAGGATTGAACAACCGCGCTGTAGCTGTCATTTGGCTATAGTGCGGTTGGCAAGTGGTTAAAGTCTAACTTCACCTTTGGAACAGGCCAAATTTTAAGTCGTCTATGGACAGCTTTAGTACCTATCTGCATAGTGAAATCATATTAGGTGCTATGGGATATTACACCTGAGAACTACAACTCTTTGTTAAATAATGAACGAAAGTAAGTTTTGCTCACCATCCGCACAGCTCCACCTTTGCCACGATTCTTTACTAGTGTGAGCACCCGAACCTTATCACTTCCATACTTTTTAGAGTAGTTCAAGGCAACCTAAATGAAAAACAAAAAGAAGAAAAAAATACGAGTTCTGGAGTGTTTGATAGAATTCATTTTTCATTTCCATTCAGTAAGGTACATACAGTCATGGCCGAAATTGTTGGCACCCTTGATATTTCTCCAGGAAATCATGTATTTCTCACGAAACGTATTGCATTAACACATGTTTTGCTATACACATGTTTATTCCCTTTGTGTGTATTGGGACAAAACAAAAAAAGGGAGGAAAGAAAGCAAATTCGACATAATGTCACACAAACCTCCAAAAATGGGCTGGACAAAAGTATTGGCACCCTTTCACAACTGCGGATAAATAAGAATGTTACAAGCATGTGATGCTCCTGTAAACTCACCTGGGGCAAGTAACAGGTGTGGGCAATATAGAAATCACACCTGAAAGCAGATAAAAAGGAGAGACGTTCACTTAACCTTTGCATTGTGTGTCTGTCTGTGCCACACTAAGCATGGACAACAGAAAGAGGAGACGAGAACTGTCTGAGGACCTGAGAACCAAAATTGTGGCAAAATATCAACAATCTCAAGGTTACAAGTCCATCTCCAGAGAACTAGATTTGCCTTTGTCCACAGTGCGCAACATTATCAAGAAGTTTGCAACCCATGGCACTGTAGCTAATCTCCCTGGTCGTGGACGGATGAGGAAAATTGATGAAAGATTGCAACGCAGAATAGTCCGGATGGTGGATAAGCAGCCCCAAACATGTTCCAAAGACATTCAAGCTGTCCTGCAGGCTCAGGGAGCATCAGTGTCAGCGCGAACTATCCGTCGACATTTAAATGAAATGAAACGCTATGGCAGGAGACCCAGGAGGACCCCACTGCTGACACAGAGACATAAAAAAGCAAGACTACAGTTTGCCAAAATGTACTTGAGTAAGCCAAAAGCCTTCTGGGAAAACGTCTTGTGGACAGATGAGACCAAGATAGAGCTTTTCGGTAAAGCACATCATTCTACTGTTTACCGAAAACGGAATGAGGCCTACAAAGAACAAAACACAGTACCTACGGTAAAATATGGTGGAGGTTCAATGATGTTTTGGGGTTGTTTTGCTGCCTCTGGCACTGGGTGCCTTGACTGTGTGCAAGGCATCATGAAATCTGAGGATTACCAAAGGATTTTGGGTCGCACTGTAGGGCCCAGTGTCAGAAAGCTGGGTTTGCGTCCAAGATCCTGGGTCTTCCAGCAGGACAATGACCCCAAACATACGTCAAAAAGCACTCAGAAATGGATGGCAAAGAAGCGCTGGAGAGTTCTGAAGTGGCCAGCAATGAGCCCAGATCTAAATCCCATTGAACACCTGTGGAGAGATCTTAAAATTGCTGTTGGGAAAAGGTGTCCTTCCAATAAGAGAGACCTGGAGCTGTTTGCAAAGGAAGAGTGGTCCAAAATTCCGGGTGAGAGGTGTCAGAAGCTTATTGATGGTTATAGGAAGCGACTGATTTCAGTTATGTTTTCCAAAGGGTGTGCAACCAAATATTAAGTTAAGGGTGCCAATACTTTTGTCCAGCCCATTTTTGGGGTTTTGTGTGACATTATGTCATATTTGCTTTTCTGCCTCTGTTTTATATTTGTTCCAATACATACAAAGGGAATAAACATGTGTATAGCAAAACATGTGTTAATGCAATACCTTTTTTGTGTGAAATACTTGATTTTCAGGAAAAATATCAAGGGTGCCAACAATTTCGGCCATGACTGTACGTGTATTAATTGTGTAAATCTACACCTGCTCTTAACCAAACCACACTAGTTTTAATAAGACACAGTAGGATTTGTTCCTCCAGACTTGGTCAGCTAGACCTGCTGTAATGTGTAGAAAATCAATTACCTTCTTTCCCATATGATAATACTAAATTGCAATTTATAATAAAATATTTTGGAAGTGCAGAGGTCTTTGAATGAGCACATAACTCCATGCAAAGGTAAGTAGTTTGGTGCCAGTCACATTAGAATATAAACGGCCAATTTATGATTAGGTGAGAGTCAGCCATTTTGGTTACCTCTAAGGGCAAACCAGGGCCCTTAAAACTGTGAGAAGAATCAATTATTGCAAATGGGATCACAAGCATCAGGGACTCGGCTTTAATAAAACTAGTGGAGAGCAAATAAAACTATAATTGTATCAAAAAGCTACAGTATAATTTTTTTCCCACCAGGGTCATTTGTGCAGGTCACAGTTCTTTAATCATAGTGATTTGCTGTGTAGTTCTTTTTTTGCAAAGTGTGTTCTCTCTTTGTGTAGAAGTGCTGAGAAACTAAAGGAAAGAGAAGACAAGCAGATGAAGAGTCAGAAGAGAAGTGCCAGAATGGACGGAAGCACAATAATGGAGGTGACATTAGAGAAGGTAAGGGGACCATGAAAGGAAAAAATAAAAAATTAGAGAAGCGTGAGAGTGGAGAGGGAAGTCATGCATACTCTTGGTGTACAGTGGAACGCATGGAACTATGCTTGGTGCTGACGACAGGAAATAGGAAAAATCAATGCATATATGCGCCAGCACACTATGATCATCAAATGTCCTTTAAAACCATTATTGCAAGAAGATCACATCACAAAGTATCAAGTGCAATGTTCTGGAGCCCCGCAGGACCCCTCCTACAGGCATATCATCACATGCCTGACAAAAAGGTCCTGCTTGACTCCAGAACATTGCACTTGATCCTTTGTGATGGCATACAAAACTTTTATAGCAAGAAGATCACATTTGGTGATCCATAGTGTGCTGGCGAATATATGCATTGATCTGTGACAAGTGCAGTTTGTAGCTGGTGAGCGCTGCAGTACTCGCTACTGACAAGCCCATATCTAGGAACGTGTGCGATGGGAATATTGACATAGTTTGGGACCTTAGATTGTAGGCTCCTTGAGAGTTAGGGATTGATGTGAATATACAAAATATGTAAAGTGCTGCGTAATTTGACGGTGCTATACAAAGTACCTGTAATAAATAAATAACCAGGAAACAGGAAGTGCCCCTCGCTTTTTATGTTATACAGGATAAAAATATGGTCTATAGCCCAATGTGATATATGTATACTCTTTTACCCAAACGTTTTGGTAAAATATAAAATGAGGAGGTTGTGCCGAGTAGATATCCAACATTTGAAACCTTAAATTTGTGTGTGCCTGTGAAATAGCGACAAACTTCAGTACCCTATATTTTCTATAGGGAATGCTTCAAAAGCCCCTATAGGTCACCAGTTTAGCATTACGGAGGAGGTCTTGTGCTAGAATTATTGCTCACTTCAGCATGTGCGGCGATATGTGTATCGCAATCAACATTTTCACGTGTAGGCTCCCTGTGTGCGTTTATGTTCGTAAATGCATATATGTGGAGGTGGACTCAAATTTTTTTTTTTTGGGGGGGGGGGGGCTGTTAGGTGCCCACTCTCGGCTGGCTCCCCCTTCTGGGATGCTTTAAGTCAATAATGTAGCAACTATATTGCCACCTAACAGGGATGCAGGTCTATAACTATGCAGGTACACCGGTATGTAGTTATGTATGGTATGACCCAAAGCACACATCAAAAAACACCCAGAAATGGTTTAAGAAAGCACTTTTTTGTGTCATACCAATACAAACAAAAGAAATAAAACATGAGAATGCCTAAACATTTGTAATTGCAATGATTTTTTTAGGCGAATTGGTGCATGATGACAGAAATGCAGGGGTGCCAATATTTTTGGCCATGACTGTACAATGGTACGCATTTATGCAGTTTAGTTTATGCAAGTGTACAGGTACTCAAGTACAAGTATGCATGTATGTATGCAGCTTGTGCAAATATGCATGTACGTATGATAAACCTGCATACCTACATGCATACTTGCATAGACGTCATAATTACATGCAGCCTATGCAAGTAGGCATTTAAGTATGCAGTTTATGCAAGTATGCATTTACGGCAAGTATGCACGGACATATGCAGTCTATGCAAGTATAAATATGCACATACGCATGCAGTTTATGCATTCAAGTATGTACGCACGCAAGCAGTTTATGCAAATATACAGTTCATATAATTATACCCCGGGGTACATACTAGTTTCGCAGGACTAGTCAAGCACATATATACATCAAACTCAGCCTGAATGCAGCCTCTATGCCACTTAAGTGCAGACTAAATGTAAGCTCCTGCACATCAAATACGAGCTACTCTGGACACCCAACTCCTTTAAGTGCACTGATACCCATGCAAAGGTGTATCAGAAACAGTTGTACAAGACCCCCTGGATTATGCAGGCTAATGCAGTGTATAATCGTGTCCTGTCGGGTTATGCAGCTCCCCCACAGGTAATACTCTCACATAATCATCCACCCATAGACTGCTCTGTGTCTCTGCTATCTCCCAGGAGCCTCGCTGATCCTTAAGCCCACATGTGACTTCCTGCCTCCACTGCACAAGAGTAGGCTATAAAGAGCAGCCCTATGGCCGTTAGTGGCTGGAGGAGAAAACTGCAGCACAATAGTTCAGAGACACACAGAACATGGCCTGGCCAGACCAAACAGCACACTGTCCCCAGTGGCCACCAGAATGACCAGACAGAGATTTTCAAAGAAACACTGCAAATGTAAACCTAACATTCCCGCGGCAGGACTCTGAATCATAACAGGAGTCCAACCTTCACCCATCACTGCAGGCTCTGTCATAAAAGACCTTTAAGGACTCGGTCCCCATTACACCTGGGGTCTATCCCCTTGAGCCTGCATAGCACCCTGCTGGAAAGCACCTTGGTCAGAACAAACACTGCACAGGAGTCCATTACATAGGGTGCAGCGCCATACAGCAGCACTACAGGCAAACTTTGAGAATTCTTCTCTCCTATCGAAAGAGGCCCGGGTACCATCCATTTTAGCTAACAGCTTTTCAAATGGATCCAACTGAAGTCCTAGATTCTTGGCAGAACCGTTCCAGACCTCCTAGTTTGCTCCAAGAGCACATGCAACACATCAGTGACCATCTACATTACAGTGGCAAAAAAACCTGAGGTACTTCCTGTGTTAAGGGATTATAAAGGGGAGGACTTCCGGTTTGATTGATCTGCCAGTGTCCATTCACCTGCGGGTGGCATATAACCCACATAGTCATGAATAACCTGCTCTGTGAAATGCAGTGTATATAAAAAGTATTGTGCTTGAAATAAAAATACAGCTTATTCAGTAAAAAAACTAAACTTACTTAAAATCTTTTTTCATTGCAAATGGAACAAGGACTGTATATGTTAAGAACATTTAAACTATACATGGGAACAGGTAACCACTCCCCTTTCCCTCAAAGCAACAAAAAAGCAAGAAACCATCAACATAAAAAAAAATAATACTTAGATTTGCCCCTTAGTGCAAAAAGCAGAGTTTATGGACAGAGAACCCTGGAGGGAAAAGTTACTTGCACTTTTATTGTGGTCCTAAATTTATTTCATAAAGAATATTTTATGGTCTTTAGTGCACCTCTGGCATGCAAATATGTGCTTTGTCATCCTTGTAGCATTTGGAAAAGAGTATTTCTTCTCACAACATCTGCAGACTGAAGCTTTGCGCTCAACAGAAATTGAACTGTGGAAATGTTTTCAGTCTCTAAATGTTGGTCTCACCATTTTAATGGGAGGAGAAAAAAAAAAAAAAAAAATCACTGAGCAGACTATAGGTAAACATTATGCTGTGATTAACAGAAATCATTTAAAGATTATAAAGAAACTAATTTGTCAGACAAATTTACCCTCTTGCTTGTAAATTAAGGCTTGAGAGGACAGAATCTATTCATCTACTGTGTCCCAGCAAATCACCCAACTGTATGAGGTAAAAGATGGAGCCCACAAGCAAACTAAACTAAACTGAAGCCTTTCCCCTGCAGTACCCCTTGTAGCAGAAATGCATATTTCTCTTGCTTGAAAAGTGCATTGAAAAGTACAGTGTTACCTGGATTATATTCCAGGATTCACTTGTCTACAGCTAAACCAGTGTTTCTCAACTCCAGTCCTCATGGACCCCCAACAGGTCATGTTTTCAGGATTTCCATTATTTTGCACAGGTGATTTGATCAGTTTCACTGCCTTAGTAATTACCACAGCTGTTTCATCTGAGGGAAATCCTGAAAACATGACCTGTTGGGGGTCCATGAGGACTGGAGTTGAGAAACACTGAGCTAAACGAATATGCAATAACTTAAGACCTTTATATAAAGTCTGAAAAATCTTTCATTACGGTCCTCATGTTACATAGTTTGAATACCATGTCATAGATATATTATTTAAGATTTAAAAATAACATTCCACGTACTTTTTTTTTTTTTTTTTAAGATTTTCTAAAAAAACAAACAAAAATAAAACCAAAAAGTTGTTCTTCCCAATTTTTCAGGGTTTTTTTCCCCAGGCCTTCCCATCTCTGCCCCTGACACAGATATTTATTGCTTGCATAACCCAGATGTGTATTTCAGGAAACTATGACCACATTTTCAATGACGAAAAGCACACAGATGCAGATCCTTATTGTAATTGTTGCAATCAATGTACCTTGCAGAGGCAGTCACATATTCATAATCTGTGAATTACATAATGCAGAATCCTGAAGACCAAGCATATGCGGTATAAAGCCAACTTTCCCCAAAATAGGTGTAATCTGTATATGAGCAGCTGTGTTTACAGCCCCCCCCCCCAGGCAAATGGGGGCATGTAGACGGATTAGGCTTCTACATAGCATACTGTTAGCGAGAGAGCAAATGCTTCTTTTTAGCCAGGGTGCACAAGGGGGAAAGTACATCTCAGGGTGACACTTTATAGGAGGCCTGTATTATAGAGCAAGGTGCAAAGTGCAGAAACCTCCTACCAACAATCAGCAATTCTCCTTCATTCTTCTGACAGCTGAGACACTGCGTAGGTTGGTATGGATACTGTATACAGTACATCAGCACTGCCATGGAAAAAAAAAAACTAAAGCATTCCAGCTGGGAAGTCCTCTTCATTGTGCCCTGACCATAGCTTCCAGCTTTAGAGAAAGATGGTCACACAACACACTTTAGAGCAGGTGGCTCTAGCTGGCTAGCAAATTCTACTGTAGGATGCAGCAGACAGGTTTAAGCTACAACCTTCCAAAATGTAAGAATTTGCATTTACATTTCAAAGTCTCCCAGTGTACAACTAGGACGATTTCTAATAGTTACATGCAGGTATCCACTGGCTCCTGCTTTCATACAGGTTGCTTGTTTGACATACCTACATAAACGACTGGGAGTACTAATGACAGTTCTTTCATCATTTTCAGAATATTTATACTGGGAAATGTTGCAAATACACTAAGATACAGGTCACTTTGCGTAAAACCGTATGTGTTTCCCTTCACAACCAGGGAACAAGAATAGCCCCACAATTGTTCAGATTTCCTTTTTTTTCTGGTTACCTGTGTAGTTTTATCAGAACTTCCATCATCTACAACGATGACCTCATATTTGAACGACGGACGTTGCTTCTGTGTAGCAGAAATCCAAAAATTAAATGTTTGTAGGAAAAAAAAAAAATATATATATTATATTTATATATTTCACACACACATACATATAAGTCCATTAAACCTATCGCCCTGTGTCTTCCACAGCTCTCACTGGTCCCTTACTCTGACCTTGTGTCACTTCATGGGACAGTGGAAACACAAGTTCATAAAGGAGGAACCAGGAAGAGCTGTGGGAGACACGAGGATTGAAACTCCTGGAAGAATCAGTCTGCCAGCAGACTTGGGGGATCAGTTCTAGTGACTGAAGCAATGTTGAGCAATGTAGATACAAAAAAAGGCAAATATTTTCGGCTTTCTTTTACCTGTCAGGAGACTTAACCGCTTCCCTGCTGCCCTATAGCAGACAGACTGCTACAGGGCAGCAGGGATGTGCAAAATCATGCATATATACGCGATTTTGTATTTCCGGGTAGGGGGCGCGATCACTGTATTGGTGTCACTGGGGATGACAGTGACACCAAGTTAGCTCCCCCCACTGTCAGAATGCCCGCCGCAGTCCCACTATAAGTCGCTAATTGACACATTAGTAAAAAAAAAAAAAAAAAAAATCCAGTATACATACTGCCATTTGTAAAACACTAACTTTCACGGAAACCAATTTACACGTATTGGGATTATTTTTAAGCAAACACATAGCAGAAAACATTTTGGCCTAAATTTGATTTAAAAAATGGCACAGGCGATCAAATATCACCGAAACAAAGCTCAAATCGTGGGGAAAAAATAAAAAGTGACATAAAAATTTAATTTGGGTGGAGCGTTGCATGACCGCACAATTGTCAGTTAAAATAACGCAGCACCATAATGCAGAAAATGGTTTGGTCAGGAAGGGAGGGGGTAAATCCTCAGGAGGGCAAGTGGTTGAATAATAATATATACATGCAGGGACAATTTTTTGTACTACAGGTTTAAGGTGTCTACAGACATTACAGAGTATTCTCCAAAACCAGCTGTTTTCAGATTTTCACTATTGCTTCCCCCTGTGGCAGTCTACAGTGATTTCCCCTCCCCAGCTCCAAAGGCATACACATACAACTTCACCTGATGTTTATGCAGTGATTGTTTGGTAGCTATATTGTGGATGCATGGCTAACTCTAATACCTGAAAATGTCCGCCATTTGCACATTTCAAAAGGTGGCCATAAATGACCCCTTTTCTTCGATCAGCCAGGGCCAATAAAAAAAAAAAACAAAAAACAGCTTCCAACATGCACATGGTGGAATCCTCCCCACTGAGATATTGGTGTTGATTTACTATAACTGGAAAGTGCAAAATCTGGTGCAGCTGTACATAGAAACCATTTTTTGTCAAAGCTTAATTGAACAAGCTGAAGTTAGAAACTGATTGGCTACCCTACATAGCTGCACCAGGTTTTGCACTCTCCAGTTTTAGTAAATCAACCACACTGTACTCTGACAGAAGGACTCATTCGCTGTCAGAATACACTGATCATCTGCTGAAGACAACATTCTCAAAATCGACAGAAGTTGATCGAACCAGCCATACATTCAGTTGGTCCTTGCTGAACTGCCCAAATTCAATCCACCTATTGCCAGTACATGACCCTCCCTTCCTGCAATAATGAGGCCAACCTACACCATGAATCATTTGATGAAAAAAAATGGCTGCTAAAGTTGTGCTTCCTCAGCCGATTCCCAGCTCACTGCATAAATTCGGCCATGCCAAATCTGTCTGAATCTGATGTCATCCCCACCCACCCATTGAAAGCGGGTGGAAATTAAGACCCAGAATCCAGCTGGCCAGAGATGTCAGCGGCTAGACAAGGTGCTCTAGAACACTGCATTGTTGGAGCCAAGGTGAGTATAGTTCTTTAAACATAAACTTAATTGCTAAGCATCATGAAAATTTAAAAAAAAAAAAAAAAAATCCTGTTATACATGCCTGTCTCTTTTCAAGATATTCCAGTGCCTCATCCATCATAATTGGCACTGAAAGAAAGAAAAAAAAAAATTCACATCGAAACATTTTCTAGGCACAACATCACAAATTATATAGCAAGTATTACCATAGGTACTATGTACACCACATTGTGGTTGATTAAAAGCAAATAGGCTGTGCACTGCAGGTGCACTCGGAAGTACACTGCAAGTGCAGTTGCTCTAGATGTGAAGGGATCATGCAAGGAAAAAAAGAGAAAAAAAAAAAACCCCACAGCATTTTTGCTTGCACATGATTGGATACTAGAAATCAGCAGAACTTCCCCTCAGACCTAGAGCAACTGCACTTCCAACTGCACTTTGAGTGCACATGCAGTGCACAGCCTATTTGCCTTTAGTAAATCAACCCCATTGTGCTTCATGCATAAAAAAAAAAAATTAAAAAAAAATAAAAAAAACCACACACATACACACAAAAGTAATGTCATTGTTTTTTTCTTTATATCCACCTGGGAATACACACAGTATTTGATCTTAGTTGTCACATGCCAATTCAAACAGATACAGCACTAATTTCCAATGGCATAATGATTTAGAGCTCGGAATACAGCCCATTAACAATCTTCTAGATAAAATGGATTTGTTTGATAAGGAAACCTAAGAGAATTGTGAGGAGGCAGTTTGTGATCTCCCTTTAAAAATATTTGTTGCCAGGCTGTGTCCAAACTCACTAGTGTAAATCAGACCAGGGACCTAGACAACGATAAAAAAAACTGATAGAACGTCTAATCCTTCCACACTATCCAAAATTAAAGAGTATCTAAATTCAAGAACAAAAATGTAATATAATATAGCCTATTAGTCACTAGATATGGCAGAAGCATTCATTTTCTTTTCTCAGGCTCATTATCTTCATTTCCACCAGTTAATCCTCCGAATAAACACTTCTTGTCTCTACATAAGCATTTACTGACTCCAATCTATGAACTAAGCCATATTCGTCACCCAGACTGGAATTCAAATAAACAGGTCTTCCCTTTTTATCACTATTACATAGAGATTGTTGGGATTAGTAGTTTACAGAAGGAAAAGAATATTGTCTGTCCTTGCTTAAAATGTTCTTAGCCTGCAAAAAGAAAGCCAATGCACACTACACTAGATTGCCAAATGAATTGGGATATCCCTCCAAATAACTGGATTCAGGTTTTGCAATCACATCCATGGCCACAGGTGTATAAAATCAAGCACCTAGGCATGCACACTGCTTCTACAAACATTTGTGAAAGAATGGGTCGCTCTTAGGAGCTCAGTGAATTCAAGCGTGGTACCGTGATAGGTTGCCACCTGTGCAATAAGTCCATCCATGACATTTCCTTGCTACTAAATACGGTCCACTGTTAGTGGTATTATAACAAAGTGGAAGCTACTGGGAACAACAGCAACTCAGCCAAGAAATATTAGGTCACGTAAAAATGACAGAGGGGGGGTCAGTGCATGCTGAAGTGAAAAGCCGCCAACTGTCTTAGGAGTCAATAGCTCCAAACTTCGTCTGGTCTTCAGATTAGCACAACAGTGTGTAGAGAGCTTCATGGAATGGGTTTCCGTGGCCGAGCAGCTGCATCCAAGCCTTACATCATCAAGTGCAATGTAAAGCATTGAATGCAGGAGTGTAAAGCACGCCACCACTAGACTCTAGAGCAGTGGAGACGTGTTCTCTGGAATGACTAATCACGCTTCTCGGTCTGGCAATCCGATGGACATGTCTGGGTTTGGAAGCTGCCAGGAGTACTTGCCTGACTGCATTGTGTCAAGTGTAAAGTTTGGTGAAGGGGGAATTATAGTGTGGGGTCCATTTTCAAGGGTTGGGCTTGGTCCCTTAGTTCCAGAGAAGGGAACACTTAAGGCATCAGCACACCAAGACATTTTGGACAATTTCATGCTCCCAACTTTGTGGGAACAGTTTGGGTGTGGCCCCTTCCTGTTCCAACATGACAGCATACCAGTGTACAAAAGCAAGGTCCATAAAGACATGGATGAGTGAGTTTGGGGTGGAGAAACTTGACTGGCCTGCACAAAGTCCTGACCTCAACTCGATAGAACACCTTTGGGATGAATTAGAGCGGAGACTGGGAGCCAGGCCTTCTCATCCGACATCAGTGCCTGACCTCATAAATGCACTTCTGGAAGATGGTCAAATATCCATAGACACACTCCTAAACCTTGTGGACAGCCTTCCCAGGAGAGTTGAAGCTGTTATAGTTGCAAAGGGTGGGCCAACTCAATATTGAACCCTACGGACTAAGACTGGGATGCCATTAAAGTTCATGTGTGTATAAAGGCAGACGTCCCAATACTTTTGGCAATATAGCATATATCTAAGGGCTGGTAAGCTGCAATATACAGTACAGTCCACATGAGGTTAAATTGAAAATAGAACCGAAGCTCTTAACACTGTAGTAGAAGCTTAAATTGCCCAATAATATTATTTTCCCAGGACTAGCTGCAAATCCATGCAACATGCTGCACACAAGTATTGCTCTGTGAGAGACTGTCTGGGTCTGTAAATCCATTTGACATGTTAGCAGTATGGCACACCAATCAGCAAAGCTTTCGATCTTCTGATTGGTGCACTGTAATGCTGACATGTTGGTCTGCTGTACAGACCCATCTCATCTCACACAGGGAGTGGCAACCACTAAATGGGGAAAATTCACTGTGACTAATGGTTCCTATGTTGACTGGAAAACAGTACATGGACAAAAGGTCTCATTACCTTATAGACATACAACTACTATTTATGAGTTTCTCTGGGCTGAGCTGGCTTCCTCAAAAAGAAAGGGTGACCGCATACGTAGAAGAAAATACACATCACACTGTAATGCTTGCCTTTCCAGGCAAGTCCGAGTTCACAGTGTTTCAGTGCAAACTAATCTTTATGGTTTACATGGCTGGTTTTGCACCTTAGCCCGTTTAGGTTAATAGAGTAACTGGGTTTAAATGCATTAAGAGGCACCTAAGGCAAAACGGTTTATATTACACATTGCATCTAAAAATCTAACTATATGACTTCTAATTGGTTTCAGTAGGGCACGTGACTCCTTAAAAGGAATGTAAAGTTGTTTTAATAATTTTTTCTATATTTATAATAGTGAGGAGACAAAAAAAAAACAAAAAAAAAAAACAAGCATACATTTCATTAGAACAATATGAAATGATGCACATGAATATAATGTAGTCATATCTGCAGTAGGTGGAGCGCTAGGCTCCATTCTGCATGCTTTTTAGCTTCTGCTTACTACTGTATAAAAAGTCTGTTTACAGAGATCAAAAGCTCAAGCTGAAATTTACACGACTGAATCAGGGTTGTGATCATCCCCTTCTTTCCCCACCCCAGGTTTCAACAAGAGACTGACTCAAAAGAGATCACTACTGCTCTGCAAGGCTATATACTGTATTTTTTTTAGTCAGCAATTTCGGCTACCATTTTGCTATCCTGACAAACTCCCTTTAAGGCTAGGCTCACACATTGCTATTGATGTTTAGTTTGCTAAAAGCACATCAACATGCACTGCAATACGCAGTCCACTCAAAATAATGGACAGTCACATAGCTCAGTGCTCCAGGAATCAGACTTGCACTTTTTTTTTTTTTTTACCAGTGCTTAACAGTATAGTGCATTGCCCCGTGGTGCAATGCGCTGTGATACACTTCTGTCAACAAGGTATGTTGGGGTGCCATACCCCACCATGTAACGCGTATATTTCCACAACCCAACAGTGTGAACAGTATCTCAAGCTATTTCATCTGTGTCTTTTGCCTGTTAAGCGGGCAATAAATCCGCAACATCAAGCTTTTGAATCATTTATACTTTAAATGATAGGATCAGTTCTCCGGTCATGTTCAGCAGTGTTTAGATTTCATCCCACTTACACCGGGTTTCTTCATTATACGCAGGAACAACCACAGACAAGTCTTTCTCCGGAGGGTCATGGATGCTGGGAAAAGGTTCTGTTTCTCCTTTGTTTCCAATGAAGAACTTTTCTGCATCATGTCGATGCAGATTTGGCATTTTCTTGGCAGTCACATGTGCTACAACTGCAACCTAGGAATGAAAGAATGGTCACATGTTACAATGTACTCCAATGGCAGAGTTTGTTTAAAGAGACTATTGCACCACTTCAGATATCCACTGTGTGGAGAAACTGTGCCATTCTACTGCGGAGTGATATTCTCCCACCTCTGTATTAGAGTGGTTATGGGATCAGATGCAGGACAAAATAAATGAAAAAAGTTATTTAAAAAAGGTAATAAATAGCTGGCCCCACCCTGTATTCACAGCTTCACAAGCATGTGTCCTGTAGAACAAGTCTATCAAGTGTCAGCCATGTCAAATTGTGAGCTCTTGCACACCTCTATTTAAAAACGGATATTTTATTTGCGTCACCCAACACCCTAAATTCTGCACGAGCCTCACCTTAAGAGATTATTATACTATGTTGTCTGTCACCTCCCACAAAACTGTAAAGGTGTCATTCTGCCGCGGCTGGCTTTTTAAATCTGTTTAATCTGAATTATGTTTTATGTTGAAGCATTTAGTAGAATTGGGAATACAGGACTTCTCCAGTGGATGCAACAAAACTAGGATTTTACTAGAGTTGATTGTAACTGCAGGCATACTAAAAAATACAGTTATAAAAAGGTGCAACTTCTATAGAGGGTGTCTGCTGTCAGCTTTCAGGTGTATTGCTTGTAAGAAACTCTGTTCCATTATGCAAAGTTTTGAAGAAAAAAACAAAAACTTGCCCGAGACATGATACTGCTCCTTTATAGTCATGACACCAACCAGCCATTATACCAAAAATACTTTAGTTTACTTACCCGTGATCAGCATATTGCCATTATTAGGAGTAAGAAGACCGACTGCAGCAGCTCACAATGAAAACTGAAGCTGCAATTCCACAAAACCCAAGATTATACACTTTTATTGGATATTTAAGAAAATGTTAGAACTGACATGTAAAAAAAAAAAAAATCTGAAAACAAAGAAATAAATCCAAAATTGTTGGCCACTTAAAGTGGTTCTAAGGTCTATTTTTACGCTAATGCATTCCCTGCAAGGTAATGTCATAATGTGCACTGCATACCAGCACATTACGTAGGACTTACCTTAAAATACAGCCCTCCAGCAGCATGCTGTCACCGCTGCAGAGGCTTCCATCTTCACGAGCGCTGGCCGTCTGACAGGTCAGGCTGTGAAGACGTAGCTCCTGCGCATGCGCACGGGAGTCCCGGGCCATGGCACAGTACTCTGAAGGAACCGCACAGGTTTGCCGTTCCTTCAGAGTGCATGCGCCAGCTGCAAAGAGGAGAGAATACCTCCTAAACGGTACATGTTTAGGAGATATTAATGTTACCTTATTTATTAGAAGCTTACTTGTAGGTAAAGGTTAAAAATAAAGAGTTTATACTGCTTTAAACGCCACAGCCCGAGTATTGTTGCTGACCATGCCCATCCCTTTATGACTACAGTACCCATCTTCTGATGGCTACTTCCAGCAGGATAATGCACCATGTCATATGACTCCAGTGTCCCCATCTTCTGATGGCTCCTTCCAGCAGGATAATGCACCATGTCATATGACTCCAGTGTCCCCATCTTCTGATGGCTACTTCCAGCAGGATAATGCACCATGTCATATGACTCTAGTGTCCCCATCTTCTGATGGCTACTTCCAGCAGGATAATGCACCATGTCATATGACTCCAGTGTCCCCATCTTCTGATGGCTACTTCCAGCAGGATAATGCACCATGTCATATGACTCCAGTGTCCCCATCTTCTGATGGCTACTTCCAGCAGGATAATGCACCATGTCATATGACTCCAGTGTCCCCATCTTCTGATGGCTCCTTCCAGCAGGATAATGCACCATGTCATATGACTCCAGTGTCCCCATCTTCTGATGGCTACTTCCAGCAGGATAATGCACCATGTCATATGACTCCAGTGTCCCCATCTTCTGATGGCTACTTCCAGCAGGATAATGCACCATGTCATATGACTCCAGTGTCCCCATCTTCTGATGGCTACTTCCAGCAGGATAATGCACCATGTCATATGACTCCAGTGTCCCCATCTTCTGATGGCTACTTCCAGCAGGATAATGCACCATGTCACAAAGCTCAAATCATCTCAAACTGCTTTCTTGAACATAAAAATTAGTTCACTGTATTCCAATTGCCTCCTCAGTCACCAGATCACAATCCAATAGACCACCTTTGGGATGTGGTGGAACAGGAGATTCGTATCATGGATGTGCAGCCCACAAATCTGCAGCAACTGCGTGATGCTATCTTGTCAATATGGAAATCTCGGAGGAATGTTTCCAACATCTTGTTGAATCTATGCCACGAAGAATTAAGGCAGTTCTGAAGGGAAAAGGGGGGGTCCAACCTGGTAATAGCAAGGTGTCCCTAATAAAGTGGCCGGTGAGTGTATACACACACGCAACTTTTCAAGTAGCAAACTGTGCACTACAAATATCAGACATATCATAAATCAATGCCATATTGTGGCTGTGACACTTGTGTTGGTTATCTACCCTTTAATGACTAATATGATGCTATAACACTGTATGCAGAGCACACCTTTACTTAAGCGTTCGTTCACCTTTCTGAAAAAAAAAAAAAAAAAAAAGAGAAAGTGGCTGAAACTCTACACTCTTCTTGGTGCCCTGGTGATGCTTGGCATTGACTAACCAGAACTGCTTGGATTCGTCACAGCATCCCTAGGGAAAGAAGGATAGTGCAGTTTGCAAACCCTGGGAGCACTTACATGCTGCTTTTTACCTAAAGTACCCATACAGGGATGTTGAATTTCTATCACCTGACACCCGGGACATGTAGTTACAGGCACCAGGCAGGTAGTTTTGTTTTACATTTAGCCCTGCTGTGGGCAAGCAGCAGGGCTCACCTGTCAGGTGGAAGCATTCGGGCAGCAGCGCGAATGCTTGCACACAATGCAGTGAACCTCCCCCTGCCCACTGTCTCCCAGACTCTGCTTGCCCATCTGCAGGCCAGTTTTCCACCGTTGGCTAGAGGGGAGGGAGGAGAGTGGGCACGTCCCCTCCTTGTCCTGACCCGGAATTGAAGTTATTATGTCACTTCCAGGTCCCTGTTGAGAGCGGGAAAGAAAGTAATGCAGTGCGATGTTCACTGCATTACATTCAGTGGAGCACAGGGGGGACATCCAGGGTCTTTTAGACCTTGGATGTCTCAATAAAAAGAACCTGTCACCAAAAATGATCACATAGAGGACTTTGTCCCCTATGTGATGAAAAAAAAAAAACATGAAACCGTCAATTGTGATACACGTCACATATTGTCGCACACGCAAGAGTGAGAGCAATAATTTTGCTCCTCCTCCATAACACTATATTGATGACTTATAAAGGGCTTTAAAAGTGTTGCCTATAGAAAACATAGGGTACTGAAGTCGCCATTTCACGAGCGCATACAAAGTTAAGCTTTGAAAAGTTGGATATCTGTTTACTTGATACAACCTCATCTTTTATATTTTACAAAAAAAAGGTAATTTACTGCTTTTTTGTGTCCTAAAATTAACTTACTTGTATTTTGAACTGAAATTTTGTGGTAATATCATGTGACATAAAAAAAATTGGAACTACAACTATTTTATTCTCTAGGGTCTCCGATTTCAGAAAACATATATTTGGGGGTTTGTGCAATCTTCCGGCATAAAATGATTTTTTAAACGTGCGCAAAATATGCAAAAATGGCTCTGGCAGCGAAAGGGATAAAATATAAGCCCTGACCAACCCTTTCCTGACGAACAGCCAATCGGTGCTGATTACATTGCAAGGTCTCTCTCCTCCCTGCTAGTCCTTGAGTGCAGTGCTGGAGACAGGCACGGAGGGGAGGAGGAGATAAACAGCGCAATATTAAAATTATTACACGTTTAAGTCGCCATAAAACCCCTTTTGTCTTCAAAACATTCCTAAAATCACCTCTGATTTAAATATGGTTTTGCTTAAAAAAAAAAAAAAAATGTTTTTTAATCTGGACAAGTAGATTGTCATGAGGGACAAGCAGATTGGGACACCAATTTAGTCCCTGGACAAGTTTCAAAAATGTCCTCACCCCTGCCATAATTATCCATCTCCCTCACTCCTGCAGGCTCCTTCTTCCTTGAACTAGAAGCAATGACCGCTAAGTCCCCGGTCACACTGGATGCGAATTGGCATGCAATTTGCAAATCGCATACCAAGTCGCACCTTATTGTCCGCAATTACAGCAGTCATATTGGTGCGGTTCCGACTTGATCGAAGCTTCACTGATTTCTAAAGTAGTACATGTACTACTTTTGGTGTGATTTGCATAGACATCTGTGTCAGATGTCTTACAAATGGCACCTGAAATCGGCATGTTATCCGACTTCTAAATCGTGCAACTTCAAAGTCAGGGTTTGATGTGACGGGGGGGGGGTTTGGGGGGGTAAAAGGCTACTTTCACACTGCTGGGAAAACAAAGAAACACAGCACCTCTAAGTGTGTACTGTGAAGGTATTTAATAGAAAGATAAGTAGTAACTCACATCTTAGAATTTAAAAACAGGCTCATGGGTAAGAGGGTGAGACGTCTGTAGCCAGATGTTGTTGTGTGTCTGATCCAGAGAGGAGATCGATTGAGTCCGTCAGCAGGTGGTGCTGTGCATGTGCAACATGGATGGTAAGCCTGGTGGAATCTCCAAGGTGTCTGCCAGCAGATGGTGCCGTGCATATGCAGCATGGATGGTGGAGCCTGGCAGAGTCTCCAAGATGTCCGGGATCAGCACATGTGGCATCTGACGTCATCAAAATGCGACGCGTTTCTGATGAAAGAGAGCGCCTGGATGAGATGAGTCCAGGCACACTCTTTCATCAGGCATGGGCTCCACCATCCATGCTGCATATGCACGGCACCATCTGCTGGCAGACACCTTGGAGATTCCACCAGGCTTACCATCCATGTTGTACATGCACAGCACCACCTGCTGATGGACTCAATCGATCTCCTCTCTGGCTCAGACACACAACAACATCTGGCTACAGACGTCTCACCCTCTCACCCATGAGCCTGTTTTTAAAATTCTAAGATGTGAGTTACTACTTATCTTTCTATGAAATACCTTCACAGTACACGCTTGGAGGCGCTGTGTTTCTTTCTTTTCCCTTCTGCAGAGTTATACTTCGCTCCTACGCAGCTTGCCCTTAGTGCCTACTGGACTACCTTCACTCCTGCCCATTTGGAACTCATCAAACATACATGGACTGCCACACCATGCGCCTGTTTTCCCTTTTGTATTTACTTTCGCACTGCTCCCTTTCAAAAACGAGGTAAAACAACATATATGCATTTTTACTACACTTCTGCTGTATTTTGTCCCTGTGAACAAACCCCCCCCCCGTGTCTCAAAAACACAACCACGGGTGTATTTTTGGGGTGTTATTCATTCATTTCAATAGGGATGTGGATTTTTGGCGGGAAAAACAGAGCCCAATGAAAGTGGCCTAAGTCACTGTGCTGCCCCCACCACCTGACAGGTCAGCACAGCCATTGTACTCTGAGGAATGTCCCCACAATGAGGAGGTGAGAGGGGTGATGGATGACTGGTCACCCTAGAAGAGTCCACAACAAACCTACACAGCTGTCCCCTGTAATCAGGAACATCTGGGACATATACAGGACATTCCTGCCAACACAGACTGTATCATAGAGATACACACCGGGCAGGATGGACTCCCAGCACCTCTACTCACCAGCAGCAGCACTACAGCCCCCAGAGCAGCCAGCAGCAGAAGCAGATCACACAGGCAGCAGAGGAGCATGATGTCCACACCATCCCTGTCCCAGCACACAGAGCACAGCTGCCTGCAGGACACAGCAAACTTCCGGTACAGTTCACACTCATCTGCCGGAACCTATAGAACTCCTACACCTATGCGGAAGTCAGCCAGTCCGCACTCCCCCGCCACAATCGGCGACAAGAGAGAACCTTCACCACCACTCGTCTCTCACACAGTCCGACCAGCGCCATCGTGTGACAGTATTAGGTATAAAAAAAAGGCTTGAAACTGCTCAGATTGACTTTTTTTTTGAGGGGGGGTGACGTTCATTCAAGTGACATTGTACAAGAAAGAGGATAGTAATAAAGGAAATACAGTGTGTGATGTTC
The DNA here is from genome assembly GCF_062004578.1 of Staurois parvus. NCBI lineage: Eukaryota > Metazoa > Chordata > Amphibia > Anura > Ranidae > Staurois > Staurois parvus. The sequence goes on along the minus strand of NW_028318340.1, from coordinate 3,523,155 downwards.
ACATATTTTGTAAATAATAATAATATATTATTATTAATGTTATTATTATTACTATTATTATCAATAATAATGTATTATTATTATTATTATTAATAATAATACTGTTGTTGTTGTTATTATTATTAATATTAATGTTGTTATTATTACTATTAGTATTATTAATGGTATTATTATTATTACTATTATTAGTATTATTAATGTTATTATTATTATTATTATTATTATTAATAATAATGTTGTTATTATTATTACTATTATTAGTATTATTAATGTTGTTATTATTATTAATGTTGTTATTATTAGTATTATTAATGTTATTATTATTATTATTATTAATAATAATAATAATAATAATAATGTTGTTATTATTATTACTATTATTATTAATATTGTTATTATTATTACTATTATTAATGTTGTTATTATTATTAATGTTATTATTATTACTATTATTAGTATTATTAATGTTGTTATTATTATTATTAATAATAATGTTGTTATTATTATTTCTAGATCTGCAGCATTGTTATGTAGAATGATGTGAAGGGATAGAATTAAGCATAGATCCCAGCATATTTATTATTTCCCTCCAGAGGATTTACCCCCCCTTTCTGACCAGGCCATTTTTTGCGTTACGGCGCTGCGTTACTTTGATTGACAATTGCACAGTCATGCAACGCCGCACCCAAATTAAATTTACGTCTTTTTTCCCCCCCACAAATAGAGCTTATTTTTGGTGGTATTTGATCGCCTGTGCAGTTTTTATTTTTTGCGCTATAAAAAAACAAAAGACCAAAAATTTTGAGAAAAAAACAATATTTTTGACTTTTTGCAACATTTTTAAACATGTCCAATTAAAAAATTTTAAAAATCAAATTTTGTCATAAATTTAGGGCAAAATGTATTCTGCTACATGTCTTTGCTAAACAAAATATTAATAGGTGTAAATTAATTAGTTTATGTGAAAGTTATAGCATTTACAAATGGCGGTATATATACTGGAATTTTTTTTTATACTAGTAATGGCAGAAATAAGCAAGTTATAGCGGGACTGCAAGACTGCGGCAGGCATTCTGACACTGGAGGGAACTGACTTGGTGTCACTGACATCCCCAGTGACACCAATACAGTGATCAATGCTAATGAAAAGCACTGACACTGTACTAATGGCACTGGGCAGGAAGGGGTTAACATCTGGGGTGATCAAAGGGTTAACTGTGTGCTGTGTGTGTGCTTTATACTGTAAGCACACTGCTTAGTATGGCTCTGCTATGCAGAGCCATACAAAGCAGTGTGCAGGAGCTGATAGGGGAGAGAACTGTATTGTTTTTATTGTTGGTAATACTCGGCGATCACCGGGTGCCGGTGAGTAATCACTGGCCTGGGACTCGTGATTGATAGCCGAGGCTGCGGACAGCGTCGTGGGTAGGGCGCACGAGATGCGTGCGACCCCTACCCGGAGCTGAAAAATCACATATATATGCGTGATTTTGCGTACCCCTGCTGCCCTGTAGCAGTATTTCTGTTATAGGGCGGAGGGGAAGTGGTTTTAAAGAGGAGTTCTGGTCATTGTGAAAAAAAATTAAAAGTCAGTCGCTACAAATACTTTAGCTGCTGACTTTTATTTAAAAACACCTAACAGTCCAGGGATCCAGCACTGTCATCGCCTGAGCCAATTCTTTACCGCTCTTTGGGTCCCTGGGCCCGTCATGTTGCTTGTGGGAATTCAGCTGTGACTTCCTGTGGCTGCCCACTGTGCATGTTGCACTGCACTTTCTGAATAGATCCGCAGTCTCCCGGGACAGGTGACGTTTCCCAGGAGGTTGCAGGCGAAATTCCACTCAGCTCACCTAGGTGATTCCAGCAAAAGTGTGAGTGGGTTCCTGTCATATCTAGGTACTCCTCTCTGACAAAAAAAACAAAACAATAATGAGAAAGGAAGTGGGGAGAAGAATGAGTGGAACTTCCCTTTTTATGTGAAGTTCTGCATTCATTTCTAGATTTGCAGCATTGGTATATATAGAAAGATATGAAGGAATAGACCTGAGATCCCAACATATTTACTACAACTATAATAATTATTATTATTGTTATATTATTTCTAGATGTTCAACATTGTTATATGTAGAAAGATACAAAGGGATAGAACCGAGATCCCAGCAAATCTATTATGGTTATCATTATTATTTTTAATACTATTGTCATATTAATTTCTACATTTGCAGCATTGTTATATGTAAAAAGATATGAAGGGATAGAATTTAGATCCTGGAATATTTATTATTATTATAATTCATTTCTAGATGTTCAACAGAAAGATACGGAGGGATAGAACTGGACGGGCGGGAGTTCTCTTGTTCTAGGAGGACGTCATATGACATCCTCACACTCTAGCCACACATTCTGCTGCTGTGATTGGTGGTGAGCGGTATCCCTAGGACACAGCAAATCACTGGTCATGGTAAAGAGCCGGTGATATAGGCTCTTTACCATGTGATCAGCTGTGTCCAATCCCAGTTGATCACATGTAAACAGGAGAGGTGATAAGCTTCAATCTTCAGAGGAGACATCTACACTTAATAAACACGACACTGATCATCAGTGCCCTCATTATCAGTGCAGCCCCATCAGTGCCTGCTCTTCAGTGCAGTCTATCAGTGTTCATCACTGCCGCCTATCAGCGCCCATCACTACCGCCTATCAGTGCCACATATCAGTGCCCATCAGTGATGCCTATCAATGCCGCCTATCAGTGCCTCCTCATCAGTGCCATTTATTAGTACCCATCAGTGCCACCCATCAGTACCTATCAGTGCCCATCTGTGCTGCCTACCAGTGCCACCTATCAGTGCCCATCAGTGATGCCTAACAGTGCCCATTATTGCCACCTATAAGTTCCCATCAGTGATGCCTATCAGTGCCCATCATTGCCACCTATCATTATCCATCAGTGATGCCTATCAGTGCCCATCATTGCCAAATATCAGTGACCATCAGTGATGCCTATCAGTGCCCATCATTGCCACCTATCAGTGCCAATCAGTGATGCCTGACAGTGCCCATCAGTGCTGTCTATCACCGTAGCCTCATCAGCACACATCAGTGAAGGAGAAAAATTACTTCTTGAAAAAATTTGATAACAAAAACTAAGAACAGCTTTTTTTTCAATGTGTGTGTTTTTTTTTGTTTTGTTTTAGTAAAGAATTTAAAAAACCACCAACAGAAAGCTCTGTCTCACAAAATTGTAAAAATGCCATATGGGTACAGTGTTGTCATACGGGGGCAGCGTTGTCATACGGGTGCAGCGTTGTCATACGGGTGCAGCGTTGTCATACGGGGGCAGCGTTGTCATACGGGGGCAGCGTTGCCATACGGGGGCAGCGTTGTCATACGGTTGCAGCGTTGTCATACGGGTGCGGTGTTGTCATACGGGTGCAGTGTTGCCATACGGGTAGTGTTGCATGACCGTGCAATTGTCATTCAAAGTATGACAGTGCTGAAAGCTGAAACTTGGCCTGGGCAGGAAGGGAGTAGAATTGTCTGGCACTGAAATGGTTAAAACAAGCAGCATTCTCTTGTGGGGAGGTCAGCAATGGTCTCCTCTTGGACACGTGACAGATTTGTATGATCGGGTTTGTTATGGAGGACTCCCGGAAGTGGAGGCTATGTGGTACACAGGGAGCGGAATGCCATGGCATGGAAATCATTCACAGTTTCCACAACCTCCATTCTTACAAGAAGCTCGGCCGGGCACCGTGCGGTGTGAGCGCCGCGCTGTTCCTGGTGTGTCCAGCAGGGGGAGCTCGGCGTGGAACGGGCTGTGTGTACATGTGTTTCGGCGGCACGTGTGACTTCCTCTCATCGGTGCGGAACTGCGGACATCGCCGCATACTGTCCGAACCGGTCCTGACCCAGCACATGGTGGAGGGGGATGGCGGCCGGATTCAAGTGAGTATGACACGGAGCAACCACCGCCATCAGTGTCACCGTGTCCGGGCTCTGAGCTCATACTTGTGATTGGTGGAAGCGGGGACCACTAGTGGAACCGGGGAGACCCGTCCTTGGAACTCATCCCCCAATCATGATGCGGGAGATGGCCCATTAGTGGAACGAAGGACACCAGGGGTGACCCGTGATTGGAATTCATCCCCCAATCATGAAGCGGGGAGATGGCCCATTAGTGGAACGAAGGACACCAGGGGTGACCCGTGATTGGAACTCATCCCCCAATCATGAAGCGGGGTGATGGCCTATTAGTGGAACGAAGGACACCAGGGGTGACCCGTGATTGGAACTCATCCCCCAATCATGATGTGGCCCATTGGTGGAATAAAGGATAACCCATGCTTAGGAGGGGATGACCTGTGTTTGGAACAAGGAATGGCCCATAATAGGAATAAGGGATGACCCATTAGTGGAATGAGGGGCGACCTTTGTTTGGACTGAGGGATAATCCTTGTTGGGAACAGGAGAGACCCATAGTTGGAATTCGGGATAACCTGTGTTTGGAATGAGACTGACCCGTGATTGGTGTGAAGGATGGCCCACAAGTGGAACATGGGGTGCCCTTTTGTTTGGAATAAGGGGTTTTACATGGGTGAAACAAGAAGTGACCCATAATTGAATTTTGGGGTGACCTATGGTTGGAGCAAGAGATGACCCATGTTTGGAACTTCAGGAGATCCTGTGATGTAAGGGATGACCCCATAGAGGTACCCTTTCTTTGGACTGAGGGATAACCCATGTTTGCAATGAGGGTGACACATATATGGAATTGGGGATGACCTACAGTTGAAACTAGGAGAGTTTTGTTTTTCAAAATTAGGGATAACCTGTGTTTGGAATGATGGGGGGCCCATGATTGATGTGAGGGATGACTCATTATTGGTGTGAAGGATGGCCCAGTAGTGAAATAAGAGGTGACCCATGGTTGGAGCAAGGCATTACCCATGTTTAAAATGAGAGGTGACTCGTGGTTGAAATGAGGAGTGACCCATGTTTGTAACGAAGCGTAACCCATAATAGTAATTTGGGGTGACCTATGGTTGTAACAAGGGGCGACCCATCGTTGGATTGAGGGGGGACCAGTGATTGATGTTTGGGATGGCCCATTAGTAAAAAAAGAGGTAACCTTTGTTTAGAATGAGGCTGATCTGTGATTGGTTTGAAGGATGACCAATGTTTAAAACAAGTGGTGACTCATGTTTGAAATGAGGTGTGAGGGTTGACCTGTGTTTGAACAAGGGGTGACCCATGATTGGAATGAGGGGTAACCCATGACGGACTTGAGGGTTGAGACATCAGTGAAACAAGGAGTGACCACTTATGGAAATAAGAGGTGATCCGTGTTTGGAACAGAGGATATCCTATGATGGGCTGCTTTGGAAAACAACCACTTTGAATTGGAAGTCAGTCCCTTTTACAGTCGGGTCTTGTTCCATACAAGCACTGCAGCAAAAAATGTAGAGTTGGGGATAGTGGCAAATAACAATCACATGGACTTGTTCAGTCAGGGTTTTACATGCCCATAGACATCAGATGACAGACAATGATCCAGTGGATGTGGGGCAGCACAAAACAACCTGAACAAGTAAGGAAGAAAGTAGTTGGGCAGATGAGAGAATCCTTCCTGATATATACCCTTTTCCCTGACACCAGGACTGTCTGTGTGTATTATATAGTGCCGTCAATTTACGCAGCGCTTTACAGCTCCCTGTCTTGTTTTCACTGCATAGAAGATGAACCCTTGTGTAAAAGCAGTTCTGTTTTAGGGGACAACCTGGCCAAGGAGACCTCATGAGATGATTGTACTGGCCTGAACGCACAGGCTCACTTACCTCTTCCACAGAAACACATATACACAATCCCTTCACTCACCCACAGCTCTGTTCATCTGCTAGGTGTGAAAAGAGGAAGGCTGGTGAGTTGCTGAGAACCCTCTCCACCCAACCTCCCCCAAGGGAGGAAGTCACAAGCTCCTCATAACCAGAAGTACTAGCTACTTTTTATTGCTGCTGGTGACCACATGGTCCTGCAAGTAACCAGTAGGAAGGTATGTGCTACAGGGGTCTTAAGGGGACCTAAACCCAAGCCAACTGTATAGTAAAGTGCAACCATGATGCTGCACCACAACACACATAGTGTGTTGCTAGAAAAAAAAAAAAGAAAAAGGGTTGTGTGCCCTTTATATGATAATTTGTGGTGTGTCAGCAGTCCATTCATATTGTATGAGCTGTCTTAACATAATGCACATTTTTTTTTGATTGAAAAGATACTTTTATTACAGAAGTATAAAAAACAACATGATACTTTGTAATCGGGGTACATCTCACCCTGTACTGCGACGCAGCGCACCACATTGCAATACAGTTCCAAGCATACGATAAATACATTCAGAAATAAATACATTCGCTCAGCGGTATGATGCCTGACGTGATGTGCGTGGAGGATGAATCCCCCGGACCAACACGTCATGCATAACGCCGCTTACCCCAAAAACCATAGCATCCTAATACACAGTACGTTTCCTCATGTCACGAAATCATGCAAAAACGAAAGCCAACTGTTACACTATACAACAAGCATCGGGTGTGTGGGGGGGAGGGGGAAAAAGGGGGGGACACAGGCCCGAAGCTTTATTAAAGGGACAAAGACACGCAAGGGAGAGCCGGGGGAAGGGGAGATCTTCAGACGTCCTCTTCCTCAAAGTCCATCAAGGTATAGTCTCTGAGCAGACTGAGGATCAGTCTGCGACAGTCCTCAATGGACATCCTCTCCCGCTGGTGGATGAGGCGCTTCCTGGCGCACCATAAAGCGTCCTTAAAACAACACAGCACCCGCCAGGCGCCGTCAATGTCCTCCAGAGAAAAAGTTCCACAGAATAGTCCATTCAACACCCCAAAGTGAGTGATGGCTGTCTGTGGTACAAAGTCTTTGAGTTCAGGTTCCAGGGCTCCCAACAGGGCCTGAGCAAATAAGCACTCCCAGAAAACGTGGTGAGACGTTTCCTCATGGATGATGCAGAAGGGGCAGTGTCTGTATCTGCTCAGGTTCCTGGCATGAATAAATTTCCTGAGAGGCAACCCCCCTTGGATTGCCATCCATGCCAGGTCTTTGTGCCTGTTGGTGAGAATGTTTGAAGAAACATTCCTCCAGACCACCTTGCAGGTGTCTGAAGGCAGGCCTGGAACCGACTCCAAAATGTCGCTTGCTCTGATGAGCTTGTAAATGGTCTTTGGTTTCCACAAGTCAGGCTTGACTCCCTGCAGCCCCTGCTCCTTGATGAACTTGAAGGTATCCAAGTAGTACCAAGGGGTGTCCCGGTTGTAGGGGATGGAACTGTCCCAATTGTCCCATCCGAGGGACCTCCAGAGAGGCAACAGGAAGAAGCGAGACATTGCGTTCCCGCCAGAGTCCATAATCCCTTTGGGCAAAGTTCTGCGGATGCAGTTGCAAGCAAAGAACACCCTCAGTTGGGTGGCGATGTCGGGCACGCCCTTACCGCCATTGAGGGGTTCCTTGAACATGACTGCCCGCTTCACTCTGTCCATCTTGGAGCCCCAGATGAAGTGAAACACCGCCCTGGTGATGGCCTTACAGGTGTTGACCCGTGGGGGCCAGGCCTGGGCGAGGTACTGCAACACAGGGAGAATCTCGCTGCGGAGTACCAGTGTCTTCCCTTCAATGGTGAGGTCTCTGAGGCTCCAAAGTCCAAATTTCTGACGCATTTTAGCCAGTCTCTCCTCTTAAGACTTTAGGGCTGCGCCCTCGGCACCAAACCAAACTCCCAGAATTTTCATGAAGTCTGTCTTGATGCCAAAGGGCATGGATGCAGAAGAAGGCAGGAACCACTTTCCGAAGAGCATGACTTCCGACTTCCCGCAGTTGACCTTTGCCCCCCAAGCTTGGCCAAAGTCCTCGCAGGTCTGGACGAGCAGGTCGATGGAGCGCTGGTTGGCACAGAACACCGTCACGTCGTCCATGTAGAGCGAGCACTTCACTTCCCGTCTGTCTGGTCCCGGTGCGGTGATTCCCCCGATCTCTGGATTCCGTCTGATGCATTCGGCGAAGAGCTCTATACAGCAAACAAAAAGCAGAGGTGAAAGAGGGCAGCCTTGTCTGACCCCGGAGAGGACCGGGAAGGGGTCAGTTTTCCAGCCGTTCACCTGCACGGAACTGCAAATATCATTATACGTAATGTCAACGTACGAACAAAACATTTCCCCGAGACCAAACCTGCGCAGGGCTCTGCACATAAACCCATGGGAGACATGGTCAAAGGCTTTTTCCTGATCAAGACTGACCAGGGCCGCGTGCACACGGCGGTCCTTGATGTATTGGACCGTGTCCCGGACAAGCGCTAGGCTGTCCGCAATCCTGCGGCCAGGAATGCCGCAAGTCTGATCCGGGTGGATGATCTGTCCGATGACAGCCTTCAGCCTGTTCGCCATGACTTTGGCGAGGATCTTGTAGTCCACGTTCAGGAGAGAGATGGGACGCCAATTTTTCAAGTCACATCTCTCCCCCTTACGCTTGTACAGGATCGTGATCATCCCCTCCCTCAACGAAGGAGGCATCCTGCCCTCAACCACCATCTCCTCGTACAGCTCGAGCAGGTCCGGGCCCACGAGGTCCCACAGCGCTACATAGAGCTCTGCTGGGAGACCGTCGCAGCCCGGGGTCCTGCCCCGCCTAAAGGATTTAGCGGCAGAGTGCAGCTCCTCCAACGTCAAGGGGGCGTTGGTGGCCGACAAACCTGCAGGATCAATAGTGTTAGAGATACCTGACGAGAATCTGTCGGCCGCTTCCGTGTTTGTTTCTTTGGGGGAGTAGAGGTCGGTGTAGTAGTCGCTGACCACTTCCATCACGGCCTCCTTCCCCTTCTGGAGTGTTCCAGTCTTGTCGCGCAGCTCCGACAGGGGTGTGTGTCCTGAGTGGAGTTTCCTGAAAAAGAGAGTTACACTTCTCACCTTTCTCTAGATGCTCCACCTTGGCACGGAAGACAATGTGCCTGGATTCTTCCTCAAAGTGCTTTTTCAAGCTCTTCTTGGTGTCCTCCAGGTCTTGCCTCACGTCCCAGCCACAGTGATGAAGGGATTGCAGCTGACGCTGCAGTCTCCTGAGTTCCCTCCTCCTGGCACACACTTGCTGGCGTCCCCTGGCCTGAAAGAAGCTGCGCAGCTTGACTTTCACGAACTCCCACCAGTCCCTTACCTTCCTCATCGTCCAGCAGGGTGCAATTCAGCTTCCAGGAGCCTGGGCCTGGGGCAAAGCCCTCTCCCAGGTCACCTCGAAAGTGAATGGCCCTGTGGTCAGAGAAAAAGCAGGGAACCATGGAGAACCCGCGGTGCCTGACTGCCCTAGAGGTGAGCACAAAGTCAATCCTGGAACGCACAGATCCGTCGGGCGGCTCCATGAGTAGTTCACGGAACCGCGCCCCACGGATCCCACAGCGTCCTGCAGGGAAGCCTCCGCAATCACCTCCCGGAGCAGCTTCGAGGTGGCGTCGAGTTTAGCGTACATGCTGGAGCTGCGCCCATCCTCCTCTATCGGACAGTTAAAATCACCGCCGATTACTACTGTTCTCGTTGTGACGAGTTGCGTCCGCAGGGTTTGGAAAAGCTCCAGCCGCGCGTTCTTCTCCGGGGAGGCGTACACGTTGATGAGCTTAACGGGCTCCCCCGCCCACGAGCCGTCTATGACCAAAAGGCGGCCACAGACGAGCTCTTGGACGGAGTCAACAGTGAAACGACCTCCCCTGATAAGAACCGCTACCCCTGCAGACTTGCAATCGCCACCCCCAGACCAGTAGGAGGGACCGTGGGTCCACTGGGAGGACAAATGAGTGTACCTCCTCAGAGGGGGAATGGCGCACTCCTGAAGCATGTAGACATCACTCTGCTGTGTGGAAAGAAAGGTCAGCACAGTCTGCCTCCTAGACGCATCCTTGATGCTCCTCACATTAATGGAAAAGATAGAGATCTCAGCCATCATGGGAAAGAGATGAAGGGGTTAGTCGGCAGGGGCTGTGCTTACCTCCCCTGGAGAGCGGGGGCGACCTCTGTGACCTCTGCAGCCTGACCAATGTCCTGGCTCAGACCGATCTGGTTGAGGACCTCATCGAAGTCGGTGGAGAGATCTGGCTCCGACCGGGTCAGAGCCATCTCTTCTTCCACCTCTTCTTCCTCCAGCGTGTCGAGGTCCTCCCCCACGGGGTCGGGACCTGCGACATTCTAGAGGACGGCAGGCCGTTTGGTGGAGGAGGAGGGGTCCTCCGCCGCCGGGCTGGCCTGCTCCTTCTTCCGCTTCCTGTTCCCTGCCGCAGAGCTGCGGGGGCCCCAGCATACGTCCTGCTTCTCTCTGGGCAGTCCCTGTAGACGTGCTCTGACCGTCCACAGAGGTTGCAGGTTTTGGACCTCGGGCAATCCTTGGTCTCATGACCTGCAGACCAGCAGAATCTACAAGAAAGCACATGGCAATCCTTACCCTCGTGCCCCGGCTGTCCGCACCTGCGGCATGACTGGAGTTGATCCGGGTAGTGTAGGAGTCCTGCGGACGTTCCCAGGGAGAAGCACTGTTGCAGGTGTTGGAGATCTCCAGCGGGACGATCTCTCAGCAATCTGCAAAACACGGCCCACTTACCTGTCCAGAAGCCGTTGGCGTCTAGTATCTGGACTGGGTCCTTCAACACGACACAGAACCTCTGGAGACAGGTGGCGATATCTCTTCCAGGGACGTGAGGGTTCCTCATGGACACCGTGATCCGCCTTTCGTCCCTTTGAATGGGAGAATTCGCAATAAACTTGCGGAAAGGGGAATCGGGCCCAGAGGTCTTCACCATCTCCCAGTACCTTCTGCAGACCTGTAACGATACAAAACTTACGAAGAAGATACCTTTCATGAAGGACTGCACCGACAGGGTCTCTGCCTTGCCGAATCCTTGTTCCAGGATCATCTTCTTGCCGAAGACTTTCCGGGGTCATGTCCGGGACTCTGCCTTCCACTTCTTTCAGCCGCAGCACGACTGTCTGCTTCATCCAGGGCTCCAGGAGGGGGAGACCTTCTGCAGGGCCGGAGCGTTCTGAGGTGGAGGCGGAGGGGGCTTCTCCCGGGGTCTTGGCAGGGGCGGCGGTCAGCGGCTTCTTGGCGGTTTGCTTATTCTTCCCCATCTTGTCGCAGAGGAGTTCTCAGGAGGGCTTCCAAGAGATCTTCAGCGGATTCCTTCTCCTTCTTCTTCCTCGGCGGCTTCACTCTTGCTTAGCCTTTGAAAAGGCTATTGAGCGTCTACTGCCCGAAGGTAGTAACGCAGAGTGAACAAGGGGGGGGAAGATCACAAACTCGTTCTGTGTGGGGGCTAAGACTCAAACCCAATAGCACCAAGCAGGTGAAGCCGAATTTAATCGACGATCCTACCAGGCCGAGTAGAGGGTACCCCACACAGACCAAATGGCTGGGATAGATACAAGTGGTTCTCAACGTCCTAGCTGGAAGCAGGGACACCCCTAAAGGCAAGGTCGATACTACACTAGATCTTAGCCAAAAGGCCGAGAAGCGACTTAATGCACTTCAACAGTATGCTAAAGTGTGAATTAGCCCTTAAAAATACCTGGTAATTCTGCTATGAAGGTCCTTGTTCAGACACTCCCTGTTATAGGGTGACAACTGATTTCACAGTTGTTCCAAGGTTGTCACATATACCTCTGGTGGAGACTACCAGTGTTTGTCCAGACACATATTGTGCAGTCATGGTCCTCCATCATCACTGTCAGGTATCTGGTGAAAGCTGCTGAAAGAGCCTGGAGGAGACGAGCAGCATGGAGATGCAAAAAAGGATGGAGAAATTTGGAAACAATATTTTATGTAAAAAAAAAAAAAAAAAAAAGTGTTTCATACACAGTGATTTGGCAAACTCGGTGTTATTCAGATAGGGTTTAGATCTACTGTAAGGGAACCTCTTGCTTTGCTCTACCTAGCCCATCTCCTAGATTGTAAGCTCCAAGGAGCAGGGCCCTCAAACCCCTCGTGTATTGTATTGTTACTGTACTGTCTCGTACTGTCTCCCATTATAATGTACAGCACTGAGCAAACTGTTGGCACTATATAAATCCTGTATAATAATGCACAGGTTCATATGAAGATAATCTGCAGCATGTCATGATGATTCAGAATGTACAGTTCATGCTTTCTATACAGGAATATGAACAGGTCACATTTGGAGGTAGTACCACCGGCCTAAGGTTGCTTTCACACGGCTCCCTTCCAAAAACATGATAAAACCGCATATGTGTTTTGCCACATTTTGATGTGTTTCCGGGGCATTTTCTGGTTGCCTGCACCTGTGAAAAATGGACATACGATTTAAAAAAAGTACTAAAAATGCAAAGGGTGCATTTGTTATGTATTTTCCATTCATTTCAGTGGGGAGCTGTGTTTCTGGTGTGGTTTTGAAAATTGCACCAAATATGCAGCATGCATGACTTTTCAAAACACACCCAGAGCGTAGTGGTGTGCAGAGTCCCATAGTATGTAAAGGGATGTTTTGTTGCATTTTTATCACGGTAAAAGCAGCCTAAAGTGACATGCCATTTAATTTTTGCCACGGCATGTGTACAGCCCTGACTGGCAGCATGCCCTTGTTCAGGTAGGCGGTTGGTGCAAGGTAAAACCACGGCTTAACCCCCTGATTTTTACCAACCCCCCGATCAACTCCTCCCTCAACATAATTGTTTTCTCTTTCAGGTCGGTGGAGCCGCTGGAATATTACAGAAAGTTTCTAGTGAGTAATACAGTCAGAATATTTTTGTGATTATGAATAGGTAATATATAATTTGTATAATTCTGATGCACAGCTGTTAAAGCAAACGGTTCAATATTTTTTTTTATGTAAGGCTGGCCATAGACCGTTCTTAAATCCTGCTCAAGTTGAGTCCGTAAAATTTGAGATGTGGTTGGCACTGCAAGCACCTCCCGGCTCAGCAAAAGATTATTTTTTTACGAACTTGACTGACTTGGGGGAAATGTATTGACCAAAAAGTGAATGTATTCTATCAATCCCTGTTCGGCGGCGCCAGTGTATTCTGGTAACCATAGGTGCAGCGGCTGTCTGAATACTATAGCTGGCAGTGAAGATGCACTATCCACGATGTTGGCATAAATGAGGGAAATGATTGAATTTCTCTCATTTAGCCCATATGTGGTTAAAGTGATTCTAAAGGCTTATTGATTTTTAAGAAAAAAAACCAAACATGCTATACTTACCTACTGTGTGCAGTGGGTTTGTACAGAGCAGCCCTGATCTTCCTCTTCTCAGGTCCCCCACCAGCGCTCATGCCCCTCCCTTCTGTCGGGTGCCCCCACAGCAAGCAGCTATGAGGGCAACCTCTGCTCCGTGTGTCCATTCACACACAGAGCCGTGGCTTGCCCCCCCCCCCCCACTTATTGACTTACTGGCTGTGATTGACAGCATTGGCTTTTGCCTCAGCCAATGAAGAGAGGGAGTCCTGAGATAGCTGAGACTCTAGTGCACATCGCTGGATCAAGAGAGGGCTTAGGTGAGTATGGGGGGGATGCTGCACACAGAAGGTGTTTTACTTTGATGCATAGATTGCATGAAGGTAAAAACCTTGAGCTTTTAGAACCACTTTAAAGCAACATTAAACCCACAAGCAAAATATTAATATGTTGCAGTTTACCAATAAGTCTGGTGGCTGCATTAGTTTTGCTTTTTTTTTTTTTTAGGCTTGTCATCCCCCAGGATGGTAGCATGAGAGATGGTCCTGGCCATCACCCGTGACTTACTTGTTATGCCCCTTTAGCCTTACCTTTCCTCCAGTTCCGTGCTGTCCCCACATTGCTGGCTGTACTTTCCATTTTTAGATTGGTTCCTTTACCTCACAGAGTCCTATGGAGCCACCATTGCACACGTTCCACCAGCTAGGACTACAGGTGTGTGTATATGCTATGTGCTGTACTCTGTGTGCAGCTATACAAAAGCACACCCCCACAGCAAGCACTATCTCCCCCTCCAAACTCCTTGATGGACAGCAGCTGATACCTGCACTCTCTCTTGAGCCTGGATGCTCTGTGAATGGGCTCCCTAACAGGAAGTTCAGGGAAGCCACAACAAGGATCCTGGAGCTGGTGGCAGCCAACAGTATCCAACACAGTAGTTTGTGCCAACATATTGAGAAAACTATATACTAGGGGATGTCAAACATGGGTTAGATGCATTCTAAAAAAAACATGGGAGTGCTTAACACTACTATAAGATCCTTTTATAGTAAAAAAAATATTCAGTGTCCGTGAAACTGACCGAATGGATCTGCAGCTGCTGACCCATTGACTTTTCACCCATTCACAAATGACTACAATATATCTCCTTTCTTTGTTGAATGGGGAGGGATCAACCATATAAAAAATAGTACGTACCCCCTGTGTGATGACCAGTCACATGATACCAAGCCTCTCGGATTGGCTCAGTAAAGAGTCAGTTTGATACTCTGATTACCAGGCAAAATGGCTGCACAACGGCTATTCATCCTGTTCTGTTTACAGTGCATCCAGAAAGTATTCACAGCGCTTAACTTTTGCCACATTTTGTTATGTTACAGCCTTATGCCAAAATGGATTACATTAATTTTTTTCCTCCACATTCTACAAACAACACCCCATAATGACAACATGAAAGAAGTTTGTTTTGAAATATTTGCAATTTATTAAAAATAAAAAAAATAAAAAAAACACCTGTACATAAGTATTCACAGCCTTTGCTCAATACTTTGTTGAAGCACCTTTAGCACCAATTAGAGCCTCACATCGTTTTGAGTATGATGCTACAAGCTTGGCACACCTATTTTTGGGCAATTTCACCCATTCTTCTTTGCAGTACCTCTCAAGCTCCATCAGGTTGGATGGGGAGTGTCGGTGCACAGCCATTTTCAGATCTGTCCAGAGATGTTCAATCGGGTTCAAGTCTGGGCTCTGGCTGGGCCACTCCAGGACGTTCACAGAGTTGGCCCGAAACCACTCCTTTGTTATGTGGGCTGTGTGCTTAGGGTCGTTGTCCTGTTGAAAGATGAACTGTTTCCCCAGTCTAAGGTCCAGAGTGCTCTGGAACAGGTTTTCATCAAGATTGCACAAGACTGTACATTGATGCATTCATCTTTCCTTCGATCCTGACTAGTCATCCAGTTCCTGCCGCTGAAAAACATCCCCACAGCATGATGCTGCCACCACCATGCTTCACTGTAGAGATGGTATTAGCCAGGTGGTGAGTGGTGCCTGGTTTCCTCCAGACATGACGCTTGGCATTCAGGCCAAAAAGTTCAATCTTTGTCTCATCAGACCAGAGAGTTTTGTTTCTCATGGTCTGAGAGTCCCTCAGGTGCCTTTTGGCAAACTCCAGGCGGGCTGCCATTTGCCTTTTACTGAGGAGTGGCTTCCGTCTGGCTACTCTACCATACAGGCCTGATTTGGTGGAGTGCTGCAGAGATGGTTGTCCTTCTGGAAGGTTCTGCTCTCTCCACAGAGAAACTCTGGAGCTCTTTCAGAGTGACCATCGGGTGCTTGGTTACCTCCTTGGCTAAGGCCCTTCTCCCTTGATTGCTCATTTTGGCCGGGTGGCCCGCTCTAGGAAGATTCCTGGTGGTTCCAAACTTCTTCCATTTACGGATGATGGAGGCTACCTTCAATGCTGCAGAAATTTTTCTGTACCCTTCCCCAGATCTGTGCCTTGATACAATCCTGTCTCGGAGGTCTAAGGACAATTCATTGGACTTCATGGCTTGGTTTGTGCTCTGACATGCACTGTTAATTGTGGGACCTTATATAGAGAGGTTTATGCCTTTCCTAATCATGTCCAATCAACTGAGTTTCCCACAGGTGGACTCCAATCAAGTTGTGGAAACATCTCAAGGATGATCTGTGGAACCAGAGCTCAATTTTGAGTGTCTTGGCAAAGGCTGTGAATACTTATGTACATTTTTTTTTTTTTTAATTTAATAAATTGCAAAGATTTCAAAACAAAATTCTTTCATGTTGTCATTATGGGGTATTGTTTGTAGAATGTTAAGGAAAAAAATGAATTTAATCCATTTTGGAATAAGGCTGTAACATAACAAAATGTGGCAAAAGTTAAGTGTGAATACTCTCTGGATGCACTGTATAATCAGCAGTGGGTAAAAACGGGCTAAAATGTACCCTGGTGGAAAGGGGATTGAACTTTTTTTTTTTTTATGGAATTCCTTTGACAAATTTTTTATTTCTTTGATACATTTTTGTTCCTGTCTTGAGCCCTTATTACTGTGAATGTAATCATGTGAAGGCATGATAAATCTTTTAACAAAATTCACTGGTGACACTGGTAGTGTTTATTTTTTTCATGAACCTCAGTCTAGCAGACCTCTTTCTGTAATTATTTGTGGTCATTAGTATGCGGTGTAGCAAATACTGTTTAAATACCAATAGACAAAGTGTCACATATTGTTTTTTTTTTTTTTTTTAACCAAAGTTAATATCACCACAAGTACTTTTTTATGTTTTTTTTTTTTTCTCTTGTGTTTTTATAGAAGGAGAAATGTCGGCCGGATGGAAGAAACCTGAATGAATTCAGGACCACTACAATAAATGTTGGTAAGTAGTGGGACATAGGCAACACAGCTCGGGGGTTCCTGCACAGCACTGGATATGATTTGGTCACTCCACCTGTTTTGTTCTTGTTGTGAATAGTTTAGAAGAATTAATTTAATGCTTTATCTAAAACTTTTCCTTTAACCACTTGCCCTCTAGAGGATTCACCTCCTTCCTAACCAGGCAATTTTTTGCGATACGGCGCTGCGTTACTTTAACTGGCAATTGAGCGGTCATGCAACGCTGCACCCAAATGAAATGTATGTCCTTTTTTTTTTTTACCCACAAATGGAGATTTCTTTCGGTGGTATTTGATCACCTGTGCAGTTTTTTTAATTTTTTGCGTTCTAAAGAAAAAAAAAACAATGTTTTTGACTTTTTGCTATAGAACATCTACTAAAAAAATCAAATTTCATCATAAATTTAGGCCAAAATGTATTCTGCTACATGTCTTTGTTAAAGAAAAAAAAATCCCAATACCTGTAAATTGATTAGTTTACGTGAAAGTTATAGTGTCTACAAATGGCGGTATATATACTGAAATTTTTTATTTTGTTTTATACAAGTAATGGCGGCAATCAGCGACTTATAGTGGGACTTCGGCGGGCATTCTGACACTGGGGGGAACTAACTGCCACTGACATCCCCACTGACACGAATACAGTGATCAGTGCTAATAAAAAGCACTGACACTGTACTAATGACACTGGGCAGGAAGGGGTTAACATCTGGGGTAATCAAAGGGTTAGCTGTATGTGTATTACTATTTTGTCTGTGTGTACTTTACTGTGTAAGCACACTGCTTTGTATTGCTCTGCTATGCAGAGCAATACAAACCAGCGTGCTGGTGCTGACAGGAGAGATCTGTATTGTTTACATACAGACGTCTCCTCTGTCAGTATTTCTTGGCGTCTGCCGGGTACCTGCGGGGAATCTGCAGCCGGGACCCGTTGATCGACTGCTGTAGCCATCGATGGCAGTGCGGGTAGGGCGGCGCACGCGTCCCCTACCCGGAAATAAAGAATCGTGTGTGTGTGTGTGTGTGTGTGTGTGTGTGTATATATGTGTGTATATGTATGTGTGTGTATGTATATATATATATATATATATATATATATATATATATATATATGTATGTATGTATGTGATTTTGCGCAGCCCTGTAGCAGTACTTCTGCTATATGTTGGTGGGGAAGCAGTTAAAAGTGTAAGATCGGCCTTACAAAAAGGAAAAGAAAAAACACACTCATGTCCTTATATCATGCTAGTGTGCTAAACCCACCTACCAGTTGGGGGTCTCTTTCTGTTCAGTCACTTACGCGCCAAAGGTTTTACTGCTTTAGTGACCAGAAAAATTTTTGCTATTCGCCACTGTGCTACTTTAAATGGAAATTGCTCGGTCATGCAATACTGTACGCTTATTAAATTTGTATTTTTTTCACACGCTGTTTTTTTCCAACATTGCTGCTCTCTGTACAGGGTTGTTAGTAAACACAGGGCTCTGTGCTGCGATTCGCTTAGCAGGTCCCAGCCAGAAATCATTGGTTGGGACCTGCTGACCGACTTGTGCTGTACCAAATGACAGCACAGGCTGGGGCGGTGGGCACAGCTGCGTGCTCTATACTCAGAAATGCCAGATCACGTACATGTACGTGATCTGGCGCAGCAGTACAGCCCATCTGCAGTATATATACTGTGGGCAGGAGTTAGTTACATAGCTAGTCTTGCTGAAAAAAGACAAAAGTCCATCCAGTTCAACCATTAAAGAAAAACAAAAAAAAAGTTATAATCCTATACCCACAGTTGATCCAGAGGAAGGCAAAGAAACTCAGCAAAGCATGATCCAATTTGCTCCTGCACGGAAAACATTCCTTCCTGATCCCCCGAGAGGCAATTTCAGATATTCCCTGGATCAACTTTACCTATAAATGTTAGTATCCAGTTCTATTCTGTGTATCCAAGAAAGAATCCAGGACTTTTTTTTAAAGCAATCCACTGAGCTGGCCAGAACCAACTCTTGAGGGAGTCTATTCCACATTTTCACAGCTCTCACTGTGAAGAAACCTTTCCGTGTTTGGAGATTACATTTCTTTTCCTCCAGACATAGAGTGCCCCCTTGTCCTCTGTGATGACCTCAGGGTGAATAACTCTACACCGAGTTCACTATATGAACCACTGATGTATTTATACATGTTGATCATATCCCCCTTAATCTCCTTCTCAAGAGAGAATAAACTCAGGTCCTCTAATCTTTCCTCATAGCTGATCTCCTCCATGCCTCTTAGCAGTTTGGTTGCCCTTCTCTGTACTTTCTCCAGGTCCCCAATGTTCTTTTTGTGAATTGGTGCCCAAAACTGAACTGCATATTCCAGATGAGGTCTTACTAATGATTTGTACCGGGGTGATATGATATCTCTCTCTGGAGTCTATACCTCTTTTAATACAAGAGAGGATTTTGCTCTCTTTAGAAACCGCAGCTTGGCATTGCATGCCATTATTAAGCCTGTGATCTACCAGAACCACCAGATCCTTCTCCACCATTGATTCCCCCAGTTGTACCCCCCCTAGTATGTATGATGCATGCATATTCTTAGCCCCCAAGTGCATAACCTTACTTTTATCAACATTAAATCTCATTTGCCACATAGTTGCACAATTAAACAGTGCATTGAGGTCGGCTTGTAAATTGGAGACATCCTGTAAGGATGTTATTCCGCTGCACAGCTTGGTGTCATCTGCAAAGATTGAAATGGGATTTTTAATCCCAGTCCTTATATCGTTTATAAATATATTAAAAAGTAAGGGTCCCAACACTGAACCTTGGGGGACACCACTGACAACCCTAGACCATTCAGAGTATGAATCATTAATCACTACTCTCTGAATACGATCTTTTAACCAGTTTTCTATCCATTTACATACAGATTTTTCCAAGCCTGTAGACTTTACCTTACACATTAGCCATGTGTGGGGAACTGTGTCAAATGTTTTTGCAAAATCCAAGTATACCACATCCACCGCCACCCCTCTGTCCAAGTATACCACGTCCACCGCCACCCCTCTGTCCAAGTATACCACGTCCACCGCCACCCCTCTGTCCAAGGTTTTCCAAGGGAGTGAAAAGGTTAAACAGGGAAGTCCACAACAGCTTTGTTCAATACCTTTGCACACACTTTTGTCTTCATCCAATGTTATTTCAGGGGCCAGGGATGAGCTCAGGCTTGTTCTGCTCCTAGTCCAAACCCACTTGAGCTACCCTGCCACAAAGCTGTCGGTGCACACCCCCCAGTCATAAGCAGCCAAGGCATTCCCAAACCTGAAGCTGCAGGTTTATGTCTCTTGTTTAAGTGCGTTTTGCAGGCTGGGGAATGCTTTGGCTGCTTATCATTGGCAGTGTGCACGGACAGCTTGGTTAGGATTTTTAATAATTGGCTGATTATGGTTTTACAGGTTAGACAGTAGGTTTTTGTATGTTCTAGGTCTTCAATAAAGGATATATTTTTCTCTATTCATGTGTCAAGGGGCTTGTTGGGTCTCCTATATACATGCCTATATCTCATGGTTATGTGTTGAGGTTGATCCTTAGCCTGCTTTGCTTTTTATTTTCCTTTCTCTTTCTTTGGACTAGGATTTGCACATGCTTGCACTCATCCTTAGTAGGGATTGAACATCTGTTAAGACAAGTGCCCCCTAGTACCACAGAAGGGAGCACTGTCCTGTTCTTGTGGGCCACACAAGAGCAGTGTGTATTGTCTCCTTTTGCAGCTGCTGAGCTCATCATAGAACAAAACAGGACCGTGCTCCCTCCCATGGCATTAGAGATTATTGGCCCCAATGACCGCTCCATCTCTGCAATAACTCAGAATGGAGATATCACTGGCTGCAGAGGATTTGAAGAGGCTTTTTATAATTGCAGTTGTGGACATCCTTGTTTATACATAAAGGGAGCCCTGGCTGGAAGGTGGTATTAGCACACTATGCTGTTATACTCATATGGGACAACATACTGTGTTTTTGTTTTTTTTTTTTTTGTTTTTTTTTTGTAAAGCTGAATTTACACTTTAAGTTCAAACTGAATTCCAGCCTCACCGATCAGGTCATGCTTCTCACCTCGTCCAATCAGGGACTGCTTGGCATTCATTCAGACTGCACAGCATGCTCTGTTGGCACCCATATTGAGCAGCCGACCTCTTGTGTTTAGAATGCATCAGGCTGGCTGCTCATCATGGGACCCGGGTGGAGTTAGAGTATTTCAGCTTCCAGGGCATTGGCCAGGTATGGTGTATAAAGTACGTAGTTACATTAGTCCAAGCTGGACCAATAAAACGGTGTGTAAAATAGCCATACCTGGAATTCATCTTTAATAAATGAATGGTACGCAGCAACAAATTTTATTATTTGAAATACACTGTAATGACAAAAGTATTGGGACGCCTGCCTTTACACGTACATGAACTTTAATGGCATCTCCGTCTTAGGGTGCAGTATTGAGTTGGCCCACCCTTTTGCAGCTAGAACAGCTTCAACTCTTCTGGGAAGGCTGTCCACAAGGTTTAGGAGTGTGTCTATGGGAATGTTTGACCATTCTTCCAGAAGTGCATTTGTGAGGTCAGGCACTGATGTCAGATGAGAAGGCCTGGCTCCCAGTCTCTGCTCCAATTCATCCCAGGTATTCTGTTGGTTTGAGGTCAGGACTCTGTGCAGGCCAGTCAAGTTCCTCCACCCCAAACCCGCTCATCCATGTCTTTATGGAGCTTGCTTTGTGCACTGGTGGGCAGTCATGTTGGGAATGTTGGAACAGGAAGGGGCCATCCACAAACTGTTCCCACAAAGTTGGGAGCATGAAATTGTCCAAAATGTCTTGGTATGCTGATGCCTTAAGAGTTCCCTTCACTGGAACTAAGGGGCCCAAACCTTGAAAAACAACCCCACATCATACTTCCCCCTCCACCAAACTTTACATTTGGCACAATGCAGTCAGGCAAATACCGTTCTCCTGGCAATCGCCAAACCCAGACATGTCCGTCGAATTGCCAGACAGAGAAGAGTGATTCGTCACTTCAGAGAACATGTCTCCACTGCTCTAGAGTCCAGTGGCGGCATGCATTATATCACTGCATCCGACGCTTTGCATTCCACTTGGTGATGCAAGGCTTGGATGCAGCTGCTTGGCCATGGAATCCCATTCCATGGAGTTCACTACACACTGTTGTTGGCTAATCTGAAGGCCACACGAAGTTTGGAGGTCTTTAGCTATTGACTCTGCAGTTGCCGACTTCTGCACACTGCGCATCTCCGCATGCGCTGACCCTGATGTCATTTTACATGGCCTACCACTTCGTGGCTTAGTTGCTGTTGTTCCCAGTTGTTTGCACTTTGCTATAATACCACTAACAGTTGACCGTGGAATATTTAGTAGCAAGGAAATTTCATGAGTGGACATATTGCACAGGTGGCAACCTATCACGGTACCACGCTTAAATTCACTGAGCTCCTGAGAGCGACCCATTCTTTCACAAATGTTTGTAGAAGCAGTCTGCATGCCTAGGTGCTTGATTTTATACATCTGTGGCCATGGAGGTGATTGGAACACCTAAATCCAATGACTGTGCGCTCCGACTGGGCTCCACTCTGTGGCGTAGGGAAGAGGAGTTGGCCGAGGACATGGGGTGGGGGAGAACAGGACAGCGGGTGCCCCAGCACGCAGTTTCTGGTTGCCATCGCGATCTAGCACCTGGAAATTGTCGAGCCGTGGTTTAACCTTTTCTTCTCCATCCTCTTACTGTATGTAACCTGAACATAAGCCCATTCACCACCTCCTCTCTCTGTGTATGACCTGTGATTCGCTGTATCTACTGCACAGTTAACAAGCTGCATGGTTTAACCACCTCATCACTGGCACGTTTCTTAATTTCCAAAAAAATTGTGGCCAAAAATAAGATCACCTTGAGGGTGTCTACTTTCCAAAAAGGGTATTTTAAAGGGTGTTCTTACTGTCCTGACAGTTAAATTTAATGTTTTGGGATTTTTTTGTTAAAAAATGTTGGTCTTTTTTCTTTTTATATACTAAAATAAAATAACCCAGGGGAATGGGGCAGATTTACTAAAACTGGAGAGTGCAAAATCTGGTGCAGCCGTGTATAGTAGCCAATCCGCTTCTAACTTCAGCTTGTTCAATTAAGCTTTGACAAAACCTGGAAGCTGAGTGGTTTCTGTGTTGCACCAGATTTTGCACCATGCAGTAAATAACCCCCTATCTCTCAAATAATTATATAAAGTATATTTGAGTTCATGGCTGGGTAATTGTCAAACTATCACATCACTGAAAAATGGCCTAGTAATGAAGTGATAATACAGGCTGGTACCGGGGTGCTAAGGGTGTGTAATGCTCGAAGTGATAAGTAGCACAGCTGAAGTTACTGCATAAAAGAGGTAACAACTTATATTTATAAGATCACGGAGAGGGCATATTGGTTGTGTTGAACAAAATCCTTCTTTTCCATTAGCACCCAGCTCTCCTTTTAAGGAATTAAAATGCATCCCCATGAACTTTCACTTCTTGGCTGATCCCTGGTAGAGAGTTCACAGATTTGTGTCCGAATTGAATCTGCTGTCAGTGACTGGGTGGACCAGATGAGTCCTTTTCAATTATTTTCTTAATATTCATGGGAATCTGGAACATCTGTGGTCTCTGAGCAGTTTTTCTTTCCTGCATTTTATTTCATGTACTTTAGTTACCATAGGAATGGCGTTGATATTTTTTCTGTGATTACAGGCTCAGTTACCACAGCTGATGGCTCAGCGTTGGTGAAGATCGGGAACTGCACTGTAATATGCGGCATTAAAGCGGTGAGTTGTGACCTTCTCCCATGGATAAGTAGTAGCTGGGACAGCTACTGTATGGAAATTACAGACTGCTTCTTGTGTCCCCAGAGACACAGCAACTTTTCTTTAAAGTGGCAATTGGCAGTTTGTTTATTTCATTGGCTTTTCTACAGGCGTGCATTGACCTTGTATGCCTTTTTTTTTTAACAATTCCCACTAATTATTACTCTGATTGTGTCATTAAACTCCCTGTTCTTGTTTCTCTTGTTTTTCCCCTAAGGAGTTTGCAACCCCTCCAATAGATGCTCCCAACAAAGGCTATATTGGTAAGTGACATTCTGTAGATCTGTGTAAGCTCATCTGTCCTCGTCAGAGGGGATTAGTACTATATACAGGAGGATGATAAAATAACAGAAAAACTACATGTACAATACCATTAACCACTTCTTCCTCAGTTTGTAGATTTAACATTCCACTGCACAATGACCCTGTGTTCCAACTTTGAGAGTTAGCAGTATGCACTGTGCACTGCTGCTAGCTGTCAGATTTGGCTATCACTGACAGCTTCAGTCTCCAGGAACCAATTACAATAGTTCCTGATCAGGTAATCACTGACATTAGTCACATGCAGGCTGAAAACGTACATATTCGCCAGCACACCATGGATCTCCAATACGGTCCAAAAAAAAGGTTTTTATTGCAAAATGTTCCTATCACAAAAGAAAGTGCAACGTTTCGGAGCCACGCAGGACCCCTACATCACATGCTTGACAAAGGGTTCCTGTGCGGCTCCGGTACGTTGAAGTCACAAAAGAGAGTGCAATGTTTCGGAGCCACACAGGACCCCTTCGTCAGGCATGGGATGCACGGGTCCTGCGTGGCTCTGAAACGTACCACTTTTTGTGATGTGACCTTTTTGCAATAAAAACCTTTTTTTGTTGTTTTTTTTTTGTTTTGTTTTTGGACCATATTGGAGATCCATGGTGTGCTGGCGAATATGTACGATTGCTTATGTTTCCAATCCCAGCTGGTAGTCGCTACAGCACCCGCCATTGGTGAGCCATACTTCAGGAATGTGAGCGAGAGGAATATAGTTAAAGACCTGAAGACGTCATTTGGAAATTGCTTTCAGCCTGCAGCTGGCACTGCTGCCAAAACGTTAAGAGTGTGCACCTGCAATTGCCAGATACAATTACAGTCATTATTATTATACAGTATTTATAAAGCGCCAATAGTTCGCTCAGCGCTGTACATTACAAAGGGAGACAGTACATGTGACAGTACCATAACAATACAATGCGATACACGAGGGGTTACAGTCTAAACAAAATATTCATTTGTTATCTGTTAGCGACAGTAAAAATAACAAAACAATGCATCATTTTTTATTAAAGCTCTAAATAAATATGTTCCTAAAAAATGTAACCATTATTTTGGGTGTTGTTTAGGTTATTCCAGCTCAATCTGCAGTCAGCTAAGGGTCTTTAAAACTGTCACAGTTCATGACTTCTGTGAATGGGGGCATTCTGTATGCTGTTGGTATTCACAACTCTCAAACAAGTTTCCTACTAGTGTGATTTGTCTCATTGCCAATCCGTGTTATTACTGGGACTGATCATGTAAATATGACAGGAATGCCCTCTCTCTCAGCAGTCAGGAAGTAGAAAATGGCTACAGGAAATAGGACTTGAATAGAATCCATGTGGTATTAAATAATAATAAAGTGTACTTGTGAGCTACTACAGTGGTATGTGCAAAATTTATAAGTGGCTGACAACTAAGATAATTTATAAATGGCTAACAACTAAATTAATAATGGTGCCTCAACACAAATACACATACTCATAATACTGTGTGATAATAAACTAATAATTGATTGTGTCGCACTCCACCTACTAAAAATAAGATATTTGAAATATTTTAACCATGCATATCATGCACTACTGTGTTAGATAATAAATAATGTGAATATATATTATTCCATGATCATATAAAATAAATAAAATAAAATAAAAAACCTCTGTGCTAGAATTAATTAATGAACAATATTAAAAATATATTATATAAAAAATGAAATCAATATGTGAAAAATGCTAATAAATATAATAGAATTCTATATCAGTGACATTAAATAAAAAACCACCATTTAAAGAGACATATATGTGCAAAACACAATGTGTATGTGCAAAATACAAAATACATCAATAAATTAGTAATAATGATTAATGATAAATAATGAATAATATAAAATAAGCATAAAAAATGAATATGAAATATAAAATTAATATCAAATTATAAATAAGTAAAACCTCTATATAATCTTACTGTGCAAGTGATATTGTATGTTCACCTCACTTGTACAGCCCAAAAGTTCTAAATGGAGCTATATATTTATTGTCCTTAGCTAGACACAATGTGAATGTCCCAATTTTGATCTTTATATATTGTGAACAATATATATATTGCTGTTGAGATGGACTATAATATTACTCTCCCTCCACTAGGTGGCCTCCCAGATTCTTCTGAGCTGTAAGGGCTAGGTGGATGGATGCGGATATCCCCCTCGTCCTGGGGGGGTCAATCTCCTATCTCCTCTTCTCCCCTTTTGCTCCTCCAGTTTAGGCCATGTAAAAGAAGAATTCCCACATAGTGCTTTATCTTTCAAACAAGACTTTAATTTGTCTCCGGTAAAATGCGCACTTACATTTCTCAAGACAATACAGAGCATGTTTCAATGTGTGCCCATGCACAATAACAGTACTCGCCGTTCTGACTGGTGGCGTTGTGACGTCAGAGCCCCTCCCCTACGCGTTGCGCCACAGGGTCACGTGGCTTCCTCAGGGGGATTCAATCTTTTTTTATTTAATGTCACTGATATAGAATTCTATTATATTTATTAGAGTTTTTCACATATTGATTTCATTTTTTATATAATATATTTTTAATATTGTTCATTAATTAATTATAGCACAGAGGTTTTTTATTTTATTTATTTTATATGATCATGGAATAATATATATTCACATTATTATCTAACACAGTAGTACATGATATGCATGGTTAAAATATTTCAAATATCTTATTTTTAGTAGGTGGAGCGCGACACAATCAATTATTTATTAGAATCCATGTGGTAGTTGTAGGGTCAAATAAAAGTAGGTTGGGCTGTTACTTAAATCCACTCTAAGTATTGTATTATTGTATGTCCTAAAGGTTGATGGGTGGGCAGTTTTTGTTGTTTGTTTTTGTTTTTTATATCCTGGCTCCTGACAACTCCTTGAACTTTGCTTTCATTTTAAATAAAAGTGGGCCACCAAGACCTAAAACGTTCCTAGCTGTGGTTGACTCACTAGAAAGTGCTGCATACTTGAGCAATACGCCCTACTATATATATATATATATATATATATATATACACACATACAATGTACTATATATAATACATATCAGAATGCTGTCTCTTCAGGGAAGTTACTATTCGTTTCCATAATAATAAATTCTGTGTTTTCAGTGCCTAATGTTGAACTTACACCACTGTGTTCCCCGCGGTTTCGAGCTGGCCCACCAGGAGAAGAGGCTCAAGTCGCTAGTCAGTTTATTGCAGATGTCATTGAAAAGTAAGATATATTGTTGTTGTTTTTTTTTTTTTTCTTTTTTTTATCATTAATATATATTTTTATTTGTGAGTGTGCGTGATTTGTCACTCTCCTTGCATACAGCAGGCATGTTATTGAGCTCCAGACATAACTAAAATCAGTCCATGATCAATGCAGTTCTTTAACCTTTTTGCCGCCAGCTCTGTACGTCATATGGACCTGACAGCAGAGGATTTTATAAACAATTTTTTAGACATGATTGTGCATAAAACTTACAGGCAGACTTCTGCCTGTCAGGTGGAAGCAGTGGGGCGGCTGCGAATGCCACCCAATTTGCTTCCACAGCCCCCAGTACCGGTGAAGTTTGTCATCATTTCATAGGTGCACACAAATTTAAGGTTTGGCATGTTTGGTATTCATTTGCTCGGCACAGCCTTGTCTTTTTTATATTTTACCATAAATTAGGGCATTTTATTGCATTTGTTTGCCCTAAAATTCACTTTGTGTGTTTTTTTTTTTTTTTTCTTTACTAAAAAACCTTTGCGGTAATATCATGTAACATACAAAATTGGAACTACTACTACTATTTGCTAGGGTGTCTGCTTTCAGAAAATACAGTTTCTCAAGGAAGTGAGTACACCCCTCACTTTTTTGTAAATATTTTATTCTATATTTTCATGTGACAACATTGAAGAAATTACACTTTGCTAAAATGTAAAGTAGTGCGTGTACAGCTTGTATAACAGTGTAGATTTGCTGTCGCCTCAAAATAACTCAACAGAACTATTAATATCTAGCCGCTGGCAACAAAAGTGAGTACACCCCTAAGTGAAAATATCCAAATTGGGCCCAATTAGCCATTTTCCCTCCCCGGTGTCATGTGACTCGTTAGTGTTTCAAGGTCTCAGGTGTGAATGGGGAGCAGGCTTTTTAATTTAGTGTTATTGCTCTCACTCTCTCATACTGGTCACTGGAAGGTCAACATCGCACCTCATGGCAAAGAACTCTGAGGATCCGAAAAAAAGAATTGTTGTGCTAAATAAAGATGGCCTAGGCTATAAGAAAATTGCCAAGACCCTGAAACTGAGCTGCAGCAAGGTGGCCAAGACCATACAGTGGTTTAAGAGGATAGGTTCCACTCAGAACAGGCCTCGCCATACTCGACCAAAGAAGTTGAGTGCACGTGCTCAACATCATATCCAGAGGTTGTCTTTGGGAAATAGACGTAGAGTGCTGCCAGCATTGCTGCAGAGGTTGAAGGGGTGAGAGGTCACCCCTTCAGTGCTCAGACCATACACCGCACGCTGCATCAAATTGGTCTGCATGGCTGTCGTCCCAGAAGGAAGCCTCTTCTAAAGATGATGCACAAGAAAGTCCGCAAACAGTTTGCTGAAGACAAGCAGACTAAGGGCATGGATTACTGGAACCATATCCTGTGGTCTGATGAGACCAAGATAAACTGATTTGGTTCAGATGGTGTTCAGTGTGTGTGGCGGCAAGCAGGTGAGGAGTACAAAGACAAGTGTGTCTTGCCTACAGTCAAGCATGGTGGTGGGAGTGTCATGGCCTAGGGCTGCATGAGTGCTGCTGGCATTGGGGAGCTACAGTTCATTGGGACCATGAATACCAACATGTGCTGTGACATAGTGAAGCAGAGCATGATCCCCTCCCTACGGAGACTGGGCCGCAGGGCAGTATTCCAACATAACGACCCCAAACACACCTCCAAGACAACCACTGCCTTGCTAAAGAAGCTGGGGGTAAAGGTGATGGACTGGCCAAGCATGTCTCCAGACCTAAACCCTATTGAGCATCCGTGGGGCATCCTCAAACGGAAGGTGGAGGAGCACCTGGTCTGCAACATCCACCAGCTCCGTGATGTCATCATGGAGGAGTGAAAAAGCACTCCAGTGGCAACCTGTGAAGCTCTGGTGAACTCCATGCCCAAAAGAGTTAATGCAGTGCTGGAAAATAATGGTAGCCACGCAAAATATTGACACTTTGGGCTCAATTTGGACGTTTTCACTTAGGGGTGTACTCACTTTTGTTGCCAGCGGTTTAGACATTAATGGCTGTGTTTTGTGTTATTTTGAGGGGACAGCAAATTTACACTGTTATACAAGCTGTACACTCACTACGTCACATTGTAGCAAAGTGTCATTTCTTCAGTGTATGTTAACCCAGAGCAACCAGTCAAGTGTCAGCTTTTACCTATCTAACTAGAGTGATGTGAAATCTTAATGAAACTATAGATTTACGCAATTTTATTTTAGGGCAAAAATTGTTCTCTCTGCTTAGCAACGTTCCCACATTGTTTGTTTCTAAGTAGATTTCAGCATCTTGTCATATAATACAATGCCGCCTTCCCCTCGTTTGTACTTGTGTGGTCAAAGTTGCAGTGAGGATCAAAAGCAGGACGATGAAAGCTGGGAACACTGCAAACTTCAAGACCCTTAGAACTCAAGGCCGCAACAGAGCTTGCTGGAGAAGGCACTTGACAGAGAAAAATGCCAGAACACTTAAGCCAAAATTAAATCACAGAAATAGATATGAAGACAAATCGACCTTATACCAACAACTCTATGGGTCTGCCGTTGTGAATTCTAATAGGCAATAGTTTGATCCAGTTCTCTAATTCACACACAGCTGTTCAGGCACAACCCTCCCCCCTTTTCCCACAATACAAATCTGTATGAGAACACTTGTAATGAGCTGTTGCTCAGCTCTGCCAGCATAGACCTCTAGACTGAGCCCCAGTTCACACTATGAATTACACAGGAATGCACAGCACTTTGCTATGCAATTCACATGTGATTCAGTGTGGTGCGATTTGAGCCCATTCATTTTGAATTGGTTTAAATTGCACTACAATACACCACAAGTAGCGCATGCTCTACTTTTGGAAATGCTCTGCAACCAGGTTGCATGGTAGTTTTGTACCATGTGATCTGGTGAAGGAAAACGTTGCATTTCTGACATGTGTTTGGGGTGGTGTTAACTCAACATGAACACCCGCTGTGGTGCAGGAAATGCGCACGGATCGCGGGTGTCCTGCAAACATGTTCTAGTGTGAACCTAGTCTGAGAGAGCAGGAAGCAGCATGATTACTGAGAGAAAATGTTATTTTGCATTTCCAAGCAAACATTCACAATATGTGGGGCTACAGGTCTATAAAGTGAAAAAATAGTGTGAGGTTTCAATTGGGCTTTAAAGCAGCTCAGATGGCTATCTGCTAACTCAGTTACAAATGGATTATGTTTTAGTGCAATGTACCTTTTTATGTTGGGGTTTGTATTATTTTAATTATGCTCTAGTTATAATGTGTTACTCTAGATTTGTGCTCTCATTGGCTCAAGGATTTGATATGTAATGTGCTTGTTACCCAAGCTGAAGTTTGACAACGGTTTATTTTAAACACATTCATTGAAATGTGCCACAGATCCCTTCCCAACTCCTTTAGCTACTATGTCCTGTATTCAGGTTTCTGTGTAAAGAAGCATGAATGGGGGTTGATCCTGCAGAGGTTCTATTAAGAAAAGATTGCAAACTATTCAAAATGATTTGGAATATATTTTACAGAAAATGTATGCATTTTTAATGGTCTTATGCTTTAAATGTGAAGAAAAGCCTAACTGTAACTATTCTAAAAAATGTTCCCTCCCTCCTATTTATTCTGCCTACCCAGTGTAAAAAAGACGTACTATTTTTAATCCGCTCCGGTCCGAGAACATGATTCTGCAGCTCTGGTTCCCCTGTTTCGTTGAGTGGCTACAACAGATGAGATGACAGCATGGGAGTGCCAACAATGACTGGGCCATGGAAACCTTTTGGTGATGTCACGGTCCCCAGAATTCTTAGCCATTGTCCAGCACTTCCTGAGCCATGTCCAGATCATGTGACCAGGAGGACTAAAAATAAGTATACAAGTCTGTTGTGTGTTTTGTGTTTGTGTTTTTTTTTTTTTTGTTTTTTTTTCCTACACAGTAGGTACGAGGAGGGGGGAGCAAACTGTTTTTTAAGAATAGCTATATGTTTTTGAACCTTTTGTAAATAATGTTATAACAAGTAAGTCTTTAAAAGAATACTGATCTATATTAATGTATTGTAAAAATAATATAGAATTGTTACATTATTATATATCACTTTTTGTTCCCAGTTTGCTAGATGCCTGGCTTGCATGCTGACCCAAATGCTTCAGCGCATTCTTACACTACACTATTATTAATATTAATTATTAATATACGACCATATTAAATCCAATGATAAGCTTTGTCTTTTTTTTACAGATTTCTTGTTTCTTGTGTATGCCTGGCAGTTTTGTAGCAGCAATTAATCTCTGCAACAAATCTAATGCCAGCAGGTCAGACATGCTACAACATTAGCTTTTCGTGTTCTCTCCTCTAAATCTCTCTTTCAGCAAGCTTGTTGCTGACGTGAAACGCTCTGCAGACTTAGTTGCTGAGCGAATGAGATACAGATTGCTGTAAAAATAGCAAAGTAATGATTCCATAGAAAAATACCTGATTTCCTTAATGAGAAATCGCCTTAATGAGAAATTGCTGCAAATATATCACCGGTGTGACATGGCCCTTAACATCACTTTATTAGTAGAATAATAATACTTGTATTTCTTTTGTTTAGTTCACAGATCATACTAAAAGAAGACCTGTGCATTGAAAATGGCAAAGTATGGATATGTTTTATCTGTTTTTTTCACACTTGCTCTTATTTATTCACTGCTATTTCCTGGCTAGAACTTGCTCCATTGTGTCTCCTGTACAATTAGGGCAATCTTTCACATACTGAATAACATGTAACTTAATACACTGTGCTTTTGTGCACTTGGCGTTCATCTGTCAGCATGACTTCTTGTGTTATTTAATTTATTTCAGAAGCCAAGTAATTTCTCATAATTGGCAACCCTTAAATTAGCTGTAAACACTTCCCCCTGTGAAGGCAATAGCCTCAGGTGATATACAGAGATTTAGAAAATCCTCCTGCCTAAATTGTACCTGTCTAGCTGTAGTCTTCTTTTCTCCACATCCATTTAAAGTGCTGAATTTGTAAAGTTTTTCTGAGATTTCAGAAAAAAGGGCGGATAGCTGAAGTTACACACTGCAGAGCTCGGTGAGGAGAGCTTTGAGAGCTGATTGGAGTGAAGAGACACACACCCCTCCACACAGCTCACAGGAACAGAGCTGAGGCTATCAATCTGCTGGAGGTCCCTCCCCTGTCACCATTTTTCTCTTGGTGTCAGAAAACTTGTCAGAAGTGACTCATGCTTATAGCAGATTAAGGAGGCAGACAAAAATCACACTTGGTGCTCTTGAAACAAGTACGCACTATAGAGGGATATGCTTTGTTCATATTTCATGCCTGAGGTTTACAACCACCTTTAAAGCAGTGGTTAACTAGAAAATTATAGAGGGCCTCAAGTGCAGCCCTGACACTTCCAGGGGGAAGCACAATAGCAGAGCATTTTCGCAACTCAACACCCAAACATTTTGTTCCTGCTGCATTTTTTTAATTCAATCAACACTGAAAAAGTAGAGTACAGTAACCCCCAACATTGGTGTCATTACCGTTAACATTAAAACACATTGGTGGTCAGTGGAAGTGAAATTTTAACCTCCCATCTCTCTCCTGCATTGGCAGTCAGTGGCAGTGAAGCCCCATCCACCCAGTATTGATAGTCGGTGGCAGTGCCTAGTATTATTGCTGGGACTGGAGGTCTCAGCACTTGTATGATATAAGTGTGTATATTAATGTGAATGGAAGGCAAACCTTTAATGGTCATTGTGCTTCTTGTCATGGACTAGCAGTAGACTGTCATAGGACTCACCATGGGACTCGCTGTCATTTGTTTCCAGCTAGCGTGGGTTCTCTACTGTGACCTCATCTGTTTGGACTATGGTGGGAATCTTCTGGATACCTGTACATGTGCGTTGGTGGCAGCATTAAGAAATGGTAAGATCCTCATCTGCAATTATTAGGTTTTTTTTTTTCTCTAAAGTTCACCTTTACCAAAAAACTGTCTATGCAGACAATGGGTGTATATAGATAAAACATACTGTACGGCTTTGACTAACGTTAAATAATATACTTGTCATAGGTGTAGGCCATTTTTTTCTCTTGAAGCCTGACTGGAATACTCCCAGGATGTTGCTAAGTGAGGCCCACTCCTTACTGCTCACCTTCTCCATCACAGGAGTGAGTTCTCAAAGGCTGAGCTCAAAGCTACTGCGTCAGAGGAGAGAGAACATGTGAGGGAGTCAGAATCCGAGAAATGTTCACTCCTGTGATGGTGGAGGTGGGCAGTAACAACTAGGCCTTGCTTAGCAATGTCCTGGGACTATTCCAGTCAGGCTTTGGAAGGTATGTAAATGGCCTACACCTATAGCAAGGACATTATTTAACTTTAGTCAGAGCTGCAGAGTTTATCTACAAACACCCCTTTTTTTTGCAAAGGCAATTTTTTTGTAAAGGTGAACTATCCCTTTTAATGTTTGTTAATCACAAGCAGATGACTAATCGGTCATGATGCCTGATCTTTGTTCACATTTACATTCACGCTAGCCTCTTGTGTTTAGGTTACTTAACCTCTTCCTGCCGGCCGTACGCATATATGCGGCCTCACGTATGCAGGAATTTAACGCCGAGAGGCCATATATTTGCGTCCCAAACATAAACAATGCTGTACTGAGAGTGGCCACCCTGCATGCTTCCAGCACAGCTACAACCAGCCAACAGAAAGCTCCTGATGTCTACTTGCCAGTGGGAGCTTTCCGAACATGTGGCTGTTGTGATAGCCAATCACGGCGGTTACATGATCAGAAAGCCTGTGTCTGTCAAGAATGGGCAGCACAGTGGCTAAATGCTTAGCACTTCTGCCTGGCAGTACTAGGGTCGTTGGTTCGAATCCCAACCATGGCACCACCTGCCTGAAGTTTGCATGTTATCCCTGTGCCTGCGTGGGTTTCCTCTGGGTACTCCGGTTTCCTTCCACACTCCAAAGACATGCTGGTATGTTAATTGGATCCTGTCTAAATTGGCCCTAGTATGTGTATGTATGAATGTAAGTTAGGGAGCTTAGATTGTATGCCCCTTGAGGGTTAGGGACTGATGTGAATGTACAATATATACAGTTAGGTCCATACATATTTGGACACAAGCACAGTTTTCCTTTTTTTCAGGTATTTACCAGAACATATTCAATCTCAGGTTTAATTTGAGGGTATGTACATCCAAAGTGGAGGAAGGGTTTAGGAATTACAGCTCTTAAGAGTAGCCATCCCCCTTTTTCAAGGGACCAAAAGTAATTGGACAAGTGAATCAAAAGCTGTTTCATGGCCAGGTGTGGGCTACTGCTTTGTTATTTCTTCATCAATTAAGCAGGTAAAAGGTCTGGAGTTGATTCTAAGTGTGGTATTTGGCATCTTTTGCTGGGAACCTGCATCATGCGTTCAAAGGAGCTGTGCATGCAAGTGAAACTTGCTAAATAAGACTAAATAAATACATCCGAGAGATACCAGCAACATTAGGAGTGGCCAAATCAAAAGTTTGGTATATTCTGAGGAAAGAAGAATGCACTGGTGAGCTTAGCAACATAAAAAGGCATGGACGTCCATGGAAGACAACAATGGTGGATGATCGCAGGATCCTCTCTATGGTAAAGAAAAACCCATTCACAACATCCAGACAAGTGAAGAACACTCTCCAGGAGGTGGGTGTATCATTGTCAACGTCTACAATCAAGAGAAGACTTCACGAGAGCAAATACAGAGGGTTCTCCACAAGGTGCAAACCATTCATAAGCCTGAAAAATAGAAAAGCCAGATTAGACTTTGCCAAAAAACATCCAAAAAAGCCAGACCGGTTCTGGAAAAGCATTCTTTGGATGGATGAAACTAAGATTAATCTGTACCAGAATGACAGGAAGAAAAAAAAGTGTGGAGAAGGCTTGGAACAGCTCATGATCCAAAATGCACGTCATCTGTAAAACATGGTGGAGGAAGTGTGATGGCATGGGCATGCATGGCGTCCAGTGGCACTGGGTCATTGGTGTTTATTGATGATGTGACAGAAGTAGCCGGATGAATTCTGCAGTGTTTAGAGATGTACTGTCAGCCCAGATTCAGCCAAATGCAGCAAAGTTGATTGGACGCTGCTTCACAGTACAGATGGACAATGATCCAAAACACACTGCAAAAGCAACCCAGGAGAAGAAGTGGAATATTCTGCAATGGCCGAGTCAATCACCTGATCTCAACCCAATTGAGCATGCATTTCACTTGCTGAAGGCAAAACTAAAGGCCGAAAGACCCACAATCAAAGAACAACTGAAGAAAGCTGCCGTTAGAGCCTGGCAAAGCATCAGAAAAGAGGAAACCCAGTCTTTGGTAATGTTCATGGGTTGCAGACTTCAGGCACTGATTGCCAGAAAAGGATTCTCAACAAAATATTAAAAATGAACATTTATGATTATATTCAATTGTCCAATTACTTTTGGTCCCTTGAAAAAGGGGGGATGGTTACTCTTAAGAGCTGTAATTCCTAAACCCTTCCTCCTATTTGGATGTACATACCCTCAAATTAAACCTGACAGTGTGCACATTCAGCCCATATCCATTATATAACTATAGCTTGAATATGTTTTAGTAAATACCTGAAAAAAACGAAAATTGTGTCCAAATATATATGGACCTAACTATATATGTAAAGCGCTGTGTAAATTGACGTAAGTACCTGAAATTAATAAAGAAGGTCTTAAAGGGCTGGGAGGTGGTGGCGGGAAGGGGTTAAATACAGAATATATCTGGGAAATGTAAACAGATCAAGGTCTCCTTTGTTTAAATGCACTTTCCTTTACACACATTTACATGCATTCAGAAAATCTATTCTGCCCCTGGACACACAGAATTCTGAATGCAGGCAAACACACATTTGTGATTTAAACATTTAAAAATTATTATATGCGTTTTTGTAGAAATGTCCTTCAGATGCATATAATTATTGAAGGTTTGTTACTGCCAGTGTGATTGATGCCTTAAATATTAAATGGCACAAAGTCACCGTGGATTTATCAGAGATGCTGAGCAGTGAAAGCAGAAGTCTGCTGATTCATCACAAAGCTGAACTGTGTCACCTGCGTGTTTTACACACTACAGGAACTCAGACTAGTGGCAAGTATACCTAGCTGTTCATAAGAGTCAGAGCAGGGATGCCCAGCTCCAGAATACACACACCTTTATGGTGAATTAAGACATTCAATTCAGCTATCTGTATATTGCCCAGTGCCTTATGGTGGCATACATGAATCGATCCCATTATTTCATGGAATAATCATTGTGATATTTAGTGTAATAAAAAATTTTTGTAATATTTTCACCGCTGTTTCAGACCATTTCTGTGGATCCTGTGGCATTAGAGTATGCAAGCACTCAAATGGGCTGAAAATTTCCAATTTAAAGGGTAAGTTCACCTTTTGTAACATGTTACACACATATTTAGGGTGTAATATGTTACAATCAGATTATCCACCAATCCCCGCTTTGACAGCTAGCGGGGGATCTTCTCCCTCCTCAATAGTTCTCAAATTTAAAAAAAAAAAAAAAGTGGCCATGTGGGGCTCTGCCCACACAGCTGTTTTACTTATTCACAGTGATCTGTGAATGAGAGACTACAAGTCCTGACAGCCTTAGCGGCTGTCAGCTGGTACTCCTCAATGAACTACCACACCGCTGTGAAGCGCCGTGGTAGTTCTTTCATTCTTCCTGTCAACGTTTTTCTTATAAAATTTTGCAAATAAATAATCTTTCTCCATACATCTTGGCCAAAATGTATTCAGTTATGTTTTTATTTAAAAAAAAAAAAAAATACCCAAATTTAGTTTATAACCAAAAATTATAATTTTTCAAAAAATGTCTTTTACATTTTAATTTTTTTTATATTATTGTTTTTTTCTTAACATACTGTCACCCTAGCAGTACAGTGTCACTATAGTGACACTGTACTACTTGTGGGGGGTGAAGATTTTTTCTTTTTTTTTCTTTTACACTGATTGCTTTTACACCCATAAAGACTGTAAAAGCAATCATTCTCCTTCTCTCTGGCTGCATTCTTGCAGCCATTGAGAAATACTGTGAGAGCTGTGATTGGTCACAGCTTGACACATGGTACAAGGCTGTTGTGAATAGCCTTGTACCATGTGACCTCTGTGATCATTCACAGATATCACACGTAGTAAACAATGATGGCAGAAGTGACATCTTGCTTATGCCTATTCATGTGATCACTGATTGGCTAATCAGTGATCACGTGATTGGGACCTCACACAGAGGTCCCGTACAGCGATTGCGGTACCGTGCACTTCCAGGGAGCACGCAGAGTCCAAAATGGCAGGTGCCGTTTATGAACGACAACCTGCCCCTGCACTGCCACCGTCCAGCTGTTTATATACATGGGCCACACGGGAAGTGGTTAGAGTGATTCTATAGGATCAAGGTTTTTTTACCTTCATGCATTCTGTGCATGAAGGTAAAAAAAACTTTGTGTGTAGCAGCCCCCCCTAACACTCACCTGAGCCTCCTCTTAATCAGCGATGTCCACGAGAGCTTCGTTTCTTCGGGGACTCACTTCTTATTGTCTGAGGCAGCAGCGGGAGCCATTGGCTCCTGATGCTGTCAATCAAGGCCAGTGAGCCAATATAAACATATACAGTGCAGGAAATAAGTATTTGATCCCCTGCTGATTTTGAATGTTTGCCCACTCACAAAGAAATGATCAGTCTAAAAATCGAATGGTAAGTGTATTGTAACACTGAGAGACAGAATAGCAACATAAAATTCAAAAGAAATGCATGTCTAACAAATTATGTACTGATTTGTATGTTCATGAGGAGTTCCCAGGAGACTGCGTGAGCAAGGAGGAGGCCGAACTGCCGGGTTACTTCACCGTGGTGAACTGAGCTGGAAATGGGAGCGGGTACCTGTCAAAACCAGGTACCCGCTCCCCCCCTCACTCCCCAAAAGGTGCCAAATATGGCAGTGGAGAGGGGGAGGAGGCAAATAAGCGGAGCTTTCACTTTTGAGTGGAACTCCGCTTTAACTTCACAAGTAATCGTGTGCAATAATGTCCATCCTAAATATGTAAAGTCCCACCAGTGATGATAAACGTAATGCTTATATCAACCAAGATCTCCACAAAAGTGCTTTTCCACCACCAAATGAATGTAATAAACTCACCAGAGCCCTATGCTGGTAAAATCATAAACCAAAGAAAATGAATGTTGCTCTGGGAGTAACATTCTGCAGTCTTGCGGTCCTATATTATGAGGCTTCTAGGAATGGTGCATTTGTATATATTGATCACTCATAACATTAGAAAGGAAAGAAGAAGGGAGCTTCCATAGCAAAACAACCATAAAAACTTGTTTATTGTATAAAAACATCAGGCCATTCACATTCATTAGTGTCGCCGTTGACACAAGTAAATAGGCAATTTAGTGTACGCTGGATTGTTTCCAGCCACGTTTCCAAGCTGCGAGTCCAACCACAGCTGTGCGTGGTGATGTCACCTCCAGACCTGCCCTATGCGTTTCAATATGTAAATTATGTTTTTTATATAGGACCGCGAGACTGCAGAACGTTAATCCCAGAGTAGCATACATTTTCGCTGGTTTATGATTTGACCAGCATAGGGCACTGGTGAGTTTGTTACATTCATTCGGTGGTGGAGGAGAGCTGTTGTGGTGACATTAGGAAGGTCTTAGTTGACATAAGCAATAAGTTTATCATCGCTGGTGGATTTGTTTATGAAAACTGGTAATGAATAGACAGGTGCTGTACTTTAAATAAAATATAACATATAGATGCACCCTGTAAACCTAATAGGGTAACTGAATAGTGATTACTTGTGAGCAAATAACAATATAAAATATCAGACAGTTAATAAACCAATGTTCAAAACAATAGGAGCAATAGGTAAATAATCCTGTTTGCATAAATCATCCTTATGCTTCCACCAGGTGCTGAATAAATTCAAAGTGTGACAGTCCTTCTTGAACCTCAATATTTGTGACATAGAAATCCATGTGTCCACACCTCGGTGCAAAGGTAAATGAATGGCTCACTCACCAGACTTATATGACCCCATTGCTGTGGTCATATATCGTATTGTGTTTCATAAACCAAAATAATCTCTAGAGGTTCCTCCACGTATGTTCACCATCCCCCACACTTCATAGTTGGATAGCCAAGATGGCCCATGTGTAATTGCCAATAAATTCCCCAAATGATAATTGGAGGGATTGGAATAAGTAATACTTGCTGTTTAAACTATACCACTCGAAGGAATCTCAACAATGAAAAACCGTTCTAAGTGTAGTATTTAATACGGCAACAGTAGGAATTAAAACAAACTGGATACACTCACATAATAGAGTGCCTAGGAAGCCGGCACCAGCATGTATTGCCTGTGTATTCAATTAAGATGGCCGACGTGTGTTCCAAGCCTCTGTCCCGGCTGGATGTGACGTCACCGGAGTCTGGCTATGACGGAATCACGTTGTTCTTGAACGTACGTTTCATCTGATGGCGTCTTCAGGACTTTAGGTTGTTGAGATTGACAGTATTGCACATGATGAATTATTTATGAAGGACATTTGTCACATAGGGTCATTATGATCTAATAGTTTTAATACGTTTTGCACTTGAGAATATTATTGTATGTTATATAACTTGTTTGTTTGATTTTGCACTGATTGCACTTTAACATTTGTAAGTGGGTTATATGAAGGAGAGAGTTAAGTTTGGTTGGAGTACAGGCAGCTCTGTTCTATATCTATTATTTTGTTTTTTGATGTTTACATCATAGTGAATAGCGGCTGCCGTTCGGGTTTAGGCCCGCACTTTATTGCCCATGGCGCAGTCCCCAATATACCGTATTTTTCGCCGTATAAGACGCACCTGACCATAAGACGCACCTAGGTTTTAGAGGCAGAAAACAGGAAAAAAAAATTCTGAACTAATGGACTGCAGACACAGTACAGGAGATGACCAGAGACTGCGGACAGCACAGGGATGACCAGAGACTGCGGACAGCACAGGGATGACCAGAGACTGCGGACAGCACAGATGACTGCTGACCTTTGGGGAGGTGGGGAGCGGGTACCTGAATTTGACAGGTACCCGCTCTTACTTCCGCAGAGTTTTTGTTTGATCTTACCTGTTCCTCGATCCAGCCGCGCGCTGTCTTCCCGGCTTCTGTAATGGCGCTCGGCATGACAGCCGGGTGCCCAATGCGCATGAGCGAGAAGCACTTGCGCTTTGTGATTGGTCCGGCGGCTTCTGGGATCTGTCATGTGTCCCAGGTACCGCCTTACCATTCACAAAAAGCACCGCTTCTTGCGCATGCACACTTGGCACCCAGCTGTCATGCCCAGTGACCACACTACAGAAGCCGGGAAGACAGCGCGCCGCTGGATAGAGGAACAGGTAAGGTCCGGCTGCAGAGCTGAGCGGCCGGCCCGGTATTCTGACACGGCCGCGGTGGAAATACCGGACCGGCCGCTCCATATTCGCTCTATAAGACGCACTGACATTTCCCCCCCAGTTTTGGGGAAGAAAAAGTGCGTCTTATACGACGAAAAATACGGTACTTGTAAAATGTGACGTTTGTTATTTAAAAAAAAAAAAAAAACCTTTACAATCACTCTATGGCCTTGTGTACAGCAGGTATAAAAAAGATACTTACCCTTTTTCAGCCCACTTCAGTCCAGTATGATCTGCAGCTTCCTTCCGCTGTGTCAGTGGGTGGCCAGCTGCAGGAAAGAGTGGAGTGGGTGACAATACCGCTTCCAGAATTCCCAGCCGTTATTTTGCAGCAATTCCGTATTGCACTTTAATGGAATCTCTTTTGAACTCTCCTCAAACAGATTTTTGGTGAAACCACCAAGCATGGCCTGACATAGCCATTCCAAGGGCTTGGGGAGATCTTAGGGTTCCAAGGGCTTTTAATGAACAAGCAGGAACTTGAACTCTGCCACACTTCTTCCAGATCTCAGAAAGTTTTGCTTTAACTGAAGGCATTTTCTGCTGGAGATATGTTGGCCAGGAAATGCTTACATGTAGAATACAGAGAACATTGAAAGAATTGGCATTACAGGGAGGTTTTTTCTGTTGCTTCATGTGTTGTGCCTATTATTTTGTTGAATTTTTCCTGTCGGAATTTTGTTGAATGGTTTAAATATAGTCTAATCACTTGTGCCAGTAAAACACTGAAAATACTCTGGATGGTTACCGTATTCTAGAATCCGATATCAGTGAATTATTCCCAAGCAGATATATTTGGCATGCAGAACATTTAATTGAACAGTCTGGTCAAATAATTCAGACATGTGGGACAAATGGCTCTGTAGCTGGCTGCAAGTCCCATCTGTGTCAACCCTACAGTGACGTCTTAGGGAATGTACATAGCAGCAGAAGTTACTTTCAGCCATAATAAACATCTTTATGCCTGGATACTCTCCGGATTAATGCTAATGGTCTCTTTCCACAGCACGGCTGCCATCTGTTAAAATAAATGAAGAAACAGGCTTGGCTCAGGTGAAGCTATCAACAAGAAATGCCCTGAAAATCCATAAACACCCACTTTCAACATCATTTGCCATATTTGATAAGTAAGTATCTGGTGGATATGAGGTAGAGAAGATCAAAAAGATTTCTACAGCAAAATTGAATGGTATTATATGTAGCTGATAGGAGAAGGGCAGGCCAAAAACTCCTGATATTACTGCTGAATGCATGATATGGTGTTCCTTTGACACTGTGCCATGTAATGTGTGTTTTGGCTCATTTAGGAAAAAGCTAATGGGGGAGATTTACTAAAACTGGTCAGCTCAGAATCTGGTGCAGCTGTGTATGGTAGTCAATCAACATCTAGCTTCAGCTTTTTCAGTTAAGCTTTGGCAATAAAACCTGCAAGATGAATGGATTTTATGCACAGCTGCACCTGGGGCCAATCAATGGCATCAATTCCTTCATCCTCCAAGAACTGCCTGCATACTCTTGCCACATGAGGCCAGGCATTGTTGTGCACCAGGAGGAACCCAGGACCCACTGCACCAGTGTAGGGTTTGACAATGGGTCCAAGGATTTCATCCCGATACCTAATGGCAGTCAGGGTGCCATTGTCTAGCCTGTAGAGGTCTGTTGTGTGTCCCCCCATGGATATGCCTCCAATGATCATCACTGAGCCACCACCAAAACGGTCATGCTGAACGATGTTACAGGCAGCATAACGTTCACAGCTTCTCCAGACCCTTTCACGTCTGTCACATGTGGTCAGGGTGAACCAGCTCTCATCTGTGAAAAGCACAGGGCTCCAGTGGCGGACCTGCCAATTCTGGTGTTCAATGGCAAATGCCAATCAAGCTCTATGGTGCTGGGCAGTGAGCACAGGGCCCACTAGAGGATGTTAGAAACAGACTTCATGATGGTGGCCTGGTTGTTTGGTCAGAGACATTCACACCAGTGGCCTGCTGGAGGTCATTTTGTAGGGCTCTGGCAGTGCTCATCCTGTTCCTCCTTGCACAAAGGAGCAGATACCAGTCCAGCTGATGGGTTAAGAATTTTCTAAAGCCCTGTTCAGCTCTCCTAAAAAAAATTGCCTGTCTTCTGGAATCTCCTCCATGCTCTTGAGACAGCGCTGGGAGACACCGCAAGCCTTCTGGCAATGGCACGTATTGATGTGCCATCCTGGAGGAGTTAGACTGCCTGTGCAACCTCTGTAGGGTCCAGGTATCGCCTCATGCTACCAGTAGTGACACTGACCCTAGCCAAATGCAAAACTAGTGAAAAACAGTCAGAAAAGATGAGTAGGGAAAAAATGTCAGTGGCCTCCACCTGTAAAACCATTCCTGTTTTGGGGGTCGTGTCATTGTTGCCTATCTAGTGTACCTGTTGTTAATCAGTTTCAACTGCTTTGGTGTTAATGAAATTAACAACCCCCTCTGCTACTTAACTGACCAAATCAATATCCCAGGCATTTCATTGACTTGATGCTATACTCTGATTTAAAATGTGTTCCTTTTAATTTTTTTGAGCAGTGTATTATATTTAAACACTGTAATAGTGTGGTAGTTTAAAACGTGTGTCATGTAAAAGGACATTAAATAGTTGATGGAAAACAGGATTTTTACATTTGCCACAAAATCCTTTTCTGAGTCTATTAAGGGTGATCACTATAAGTGGGTGAGAGTAGAGTGGGATATAACTACTGGGTTCAAACAGTGATTTTTGCAGTGCAAAGAGAACCAGATTCAGATTCCATGGAGTCACAGGGGAATAGAAGGGGAGAGCTGGTCTAATACCTTTTAAAACAATAAAAAGAGCAAAAAATGTGACCCTTAAAATGGTTCCAAAGTCTGTGCAGTTTTTACCTTATTGCATTCTATGGATTAAGGTTAAAAAATGCTCCACTGCCTGTCCTCCAATCCCATTCCGGCCCCCTCCCTTCTCCAAACAGTTACCTGACTCTTTTACAAATACAGCGCTGCCCTATCTGCAGTGCCTTTGCTCAATTCGTCTTCTCGCAAGAGACTATGACAGAAGCAGCTAGTTTTCTGAGGGGTCACTTAAAACATAATGGAGAGCACTTGTGCAATCATCAAGAGCATGAAAGGGACCTCTCTGTGCAGTACCATTGCACAGAGCAGGTTTATATAATATTTTTTAATGTTAGAGAAAAAAAAAGGCCTTTACAGTCACTTTTATAGTGCTGAGAGCTAGACACTGGTCCAGATCCAGACCTGGGGCTGTTTGAAGGAGAAAATTTGTCCCATGGATAAACTGAAAATGGAAAGCTTGCTTCAATTGATGTAGGCCTTGGTGGTTTCCAACCCAAAGACAGACCTTGTGGAAAGTAAACTTTTCTTTTTTTTTTTTAACATCATAGGAACCAGAGATATCCCTCTACCTCAGAGCCTGAGCTTTAAAACTATACTGTTAAAACCAGAAACCATGAAGCAGGATGGCAGATTGATCCTGACATTCTGGTAGAGCTCATGGAGCATCTGCCAGAGTCCTAGGTCAGTGTTCTACATCCACCTGGGCCATTCTGGAGCAGTGTGGATCACTGGACTGCCCTCCATCATGGTCCTGTGAAACGGGGGGGGGGGGGGGGAGTTTTTCAGGGGAGTGAACGAATAGATCAGGGTGTACTGATCCCCTGGAGCCACAACAGAAACCCACTGCTTCTGCTAGAGGATCCCTGTACCTGGAAACAAACCTGTCCAGTTTGTTGAACCAGGAGGCCAGTGGGTCCACATTTGGCATCCCCCTGTGATACAGGTCCTTGAACACCTCAA
The DNA here is from genome assembly GCF_062004578.1 of Staurois parvus. NCBI lineage: Eukaryota > Metazoa > Chordata > Amphibia > Anura > Ranidae > Staurois > Staurois parvus. The sequence goes on along the minus strand of NW_028318340.1, from coordinate 3,478,743 downwards.
ATGTAAAGACTACTTTCCAAGATCCAGGTGCTGCCAGCTGAGAGTCTGCCTGCCAGTTGTCCATACAGGGGGAAGGTACATGGCTGACAAAGGTGGAATATGAAGTTCTTCTTCAACAAGATTAAATTCCTGCACCTACGGGATTTCTGGTTCCTGTCTGATGATTGATGCATGTCACTGTTGTGGCAGTGGATGGAGACCAGACTCCTCCAACCAAGCCTCCTGCATCAACATGCCAACCAAACCCCCTGCATCGACATGGTGCCCAGGGTTCCTACCTAGCCTTGGCGTCTATTGTGTATCTATACTCCAAAAGAAGGAGAAGGAAGGACTTCCCCCAACTCTAGAGAGCTGAATTCCTGCACCACAAAGCTGGGATAACCTGGCCCTTAGTGATTGATTGAATCTGTGTGTCCTGAGACTTTATCAACTTGTCCCACAATAGAATGTTGTAGAAGTCAGGAGTGGAGCAGTGCAAATGACACTGCTTTTGAAAGCGGCTACCATCAGACCTAGGACTAACGTGCAAAAGCAGAAAGTCTGACAGCTCTCGGTCTGGGGAATTTGAATCTTGAGACAGGAATGTCAGAAGTTTCTAATGTGGAATGAACACTCTGTCTTGAGCTGTGTCCAGAACTAGACACAGATGATGAGCCTGTGCATCATAGAGGATGCAGCAGAAAGCATGAGACTCCAAGGTAAGTAGCAGAGCTGGGAAATACAGCAGACATCTATCCCCACAAGATAGAAGAATACAGTGGGTGGGTCGGCATCAACCAAAAGCTGCCAGTAAGAGGTTTGAGTGGACTGATCTTTTAATATTTGTGAAGGAACTGAAGTGTTTTAAAGTGAAGTCTCTTCGCTTGGCTTCTAGTTTGCTATTGCATGAATTGTATCATGGAAGCAGAAACTGTTCTTGCTATATTTATTTGCAACTCTGAATCTCTTATTCAATGTATTGTTGTATAAGATGATTGTGTCCTTCCTCTTGACAGTAAACACATTCTTGTGGATCCAACCAATGAGGAGGAGAGTTTAGCCACCGGATTGATGACTATAGTGACAGATGAAGATGGAAGGTTATGTACTATCAGAAAGCCAGGTAAAAATGCAACTGAACCTTCAGAGATAGACTTGCCCTTTATGTTTTAACCATATAAAGTTATTGGAATACAGTATTTTTCAAAATACTTGTCCTTTTAAAACCTTTAATTGCAACCACCATAAATAATAGTCAACGGTTAAAAAAAAGCTGACAGCCTCAAAAGCAGCTGTAAGCTTATTTTTTTTGTGGATTTCCACTCTGTAAAATGGAATATTTGTACTTCATTAAAATCTATTTCCTTGCGGAACACAGAAATCCAGAGACCATTGGGTTATGTTGCTACCTACTCAAGGTTTGGAAACCAACAAAAAAAAAAAATTGGCCAGCGCAGTATAACCCTTCCTACACCCAAAATGCTGCATTGTTTCTTGCCTCACACCAAGTGAATTGTGCCTTCCACGTGCAGGGATAAATCTTATGGGGAGTTGGCCAGGAGGTTCCCATCCATTGCCTTCCACCTCTCCAGGTGTAGAGACTATTCCCGAGTCCAGACATGTTCTCCTGTGCTTGCATGGGTTCCTCCCACACTGTCTCCTGTTTAAAATTGTAGTACGTGTGTGTATGAATGTGAGGTAGGGCACCTTGAGGGCAGGGACTTATGTTAATGTACAGTATGTAAAGCACGGCATACATTTTTGCACTATATAAATACCAGTAATATATTTTCCATGCCTGGAATGTAAACAGAGGAAAAGGACAGGTTCCGTTCTACCTCTCTTGCACCAACGAGACTTCAGATCATCTAAAGCAGGGATCTCCAAACTTTTTAAACAAGGAGTCAGTTTACTGTCCAGACTTTAGGGGGGCCAGATTATGGCCAGTGGGAGTAGAAAATGTTCCAGGTCCAGCATCAATGAGGGTAAACATGGCCTCATCATTTGTGGTCAGTGGAAGGAGTAGTGCCCCATCATTAGTATTAGTGGGCGCAATAGTGCACCATTGTTGGTGTCAGTGGGAGGAATAGTGCCTTATATCATTGGGAAGAATAATGCCCCAAGGGCTGGATAAAGGCTAGCAAATGGCCACATCTGGCCCTCAGGCCACAGTTTTGAGACCCCTGATCTAAAGTTTGAGAGACAAGGTTACTCTAATGAACGAGTCCCCAGCAGCGACACGGAAGAAAGGACTTTTTCATCTCCAGAACAATATTCCTGAGTAAAAGCCAGGGACAGCCTGGTCTTCTGTGCCAGATGAATCCGTTCCATGCTGACAGGATGTTGCATTGTAGGTGGAAATGTATAACTGGGCAAATAAGACTGCTTTGAAAGAAGTTATAAGCCACAAAACTCTCGGGTGCAGAAAGAAAGAGTTGGACAGCAGGGCTGAAGATTCAAAATCTGGAGGCAGGGAGTTTGAAACTGCTGCCAAGAATGAAAAACTCTGGCTTGAGCTGTGTCTAAGGTTGGACTCAGATTTTCCAAGCGATGAGTAGATTCCAGGGCTGCCTTTTGGAACGTTCAGGACCTAGCCATAGCTCTGCAAAGTCTGGACGGTCCAGGCTATGTTGTCCACCAGAACCTAGTGTGCCTGCTTTCTCAGCAGGAGGTCATTTAGGTATTTCACAATGGGGATGCCCTGGGAGTGCACCAAGGTTTTCAGCTGGACATACACTGTTAAAGTTTCAGCCTGTGAGTTAGTTGAAGTCTGGGTGGCCCTGCCAGCATCTCTTGCCTTAATAGACTTTGGATGGAGGAATCAATTTTTTAAAGACATCTAAGTGTATATGGCCAGCTTTACCCATGGGCCAGCACCCTGGTAAACACACAATGTGCAGTAGATGGGCCAAAATGTGGAAGTGTAGGTATGCCTCACTGATGCGAGCAGTGGCTATGATAGACCTGGTGCATTCCATGTTCAATTTCCTGAATAAAGACATTTAGGGCCTTGAGATCCATGATATTATGGGTGCCCCCTTTTGGTTTAAACACTGTGAGCAGGGTGGTGTAGAACCCCTGAAACTATGCCACCACAGGGATTCGGGCATGACACCCTGCTCCAGTAGACCCACTGCAGCTACAGTGAGATTTCCTAATCTGTGGGGTGACATGGACATTTTGGAAGTCATGAACTGGGGAGGGGCAAGGGAGCAAATTCTTAGCTTGTAGCCTTTGGAAACTTGTCTACCACACCAATGCATCTGCGTTCTGTATGCAAAGGTTAACATGTTCAGTCACTTTGGGAAGTTTGGACGCCCCCTCACACTGAAGATGTATCTGAAGATTTGTAGGCATGCTTGGACTGAGCCTCAGCATTGGCTTTGGAAGTTGAATCCTAGGAGTAAAAAAAAAGTTTTAACAATCCATCTGTGCTGTAGTTTAGGGATGTGAGCTTGAGATGATCAAGGGATTATCTGTCAAACCTAGCTGATTGAGCCAAGGCCATTAAAAGCATTAGAACACACTTTGGCAAACTAATTTTAAAACAGAGTGCACTGCAGGGCTTGTTGGGAAGACTGTGTTCTAGCAGTTTACCAAGGGGATCCTTAAAGACTAGTGCTTCCTCCTCCTCTAGGATGGTCTTTAAAATGGGATACTTGCTACAGCTTGCTGGGGTTTTTCCAGTCTCCAGCAAGCAAGACTGCAACCAGGTGCATTGGGAAAGTATTGGTGCTGTTAGGGGCCTGTAAAGAGTTTAGACTGAAGACAGCACTGATAGAAGCTATGGACTGATTCTTGAGTGCTAAAGTGGTGCGTACTGCATCAGTAAGAGCTGAGATGGTCTCTGGGTTTGAGATTAATGGCAGAAGCCTGTGACTTCTTTTGTTGTAGGGTAGTCTGTTAAGGACTCCAGGTCAGACAGTCACAATGGCTGGAGGCCAAAGGCAGGTTGGATGAAAATTCTGCAGGTGAAGGTATGGAAGCATGCTCTGCATTCAGAGTTGTCAATCAAATTTGCTATTTAGCCCATAAAATACTTCATGACTACAGTAATATCCTCCTGTGATAGTGCTGCGGAGGCAATCATGCCTGATGAAGTGAAAGAAGATGGCATAGACAAGTAGAGTGCAAAGTTTCAGGTCACCTGTGTAAGGCACCTCCAGTGGATACATCGTAGGCAGCTGTAGAACATTTAGTGTAAATGAGTGTTGGAGTCATTCAGTACCGTGCCCCATATGTCTACCTACAGGTGTCCAGAACCAGGTAAGATGCACTGCAAGGCGGAATGCAATGTAGCTCCAGGGTACTAGGCTAGGCGTCAGATACTTAAGCTGCCTTTGATAGAGTTGGCCACCCCCTCAAAAAAAAAAACACAAACAAAAAAAACCCTCCACTTCTTTGGTCGTTGCAACTGTATTGTTCATTGGCTCTCATCCTACCTATCCCAATGCACCTTCATGATGTGTCATGATTCTACCCTCTCCTCTTCCTGTCGGGGTCCTGCAAGGTTCTGTTCTTGGCCCTTTCTTATTCTTGATCCTGCTTCCTGGATCAGCTGATGGCCTCCCATAACGTTCAATAAAAATTTCTATGCTGATAATACTCATAGTATTTCCTCCTCTATGTACCCTTTTCCCTGACTTCTCTGTCAAGATCGATGGCACATTGATCAGCCCATCTCCGCATGGTAGGTGTAATCGTGGACTCTGAACTTTTGGCCCCACATCCAATCACTGGCCAAATTCTGCAACATCTCCAAAATACTCCCTTTCTTAACCAATAACACCACAATGCTGCTAATTCACTCTCTGGTTATCTTCCACCTTGACTGCTGCAACTTTCTTTTCCTTCAGTTCACCATGAATGCTGATGCCAGACTCCTCCCCATTACCAAACTATCAGTGTCTGCTTACCCAATGAATAAAAATATTAACTTGCAAAGCCATCCACAACTCTGCCCCAAGCTAACTTAGAGCTGTGGCCAAAAGCTTTGAGAATGACACAAATATTAATTTTGACACAATCTGCTGCCTCAGTTTTTATGATGGCAATTTGCATATACTCCAGAATGTTATAAAGAGTGATCAGCTTAATTGCAAGGTCCCTCTTTGCCATGGAAATTAACTTAATTCCAAAAAACATTTCCACTGCATTTCAGCTCTGCCACAAAAGGACCAGCTGATATCATGGAAGTGACACTAGTGCCAGTGTTGTTAAAGCTGGAGATGATTCTGTCATTCTGATTGTTATAATAGAGTGGAAGCTTTAAAAGGAGGGTGGTACTTGAAATCATTATTCTTCCTCTGTACAACAGTTACCTGCAAGGAAATATGCAGTCATCATTGCTTTGCACAAAAACGGATTCATAGGCAAGGATAATGCTACTAAAATTGCAACTAAATCAAACATTTATCAGATCATCAAGAACTTCAATGAGAGGTTCATTGTTGTGAAGATGGCTTCAGGGTGCCCAAGAAAGTCCAGCAAGCGCCAGGACCATCTCCTAAAGTTGATTCAGCTGCAGAATCGCGGCACCTCCAGTGTAAAGCTTACTTAGGAATGGCAGCAGGCAGGTGTAAGTGCATCTGCACGCAAAGTAATTTCCTCTGATAAATCCCCTTTCCGATTGTTTGGGGCATCTGGAAAACCGTCCAGAGAAGAAAAGGTGAGTGCTACCATCAATCCTGTGTCATGCCAAAATTAAAGCATCCTGAGACCATTCATGTGTGGGGTTGCTTTTCAGACAAGGGAGTAGGCTCACACATAATGTATTCAAGAACTTCCTCCGAGAGCAACTTCTCCCAATCATCTAAGAACAGTTTGGTGACTAACCATGCCTTTTCCAGCATGATGGAGCACTTTGCCTTAAGGCAAAAGTAATAACCGAGTGGCTTTTGGAAAGAACATAACATAACATTTTGAGTCCATGACCAGGAAACTCCACAAATTTTAATACCATTGAGAATTTGTGATCAATTCTCAAGAGGCAGGTGAAGAAATAACCACAAATTCTGACCAACTCCAAACATTGATTATGCAATGGTCTGCCATCAGTCAGGATATGGCCCAGAAGTTGAGTGACAGCATGCCAGGGCAAATTGCAAGTCTTGAAAAAGAAGGGTCAACACTGTAAATATAGACTCTTTGCATAAACCTAATGTAATTGTCAATAAAAGCCTTTGGCACTTCTGAAATGCTTGTAATTCTACTTTAGTATACCATAGTAACATCTGCCAAAAAGATCTAAAAACACTAAAGCAGCAGCCTTTGTGAAAATTAATATTTGTGTCACTCGCAAAAACTTTGCCCAGGGCTGTAGTCTCAAAATGCCAACCAAAATCATTAATTCTCTTCCTTCCTCCCACTCTAGCTTTCCAGATGTATACAGAGTTTTGTTAAAAGAAGAGGGGATTCTACACTGTGGTAAACATGGCCCTGTCCCAACTTTTTTGAGATGTGTTAGTGCCACCAATTTCAAGATTACCTTATTTTTACTTAAAATGGTAATTTTTTCAGTTTAAACATTTCCTGTTGTGAATAAAATGAGTTTGAGATTTGCAAATCATAGCATTTTTATGTAGATTTTACACAGTGCCCCAACTTTTTTGAAATTGGGGTTGTAATACCATGACTGCTAGTAAGTGGAATAGGGTCAAGAAGACAAATGTCATTGTAGGTAGGAAGGCAGTAGAGAAACTGAGGACAGTTCCATGTGTTACTTGTGATTAGCAGCAGTAGGAAAATGCTCAACACTGAGTGGCGGGAAAGAGAGCATGCACACCACTGCACCCAATTGATGATGTTCTCTCATTATAAGGGTGGGAAAAAAAAAAAATCTTCTAACTGCCCAACAATCCTAGTATAGTAGCTCTTGGTGCTTGACCTACTCACATAGTGAGTCTTCATAGTTATGGTTAAACCTAAGATTGTGCCACGGCTCTGGACCTTGAGAGTGCTCTGTCTACCATAACCAGTACACTTTGGTCTGGAATGTTACACGGGCTGAAAAAAGACAAAAGTCCATCCAGTTCAACCACAAAAAAAAAACCCCCATAATCCTATACCCACAGTTGATCCAGAGTTTCACGATGTAGAAATCAAAGCCCAAAGGTTATGTTCCAGGCTAGCACCACAATGTCCAGTCCATTGGGCTCTCATGTGGCAATCACTCTGCATATAGAGACCAGCTAAGCAAAACGGAGGCATACTTTGGAATGGGAGGGGTATATACTGAGCTTGTCCACAAGTTTTTTTTTTTTTTTTCTGACAGTCTGGGAATACTTATCCCTCTGGTAACCAAGTTGAGCAGAGTTAAAAATGTATTTTAAAAAGTTCAGTTTAAGTTTGAGCGGTAAAGATTTTTAATACATTGCCTATTTACACTTGTTGGTATTGTTTTTTTGCTGCACACAGTTTTGGGCTGATTACAGTTTCATTTCCATGGACCAATTTACCAACTACAGGATACACTCAAAGTTAACAAGTACTTGTATTTGCTAATGATAGCTGAATATAATTATTTCAGTGTATGGAGGTAATAAACAACAAACTGTGTGAGTCCTTATCAGAGAACCAAGGCTACCCAGCCTTCTAGACTGCTTGAGACTTACCTTTTACTGGATTTGGCAATCCTTCATATAGACACAAGTTTTTGGTGGGTGGCTGTCCATTTTAAAAGAAAACTTTCTAAAAAGGCTAGATGCTTTGCTGTTGTGCTATTTTTATACCTTCTCAATCATTAACTGAAAAAGTATACCACCAAAGGCAAATGTCCCTATTTCTATATGCTTTTACCTGGATAGGGCATATTTAAACATTTTTTTATAAAAAAAAAATATTTTTTTTTTCATTCCCACAGCAGGGGTATAAAAAAAATAAAATAAATACCTTCCCATCTGTGCTGTCCCTTACAGCATTTTCTTGCGGAGAATGGAAATCCTCAGTCTTCCAGGTTGAACGACATCCAGCATCATTTAACCTGGAAGCCTGGGAAAATCCTGCGATTGCAGAGTGGGTCTGAGCCCAAATTGAAGTTTTACCTTCAATAGAAGTGGTGTGTGATTTTTTTTTTTTTAAAACCATAAAACCTGTGTTACCAACATGTTCATTTGTTTGGTCATCTCTTCACAACCCTTCTAGGGGCAATGTCGTAAGTTAAATCTTTCTGTTCATATACACAATAAAGTTTTACACAGTTCAGCCAATGAAACACAGCTGATATGGTTTTCACTGTATTTCTAGGTGCTGTATACTAATCATAGTCTTTTTGTTATTCAGGTGGCAGTGCCCTGTCAGCAGAAAAGCTTCAGGACTGTATCAGTCGAGCAATCACCAGACACAAGGAGGTGCAGAATCTGCTGGACAGCATTACGACGAAATAATAAAAAACGTTTTAAAATGAACATGTAAAAAGTTTGTATTTGTTATAGTGATGCACACCTTTTTTTTTTTTTGTACTAAAAACAATAAATTTGCTATGTGTAGAGAGTTCTCTTTACAGTCACAGTCTGTTGATTAACCCCGAGAGAGCAATATCCTCTGTTACTGCTTAAAACTTGTCAACTGGGTAGAATCTCTTACCATGTTTTCAGTTTAATGTAGATTTAACTGACTTTGAATTATTTATCTTTACACAAAGCTCATTAGGGATGAAGGTGTAGCATTTACATTTTTTTTTTTTTTTTAAGTATTAGAGAAGGCATTTGTTGGCTGATGTGTTCAGTGTCTCTTTGTTGCTGGTGGATGAGTGTGCTCTCAAGATTTTGGTTCCAGGGCAGAGCGTCCTCTCAATTTACTTCTTGATTGGCTGTCGGAATGAGGCAGGTGCTGTGGTGGTGCTTGCGGTGCTGCTGCTGTAGCCATTTGGTGCATTTGATGTTGCAAGAATTGCAACTGTGAACAAAGGAGGAAGAAAGAACAATTATCCACTATCACGTTCCTAAAAGTATTAGCTTAAGCGAAAGGTGTATTCCTTCAGTGCAAGACGTATACAGACATAAATGAGCAGTCATGCAGCATCAGTGGTACCAAAGCATATTTGATGTCCTTTGCCCATTTTAATACTCCTGTTTGGCTTATATACACTTGCAGTAATTCATTTCAGGCTTAATGCCAACCATCAGCCTGGCTATAAAAATCTCTTTGGGCCTGCTAGGTCGAGCAAGGAAACCGCAAGAGGCTGCAGGCAGCATTCACACAGCAAACACCCTGCCAAGCATTTGCACAGATTGGGGTACTAAACCCTTTTTGTTCTTGAGATGTGAGAAAGCATGCCAGCCAATAGCTTTTAAAGCCTAAAGATTTTGTCATGTGGAAGCTTAAAATACTGCTACACATTGGTAGAACAATACATGCTGTGTACTAAGAGCACCTCTAGGACAGGGTCTTATCTCTGGAAGTTGTCCATATTTTATAAAATCTATATTACCAGTCAGCTACTTGCTGCCCAAATTGATATCTTAGCATACTGCCTATGCTAACTTACAGAGAACATAGCTGCCAAACAGCATGTAGACAGACACTTAAAATGAAATGCTAACCTGATACCTTAGCCTATTCTGATTGGTTCCCCTTCACTACTGGCACCTAAGAACAGCATGTGCTTATAATGTTGCGCGTATCAGTGGTGGGCTCTGATGGCCACCTGTCACTTCCCATACACAACTGTCCACTTGGACACCAAAACCTTTGCTGTGTCACACACCTCTTGAAAATCCTCACAGTTCTTGCTCCTACCATACTACAATCAATATTCATTCCAAGGGAATGTTTAAATTAAGTTATTTAAAACCTAACTAGCACCAAACGATTGTAATTATGGCAGAAGGAGAAAAGAATTAGAACCTGGTTAGGCTATTATTGTTGTCTGTGTCTATGCAGGAGGATTTTTCCATCCTTTCCAGTACTGGTCCAGGAAGTGAGAATAATCTCCAATGGTGTCTCTCCGTGACACAAACAGCAATAAAACCACTCTCACCCTGAACAATGGTATTAATCCCCATTCTATCCACAGCAGGAAACAATAGTGTCTTAATGGTGATGTGCAGGACATAAGGAACAGATTCTTAGACCATGGGTTAAAGGCCACTACTTGCACTGGTTTTAGGTCTACTGGGACTGTCCCCCAGCATTTCCATATAACCCCACCCACTCCAGAAGTTTTCTTTTCCTCCAATTAACTTCACAATCAAAATCAGTTTTCTTTTCCTCCTTCAATTGTCTTCACAATCAAAATCCAGATCTGACTGCTTATTACCTCATGGCTCACTAGCAGTTTCCAGCTTTGTTACACTTGGTGTTTACCTTGAGAACTATACCCAGACCTCACAGCAGCAAGTTGAGCCTGTAATGTTTGATTCAGGCACTGCATTCTACATTTGCCATATTTTGCAATAGGTGTTGTTAATTGGAGGGTGCTAAACAGGTCCAGGCCTATAGCACCCAGACCTTGAAGAATCCTTTGCGGATATACCCACAGTGAGGAACAAAGCCTGAATAGGGTACAGCAAATGTGGAACATAATATAGTTTCCCTGTACCTTTACATACCAGCTTCTGGCTATACATTTCTTGGTGGATCATTACACCTCTCACATTCATTACAAAATATTGCTCTTCTTCATTATCTACTGCAATCTTCCATGACCATCTGGGGCCTTACTCAGGTGTTCCAAGAACAGAGCCGCCTTATCTCCATTTCCCCTGCCAACCAAAAGTACTCCCCCTTTTTCTCCTTGGAAGCACCCTATTTTTATTTCAGCTAGATGGAGACAAAGTCATTGCTTCCGATCACCTTTTTGTAGGACCTTCATTCTCACTCCCGCTATCCTGCTATGAAAGCATGTCATTTCGCCCTATGTGTCGGGTTAGGACTGTCATGTATGGCTACCCACATCTTTCCTCAAGAACTGAACTCCCCCTCTACTTTCCCACAGAGCAGTCCCTCTATGGGATGCCTTCCTCCTCCTTGCAAATTGCTGGGTGGGTATTTTATGTTTTCTAGGGCTTGTGTGCCCCCCCCCCCCTTCCTTTTTCCTACCTGAACCAACTCTCCCAAAGGTGTTGGGGTTTTAGGTGTTAGCATCAAGCACCTGTTTTTTCCACAGGTTCCAGGACCTGCTCTGTTACCATTTTCAAAAAACTGTTTTTGCCAGGTGCCGTTTGAGTTTCTCATTGGGTTCTTTGAACCCCCCTTTTTCCCTTTGTACCTGTTGGTGTTTTAGCTGTTTTGTTGCCCAACCCTTTGACTTATTACTTGGGATCATACCATTGCTTAAGAATTCCTGTACATTTAATGACGTACTTGTGGATTCCATCTCTTGGAGAACAGTACAGGATGCAGGTCCTTCCCCTCTTTTCTGTGTGATGTCCTTACTGCTTGCTAACAAATACAGAGTGGACAAGGATACACTGAGCAGCAGGCTCACAGCAAAGTATGTGCCAGCATCCATCACCACTGTTTAAGCCATGCTCTAAGAATCAAGTCCTGTACGTTACCTCCAAAATATGGAGTTTATAGGCAAATCAAAATTTCCATTATTTTGGTTGGTGTATCACACTACAGTGGACCTCCTGCTACATTACAGAACCCCCCTTTGAATGAAGTGTAAAAAGGTTAAAGTGCTTATAAAAGGTTGTAATGTTTAAATAAAAAAAAAAAACCACAACACATACTTACCTGCTTTGTGCAATGGTTTTGCACAGAGTAGCCCCAATCCTGTTCTTTTTTGGGCCCCAGCCCCATAAAAGGTTATGTAGGGAGGAGAGAGAGATGGAGGAGCTGGTTTAGCACAGACAGTAATTAGACAGCCCCAGAAGAGAAGACTGCTATGATGGGCAAGAATGTATGGGGCTGGGCTATGCAATTGCCACTGTCTGAAGTCTCAATTCCTTAGATAAGTTCAGAAGGATGGTGCAGGTCAACAGAAAAATTGCGATGGAAAGAAAAAATGCTGCAAGTAGAATGTACAAAACCTGGCTGATCCCCTTAGATTCTGGAAATCTTTGTAGGAGACACTGCTACATGAGTGATTGCTACTAGCTTCTGGGAACTGTGCCGAGTGGCTGCCCCTGCTACTTGGCATTTTTTTCAAGAAATAAAAAGTGTACTCTGGCTAGAGAAGGATGGGAGGTGGGATAGTATCAATCCAATCGGAATGCTTTGCATTGAGATATTGCAGTGTTCTCTGAAATGGCACCCATGCTGTTTAAGTGACCTCTGTGTGCACTAAGCAGCAGGGCTGCCACTTGGCGCGGAAGCTGCTACAATTATTTCTGGTTTCCACAGCGATCGGCCAGGTATGGTACAGTACATGCATACCTACATTGCTAGACCAATGTAACGATGCAAAAATGTCCATACCAGGAATTCAGCTCTAAACTCAAGAACAACAAATGTAACATAGTGCAGCTTATCAGTCCAAAGATTTGGTGGCTTTTTATCCCCCTTTATTTTCACCTGTGATTCTGGCAGTATCATACTCCCTACCCTAAATCAACAGCGCTCATCATAAGGCCCAACACACGATGAGAAAATCGTAGTAGGACCAATTGTATGATAATCTGATCATTTGTATACAGTTTCGAGAGACGATCACAACAGTTAATGCAACAATAACCGAAGGGACAAGTGCAAAAATTTTTCTTATACGATATCAGATTATATGATTTTCTTTTAATCAGTACAGTAGCTGTCCGGACATACAATACTTCCAAAATTCTATTTTGTCATACAAAAATTGTGGTAAATTGAGTAACTTTTTTTTTTTGCATGCTAATCTCCATATCGAAAATGGACAATCATTAGTTCGATATTCTCATCGTGTGTACTAGGCATTAGGACATGGAGTGGGGAGATGTTCTCTACTCCACATCGATGGATAGAAACAATGCTAACAGTGCAGTAGTGGCAGACAATTATCACCTCACAGACTACTGGCCGAATCAACAGGCATTTTCTTGCACTTATCAAACAGATCTAACAAACACTCTGGTATACTTGATCTACCAAAAAGAGAGCAAATACAAGTTCATTATTAGGGTTTATACACACACTTAAAAGTGTTACTAAACCCACGACCCTGCATTAACTATATCCAGTCTTCCACAGAACATGGAAATGCAATTATTTTAGTAAATATAAACTGCTAAATAACTTTTCTCATCAGCAGTTAGAGAAGTCTTGTAACATGACTTCCATCAGTGTCCAGCAGAGCATTGGTTAAAACTTGTAGTTTTCATTTTCCCGATTGTCCTATGAGGCTATATAACCCCTGACCCTCTGTGTGGACAGCGCTGGTTGGCCCTGTGTTGATCACATACGCTCTCAAGAAAAAAAAAACACTAGTAATACACACCAAACTGAGCATGTACAGCTTGCCCCCAAGGTTCTGTTCTATCAGTAGATGGATTGGGGACAGTAGAAGGGCAGGATCAAACATCCTTTTTACACAGTGCAGAGGATTAACTGTTTTTTGTTTTTACTGTTGTGGGTTTAGTAACACTTTAAAATGTTGTACTCTTATGCAAGCTAGCAGAAGCAGGAATATGATTTAGCCCAATTGTGGATGCAATCCACCAATCTACCTACCCAAAAATCACTTTAGCTGGGGGAATTTGCTGAAAATGCCTGCATAGGCTAAACATTACTAATTTAAAAAGGTATTTATCAGCCAAGGGCAACACTCTTCTAAAACCTGGAACTAGAATGTTCCACATGCAGCGAATTGCAGTTTGCATGCACTTGTCCTAATCCTGCAGTTACACAGTTATTCCACTCAGTATTTATATTAAAGCCCAGTTCAAACCAGCTAAAGGCATAATAGGTGCATCATAACAAATGTGTGCGGTGTCTTAAAAAGTTAATTCTCTTTAGAAAGCAGCCGCAGCCTGAGTAGAAAAGCCTTTCCTCTACCAGCATGCTATAAAGAAAATAACCTTGCTCTCTGTTGGGAAGTAGTGGTCTCTATGCAGGGATCTGACATGCCCTCGGCTGAGACAGAACTATTATGAACAAAGCTCATGTTCCCTGCTGAGGGGTGTGTTGCACCTCTGCAGAGAGAGCACAGCTTCCACACAGTGAAGCAATGGCCCTCTACAGTATGATGGCAGCAGACGGGCTTTCTACTCGGACTGCAGGTGCTTTCTGAAGAAAATGAACTGAGTGACTTTTGTTTTGATACACCTGGAGTGGATAGCAATGCTTTAATCTGAAATTTCAGTTGGGCTTTAAATATATGAGAATGTAATTTGCACACTAGAGTTTTTTTTTTTTTTTTTGCCTTAGTGTCTGCCAGAGCTATTATTGTAGATCTATAGATTACTTGTATATGCTGCTTTTGCTGCTGCATGGCTTGCTGCTGCAGTTGTAAGGCAGGAGAGAGCTGCAGATTCTGGTAAGGACGGCCTTGCCCGGGTCTATTCACAGTAGAGCCGAGCTGGGGTAACACTATGGAGAGGAGAAGGGAAGAGTAGGCAGGTCAAAGGGGAACAGTGTTCAAGAGATGAAAACACAGACACTGAAATTCTGGGTGTCATATACAGTAACTCACAGAAGTGAGTGCACCCCTCACATTTTTGTAAATATTTTATTCTATCTTTTCATGTGACAACACTGAAGAAATGACACTTTGCTACAATGTAAAAGTAGTGAGTGTACAGCTTGTATAAAAGTGTAAACTTGCTGTCCCCTCAAAATAACTCAACACAGAGCCATTAATGTCTAAACCGCTGGCAACAAAAGTGAGTACACCCCTAAGTGTCAATATTTTGTGTGGCCACCATTATTTTCCAGCACTGCCTTAACCCTCTTGGGCATGGAGTTCACCAGAGCTTCACAGGTTGCCACTGGAGTCATCTTCTACTCCTCCATGACGACATCAAGGAGCTGGTGGATGTCAGAGATATTGCGCTCCTCCACCTTCCAGTTGAGGATGCCCCACGGATGCTCAATAGGGTTTAGGTCTGGAGACATGCTTGGCCAGTCCATCACCTTTACCTTCAGCTTCTTTAGCAAGGCAGTGGTCGTCTTGGAGGTGTGTTTGGGCTCGTTATGTTGGAATACTGCCCTGCGTCCCAGTCTCCGAAGGGAGGGGATCATGCTCTGCTTCAGTATGTCACAGTACATGTTGGCATTCATGGTTCCCTCAATGAACTGTAGCTCCCCAGTTCTGGCAGCACTCATGCAGCCCTAGACCATGACACTCCCACCACCATGCTTGACTGTAGGCAAGACATACTTGTCTTTGTACTCCTCACCTGGTTGCTGCCACACACCCTTGACACCATCTGAACCAAATCAGTTTATCTTGGTCTCATCAGACCACAGGACATGGTTCCAGTAATCCATGTCCTCAGTCTGCTTGTCTTCAGCAAACTGTTTGCAGGTTTTCTTGTGCATCATCTTTAGAAGAGGCTTCCTTCTGGGACGACAGCCATGCAGACCAATTTGATGCAGTGTGCGGCGTATGGTCTGAGCACTGACAGGCTGACCCCCCACCCCTTCAACCTCTGCAGCAATGCTAGCAGCACTCTACGTCTATTACCCAAAGACAACCTCTGGCTAGGATGCTGAGCACATGCAATCAATTTCTTTGGTCGACCATGGCGAGCGAGGCCTGTTCTGAGTGGAACCTGTCCTCTTAAACAGCTGTATGGTCTTGGCCACCTTGCTGCAGCTCAGTTTCAGGGTCTTAGCAATCTTCTTACAGCCTAGGCCATCATTATGTAGAGCAACAATTCTTTTTTCAGATCCTCAGAGAATTCTTTGCCATGAGGTGCCATGTTGAACTTCCAGTCATCAGTATGAGAGAGTGAGAGCTATAACACCAAATTTAACACACCTGCTCCCCATTCACACCTGAGACCTTGTACCACTAACGAGTCACATGACACCGGGGAGGGAAAATGGCTAATTGGGCCCAATTTGGACCTTGTCACTTAGAGGTGTACTCACGTTTGTTGCCAGCGGTTTAGACATTAATGGCTGTGTGTTGAGTTATTTTGAGGGGACAGCAAATTTACACTGTTATACAAGCTGTACACTCACTATGTCACATTGTAGCAAAGTGTCATTTCTTCAGTGTTGTCACATGAAAAGATATAATAAAATATTTACAAAAATGTGAGGGGTGCACTCACTTCTGTGAGATACTGTATATAATCTTGGGGTGGACCGTTTTAGCAGACTGTGAATTCAAGATAAACTGCTGCAAAATCTGTACAAGATTGTTGAATGATTGTTCACTCCCATAGGAACAAGCAGAGTGGTAGCCATAGATGAAAGCAGCAGTTGGAGCTGAAATGTGCAAAATATAATGTAATCTGAATTTATATTAATAATACAAACAATACACAAACTTTTGAAACAAAGTAAATGGTTCACTGAGCTCAATACCCAACATATCACAATGTATCTAAAATGATTTAGTCATCACGTGGGTGGCCTAAAGCCCAACACAAAACAAAACCTTTTTTTTGGGTAGAGTGGGGAAGGTTTAGAGCCTGTCAGGTTTTCATTGCTGCCTGGGCCCCCAGTTGGGTTATTTTAACTTGATGAATGGCACTGCAACACACAGTAAGACATGCCAATACACGTCTGCATGGGCCCCAAGGACCCATTCACATCTGCCTGTTCTGTTACGGTGCATTATCAAAAACATGGTAAGCATGTAATATTTTCTACATTAATATTCATGGGATCAAGATGGCACAGAATGAAATGCGTTGATTTAGAATGGTGACAATGCATCACAGCCAACTCCCAGCTTGTACAGCATCTCTCCTGAATATGTATATACATTGATCAGATATAACAATATGATCACTGACAGGTAAAGTAATTATCTCGTTACAATGGCATCTGAAAGTGAGTGGGATATATTAGGCAGCATGTGAACATGTTGTCTCTGAAGTTGATGTGTTGAAAGGGGAAAGAAAAATGGCCAAATGTAAGGATTTGCATGACTCTGACAAGGGATAAATTGTAATGGCTAGATGACTGGGTCAGAGCAACTCCAAACAGCAGCTCTTATGGTATGTACCCAGTCTGCAGTGGTCAGAACCTACCAAAAGTGGTCCAAGGAAGGAAAAAACTGGCAAACCGGTGTCAGGGCCATGAGCAACCAAGGCTCATGGATGCACACAGGGATTGAAGGCTGCCTGTGTAATCCGATCTAACAGAAGAGCTATTGTAGCTCAAATGGCTGAAAAAGTTAACATGTAATGTAAAATGGTAGCAAACTGCCAAAAAAAAAATAAAAAATAAAAATGTCCCCTGCAAAAAAATAAAAATGTCCCCTGCAAAATAATGTAATGTGCTAGTGTGCATTGCATACTAGCACATTATGAACGACTTACTTTAGAATGAAGCCCAACATTCTAGCGGTGATGTCACCGCTGACAGGGCTTCCATCTTCACATGGTCTTCCTTCTGGGTCTGCAGGCTCTGGCCACTTGATCGCATGCACGCAGGAGTCTCTGCCATGGCACAGAGCTCCGAAGGAACGGTAAGGCTATGCCGTTCCTTCAGAGCGCATGCACCAGTGAAGTCATCGACTACGGGCTCACTGAATATCTCCTAAATGGTGCATGGTTAGGAGATATTCCTTGTACTTACAGGTAAGCTTTATTATAGGCTTGTGTGTAGGTACAAGTGGCCAGTTGGAGTTTACGTCCACTTTAAGGCAGAGCAGGGTGGATAAAAATCAATGATTTAAAAAAAAAAATCAATTGAATTTGTTTGATATTTATCAAATTTATTTTAATAAAATGCTTTTGGAGTAAAAATCTATCTAAAGGTAGTTTTCTAAGATACATTAATAATTGAGTTTATTCAGCATGAAATAGAGCTTAGTTATGTAGCATGAGGCTGTATATTCTGCAATATTTACATTTTTGGTAAACTCATTCAATGAATCTAAGCTCTGCAAGCTGAGAACATGCACTGCATTGATGCATTCACACAATTCACAGTAACCGTGAGAAAAAACATGAAATAAAAGAATTTGAGTAGCTCTCCGACTGTGTGATTAAACTAAAATCGGTTCTGCTATCGCTGTTTTACTAACCTGACCGCTTATTCTAAAAAGGAAACCTTCATTTGGTTTGCAAATATTAAAGATTCCAACTACCAGCAAGAATGAGTCGGATTCCTTACATTTAAAGAGAACCTGTCATTTTAGATCCATCATGGCAGTGCCTGTTAGCGGGCATCCACTCACCTGCTGACGTCACTTCCCTCACCTTGTGTCACTGCCGCCAAATCCCTTACCTTATTGTGTCACTACCGCATCACTAGCCGTCCCATTAAAGTGAATGGAACTGTCGCTGAGTCAACAGCGGGTCAGACAAGGAGCCACTGCAGGGCAGAGATGACAGTTGCGCTTTAAAAATTATGATTTAAATCGAGCCTTTTTAGTGATTGAAATCATGATTTAAATCAACTTGATTTAAATCAAACCCACCCTGAGGCAGAGAGTTCTATCCATCGTCAGATTTTTGCCTTTAATGCTGGTTCCAACAAAAAGGTGTCAGAACACACAGTACACCGCAGTTTGTTGAATATGGGGCTGCATAGCCATGGATCGGTCACGGTGCCCACGCTGACCTGTGTCTACAGCCAAAAGTGCCTATAATTGGCATGTGAGCAGCAGAACTGGACCATAAAGCAACAGAAGAGGGGGGGCCTGGTTTGATGAATTCAAGAAAGGCTTGAGAAACACAATGCATTTGAGGTGTTGACTTGGCCTCCAAATTCTCCAGATCTCAATCTAATTGAGCATTTGTGGATGTGTTGGAAAAACAAGTCCAATATATGGAGGCCCAACCTTGGAACTCACAAGATGGAAAGGATCTACCTCTGACAGCTTGGTGCCAGATACCACAACTGATCTTCAGACGTCTAGTGGAGTCCAAGCCTCAAAGGGTTGGGGGGGGGGGGGGGAGGGAGGTCATAATGTTATGGCTGATCAGTGTATAGCCAAACTTAGTTTTATACATAGTTTGGGATAGAGTAGGCAAAAGTTAGCCCCCAATAGCTTATGTTTTTGCTGTCTGCGTACCATTGGGAAATCTCCCTTCATGTCCTGTCACAAAGGCACACCAAGAAGGTAGAGAAGCGCTCCCAAAAGGAGGGGTATTCCCCTAGACAGCTGTCCCTGGAGAAAGTGTCTCCACTGAAAGATTTCTCTTTACTTTTGTTCCACTCTAATAAAGATAATTTTTCCTCACTTTCTGTTTAGGTGACAACAGTCATCCAGACAAACAGAGTGGTGAATCTCCCCAATGGGGAAACAGCAGTAAAAACTTGACAGGGGACCCTTCTCCACTCTATTTACAAATTTGAAAAAAAGGTTTGCCTAGAGATACACTAAAGTTAGATGACCTGCACTGATATACTTTGCTGGAATCACAGTAATCTGCTTATGACTAATCAAGCAGTCATGTTATCCTATACATAGGGTCTCATGTGTGTAAAGATCTGGCAACTAGCAAAATTTGAAATAAAAAAAGTGGATGTGACTAGAACAACACACATCAAAGTCAACCGTTGCAAAAGGGGTGAAGAATATTATTAAGCAATTAAATAGGACTAAAGATGGGTACACACTGGCAGGAAATCATCTGAAAATGGTCAGTTTGGCAGGAACCAACTGATTTTTGGCCCGTGTGTACAGGTCCCATGACCAGCTTCTGTTGAACGGGCATGCTGAAAAACAAGCATCCGATCAGCACTGCTAGCGCTGACTAGTGTATCTTGGCGGGGGGGGGGGGGGGGGGGAAATTGGGGGAATCCCCCTGTTGGAACACAATAGCTCGGCAGGGAAATGTTTTAGTACTGTGAAACGTACGTCTTTTTTTCCCCCATTCAGCCCACTGGGTTGAATAAAATTAAAAAAAAAAAAAAAAAAAAAAAACTTGCTGTGTACCCGGATTAAGAAATTTAGACACAAAGGAAACTTACTGTTGCTCAGTATTATAAAGTTAATCTAGCAATTTAATTTAAACAATAAGATTTACCTTGTACCTTAGTCTCTTAGGCTTTACCCTTCATAAAGTCTAACGTGTTGTAAGTGCAGTAAAGTAGAATTCAATCAGATATTTAACATCTCAAATGCCCAAGATAAAATGGTATACAACAAATGCTACCCGCACTGCCATATAAGCACAGCAGGGGGCAACAGAAAGCCAATATCTTCTCCAAATGCTCAATATAAAAAAAAATATATATATATATATATATATAAATATAAAATCAGTATGCTAACTTTTGCCTCTCTCTGCTTCTCCCAGACCAGTGCCTCTATTAGTATGTATACACGGTTTTGTTTTATTGTGTTTTGTTTTGTTTTTTTTTTAATACATTTTATACCTTTTGACTATTGATACATTTTTTTTAAAGCATTTTATGTGGCTTTAGGCTGCTATAATTACTTTTAAGAAAATTGAGTTGTGAAAGCTTTATGGTCTATTCACATAACTAGAGAGACAGCTATTTGTTGAAATGGACTTAACTGAATTGGAAAATATGTTCTTCTCCATGCCTCATAATTATTATTTTTCTAGGTTTATTTTTCTACAAATATTTAGTAAAACACATGAACACATGATTTGTTTCTTGTAGACAGCTGCATTTGTTAATACAAGTAGCAGCTGCCATGGTGCTCACTGCAGTTATAAATTTAATAAGCATAAATAGAATTATGACACCCAGTAGCCACACGGTGAAAATGTGATTGATTTGTTTTGTTTGGAAATATCAGTCAAGCCTTTTACAAACATTAAATCTTGCACTTGTTCTTGTTGAAGCTTGAAAATTGATGCAGGATTCTAAATTAAATTTCAAGTTTAGCATAGGCTCATTTATAATGTAGTATAAGGAAAATGTAAGGGAAGGAAAATGCCCTTCAAAATGGATGGTTTTGGTTATAGTGAGGCAGGGTTTGGTCACCCACTCTCAGCCCAGCTATAATAGCCATATTTAAAAAGGTACCCATGGACATGAGAAGACAGCGGTTCAATTGTGTGACAATATATAATCAAAAACCTGTGCAGTGCTACCCTATTATAAATTAACAAATATTTCCCAGTTAATATCCATACATAATTAAGTAACCAAATCAAAATACAGTAGCACAGTCTGATGTAGAACCATAAAAATTACACAGTGCAGCATATATCAGTGCATACAATAAATGTGCAACAAATATGCATATATACACAAAACACTGATGAATTAACCAACAATCACCACAGCATTATCAGGCCCATACAGAAGATAAAAGAACTCTCATAGCGCACACTGAATGGTTTTATTGTAAAAAAAAACGTAAGACACTCACAAAGCTTGTGCAGAAATGGCACATATCTAGATACACACTCCTCTGGCTCGCATAGCATGATCGCATCATCAAGGTCGGGCTTCATCACTTTGCCTGCATTGTCCAATAGCGGTACTCTTTCTGAAGAAGTGCCGCTACTGGATGATACGCATAAAGTGACAGAGCCCAACCTTGAGGATGTCATCACACTGTGCAAGCCAGAGAAGTGCATTCTGTGAGCGGTGTCTCTGCATTGTCCTGTGATGTGATCTGTGATGATCTTGCACCAATATGTGATGCACTATGTATTTGTTATGGTTATTGCATCATACTGTGACACTGTATTTTGATTTGGTTATTCACTTATTTTTTTATATATTGAGATTAGCTGGGAATTGATTATTGATTTAAAATAGAGTAGCACTGCACTTGTTTTTGGTAATAGACTGTCACACAATTGAACCACTGTCATCTCAGGCCTAAAGCCTACTAATCTCATTTAAAGCCTACTGTCATTCAAAAAGTTTGAAAATGGTTGCTGTAAAACAACACTCTGGTGGGTGGCAATTACCTTTGCTATCTGCAAGAGCTATGACCTCGAGCAAAATCTTATAAACCCTAGGCTAAGGTTCCTTCTCTCTGCCCCTATACCACTACTGTGTCCTGCAATGACATAGTGGTCGAAGGATGAACCCATAGCACTTAACAGGGGTCACAGACATCTAGAAGTGTTGAATGCTGAAGATTCTGCTGGAGGCCACAGCTCTTGAAGACCGCAAAGTAAGAGCTCGCCACATGATGGAGAGAAAATTAAGAGTCTTCTTTTTCAGGCTACCTTGTTTAAAATTTCTTTTTTCAAGCGACAGAGCTGGATTAGGCAGTGATCACAAGATATCCCCTTCTGAGCTGGTGTTAAGGGGTTTTCAGAACATAGGGGAATCCTCTTATTGGGGTCTTGAAGAGCCATAGAGGTACTGTGGGGGTTCAAACCTTGCACTCTGGGTGGAGTTCCACATGTACACAAATTTAAAGCAGTCTCGTACTTCAATTTGGATCCATGTAGTAAAAAGATTACAGCTACCTACTGTAACACAGACTTGCAAAATTTGCAGGACCACACAGAGGCAATTTTATAATATATTTTCAGAAAACTGGAAAACTGAGTCATAAAAAGTGTAAATGGTCATCTCCACTAATTTTTAAGAGTCTGTAAAATCATTAACTGTCAGCAGTAAGACCTGGAATGCCTATAAAGACCTCCAAGCAACAAACAGGTGAGTGATGTTTCACAAGAGGAGTGGACTTCCACTTTTGCTGCATGACTGTTGAGTTCAGTCTGGGTCAGCAGACTGTTGGTGAGTTGGGGGTGTTGAAAAGTATGTAATTGGAGAAGAGAGAATAGGAATACATACCAGCTGCCTGCTGAGGCATAAAACCACCTACTCCTGTTAGATTAATGACAGCTGCCTGCTGTGAAGATAATGTCTGTTCTTGGCTGCTAGAACCTTGTTCCATTCCCTAGCAGGGTGAAAACAAAAAGTAGATGAACAGTAATCATTTCACTTTTCAAAATAATTTAAGTAATGAGAGACTAGTAACAAGAAGGGTACTCAAAACATCACTCTACTATTTTCAAAATATGCCTATATTTTTGGTCATACCCCACAGGTCTTTTTTGTAAACAGGACCACAGTAGGTTCACGTGGGTTTAAAAAAAACATGTAGCTTGCATTTGCAATGCTTAATATTCAGCAATGATTTTTTTGAATATATGTAAAGCCTAGTTGTGTGCTACTGCACAGTGAAACATAGATTAAGTTTAAGTAATGGCAAAGCCCTCCTTGTGCAATTGTCTGTATGTTTTGTGGCACTGCTGTACTAAATCTAGGGGCTCCTTCTCCACAGCCATCCACAATACCCAACACTTCCTAGATAGAGGAGCTTTTGACCTTCTGTGATCGGGCTCAGGTCTAGCATCTGCTCTCTAGGCCAGAGTATTGTCACATGACTGGGCGAGTGAGACCGCCAACACCAGTCAGTGACAGTTGTGAAGGAGGAAGGAGGGGTGAAAAGACACTGGTAAAGTTGACTTGGAAGGGCCATTTCTGGAGACACTGCTCCATTATAATGTCAGAGCATTCGGTATATACCTGATGCTTCCGAGTATGGAAGTGTATGGGACCTCGGATGTGACAATGCTTGAGTCTAAAAGTCAATTGATGCAATTGCTTCCTCTGGAAGCAGAAGCTCATTATTTCAGTGCTAACTATGGATGAGAAAGGAATGGTGGGGGATCACTAGTAAAGTGAATATAAGGAGGTTTTGGGGTTCCTTAGATGAGCAAAGTCTCTCTTTAATCACAGCCTGAGAGTCTAGTTATGGAGAATCTGTCACCTTGCCCTTCTGCATATTCCTCCACAGCTCCGATACTTCCAGAACATTCAGTAGATAACTGATTCTTTTGAGTATGGAGGAGCATACCTTGAGCCTAGTGACCAACAACCAGGCAACAGAGCAGTTTGGGAGCATGAAAAAGTAGAGGGCAAGATGGTCTTACAAGAGAACCTTTCACTTTGCTCATCTATTGAAATCTGAAAGGACACGAATACATTTTTACAGGTGGTTTGAAACTACAAATTAAGGTCATTTTTATTTTGCATGGTATTTTGATATTTGCAAACTTCTATTTTAATCAAGTTGTCTCTGGGTACAGATATTGGTCCTCACTTGATAAAAGATGGTTTCCTCTAAAACGTAATTAAAAAGCAAAGAGGATGACCACTATTTGTTATACTATAAAAATGGCTGCCAAGAAAAGGCACATTTAAAAAAGAAACAAAAAAAAACCCACCACAACCTTGCACAATTAACCTTTAATAAAATGAATTTAAAACAATAATATCACACTCACATGATTCCAACACATTACGCATCCATAACTATCAGCAGTGAACCATCAGATGTAACCGCCCATCTCCAACCAGTCTTTGGATGCCAGGTAGATGTCTTGTGTGCAGCTAGTTTATCTTCCCAAAGCCATCCCTGAGGCACACCACTGGTCACTTAAGCAGCTTGCATCTGACAGGCACCAGGACCGGAGCAGGAGACCGGCAATGATGGTCACTGTGATGGGAGAGGCGTGTGGGTTACCACTGATCACGTGAGTTTTGGAGGTGTCCTCAGATCATCAGAGAAAGGAATCCACACCTCCAAAACGTGTCATGTGGTCAATGGTAATCCACACACCTTTGGGAACATAAACTAGTTATGGATGCATAATGTGTTGGAATCACGTAAGTGCAATATTATTGTTTTTTATTAAAATGTTTATTACACTAGGTTGCCGTCAGGAAGGGCATGCCAGTAGACAAGATGGCTCTTCTGGACTGGCTTCTGTGCATCTTTACAGGCTAATCCATGTTCCCTCTTGTGGACATAATTAGGCACATACTAATGGCAGATGCTGGCACCAAGTGGGCTAAACTGTGCCAGTGCTCAGGATCAGTACTGCTTTGGCCTCCTGTGTATCCCAAGACCCTGTGATCTTGTATCCTGACTCAGCCTGTCCCGACTACTCTCTGAACTCTGCCTGCACTGAGCTCAACTTGTCCTCTACCTACCACTTCTGCCTGTTCCATTTGCTTCTGCTCTACTGATAAGTTCCAGACCCAGCTTGTACCACGCTCCTGCCTGTGCCCCTGTATCTGACCCATCCTTCCAGTGTATGACCTGACCTGCCTGACTCTGCTACTCTTCCTGCAGTCACTGGTACCTGCCTACCACTCTCCTGTGCCTGCTGATTTACAGTCTACTACCAACATATGCCTCATCTGCCCACAGTACCAGGCTGCTACCTCCCAGCTTACCTGCTTCACTGAAGGCATCTGATGACCTCGCCTGCCTGGGGTGGACTTCTGCACTGCTACTAGCAAGATTTACAGGCACTCATGCCTCTCTGCACTCCTACACCTTTTGTTCACACTACGAGGGGCCCAGAGTCAGAGGTGTAAGTGAAGCCTTCCCCCATCATACCAGCCTCTGCTACCAGGTACATGATAGTTGCACTTCCCTTTTGTTGTGTTTTCTGTACAGATTGTTTACAAGCCTATGGTCAGACAAGCTAAAGGGACAGTTGCACAAGTCCTGGCTGTTTATTGATTATCACTGCTTGCACTGGAGTTCCCTTTGCGCTAGATACATCTGATTGTACAAGGGGAAAAATTGTCTTTTCCTCTTTTCCAGATACACACACCACTTTTGTGTGTGCGTTTGCCAGATGTAGTAGATGTAGATGCTTTTGACAGTGCTAGTGTATTCAGGCATCCGTAATTGCATGAATACAAAAGCTGTAGCAGAGATTCTGACATCCATGTGGTTAGCATGGATGGGGAAAATTGATTTAATATTTTCTCGCTGAGCCACTCATCCAGGTCACCTCAAGTCCCCTACTAGTCACAGGCTAATGTCACACTTGTGATCCTGTCCAGCAACAGCCTTGAATAAAATATTCAAGTAAAGTACTCATCTCCTTTGCAGAACATAAACTACCAGTGGGAGAGCGACTCCTTGCTTATCCAGCCAGTGGTTGAGCAACACATGCAACTGATGAATGTTCCACCTCTCTACCTTGCCCTAAATTGAAATCCAGCTGCTGGTGTGAGTCACAAATTTGATATCAGCTGAAGGGGAATCTTTTTGGAACAGTAAAAACCTGACAGGCGTTCTACTCCATCCCCATCAAAACTTAAGCAGTTTACATATCTATTTTACATGCTGTGGTATTTTCGTGCAGGTCCATATTGGTGGGAGTTTGATCCTGAACAAAGACTATATAGTCCATTTAAGAAGTTCTCATTATACTTCCCTAAAAGCTTAGTCGTAGAATGGAGGCGCTCATAACAAAAAATATATGGATTTTCAGCTGACAAAAAGGGGGGGGGGAAATCCTTTCTCGACACATTACAAAAATTGGTCCATAATTAAACACATAATGTGCACAGTTTCATAGATTATCCCATAATTTGATGACCCTCAAATGAAGGATTATGTGAGAAAATTTTTTTGGGAACATGTGTTTTCTATTTTACCAAAATGCCAGATTGAAGTGTGTATATATATATATATATATATATATATATATACAGTGGGGATCGAAAGTTTGGGCACCCCAGCTAAAAATTTGTATTAATGTGCATAAAGAAGCCAAGGAAAGATGGAAAAATCTCCAAAAGGCTTCAAATTACAGATTAGACATTCTTATATTATGTCAACAAAAGTTAGATTTTATTTCCATCATTTACACTTTCAAAATAACAGAAAAAAAAAAATGGCGTCTGCAAAAGTTTGGGCACCCTGCAGAGTTAATATCTTGTACTGCCCCCTTTGGCAAGTATCCCAGCTTGTAAACGCTTTTTGTAGCCAGCCAAGAGTCTTTCAGTTCTTGTTTGAGGTATCTTTGCCCATTCTTCCTTACAAAAGTCTTCCAGTTCTTTGAGATTTCTGGGCTGTCTGTCACGCACTGGTCTTTTAAGGTCTATCCATAGATTTTCAATTATGTTGAGGTCAGGAGATTGTGAAGGCCATGGCAAAACCTTCAGTTTACGCCTCTTGATGTAATCCCCCGTGGATTTTGAGGTGTGTTTAGTATCATTATCCATTTGTAGAAGCCATCCTCTCTTTAACGTCAGCTTTTTCACAGATGGCATCAAGTTACCATCCAAAATTTGCTGAAATTTTATTGAATCTATTTTTCCTTCTACTCGTGAGATGTTCCCTGTGCCACTGGCTGCAACACAACCCCAAAGCATGATTGATCCAACCCCATGCTTAACAGTTGGACAGAGGTTCTTTTCATTAAATTCTATGCCCCTTCTTCTCCAAACGTACCTTTGCTCATTCCGGCCAAAAAGTTCAATTTTAACCTCATCGATCCACAGAACTTGTTTCCAAAATGCATCAGGCTTGTCTATATGTTCATTTGCAAAGTTCAAACGATGATTTTTGTGGTGAGGACGTAGTAGAGGTTTTCTTCTGATGACTCTTCCATGAAGACCATATTTGTACAAGTATCTCTTTATAGTGGAATAGTGTACCACAACTCCAGTGTCTGCCAGATCTTTCTGGAGGGATCGTGCAGTCAAACGTGGTTTTTGAATTGTTTTTCTCACAATCCTGCGAGCTGTTTTGTCTGATATTTTTCTTGGTCTTCCAGATTTGCTTTAACTTCCACTGTTCCTGATGACTGCCGTTTCTTGATTACATTCCGAACAGAGGATATTGACATCTGAAAATGCTTTGCTATCTTCTTATAGCCTTCTCCAGCTTTGTGAGCGTCAACTATTTTCAGTTTCAGTTTTCTAGACAACTGCTTAGAAGAACCCATGGTGCTGATTGTTGGGGCAAGGTCAGATGAGTCTGGGCATTTAAAATCTTTGAGATTGACATCATCTGGTCTTCCCAGACGATGATTGAGAACAATCCATGACACTGGCAGGTCTCAGCTTTGCAAAGGGGGCAGTGCATGCTATAAATTCTGCAGGGTGCCCAAACTTTTGCAGACGCCATTTTTTTGTTTTCTGTTATTTTGAAAGTGTAAATGATGGAAATAAAATCTAACTTTTGTTGACATATTATAAGAATGTCTAATCTGCAATTTGATGCCTTTTGGAGATTTTTCCATCTTTCCTTGGCTTCTTTATGCACATTAATACAAATTTTTAGCTGGGGTGCCCAAACTTTTGATCCCCACTGTATATATATATATATATATATATACATATACATATACACACACATATACACACATATACACACACACACACACACAGTACATCTCACACACTGGATAGTGTGGACAATTTGTTGGTACCCTTATAGCTCAGTGAATTTAATCAATCAATTTTTGTTAAATTGCTTATTGTACAAAATTAATTTAAAAATGACCTGGGTGGATTTGCTGGTCAAAAATCACTATGATCCAATAATGTATAATATTTCAAACTAACACTTTTCTATCAATAAAATCATGTCTTCAGTCTTACAGTCAGTAAATCATCCTATTTAAACAGATAAAACGAGTCACTCTAATGTTTGGTATCATCAGCATATCAAAATGAATTGCTATAAAACCTTCTCCAAGCAGCTTGAAGTTCCTGTGAATACAGTTGCAAATATTAAGAGGATAAAAGTACATGGGCATGTAGCCAACCACCCTGGATATGGGTGCAAGAGGAAAACCCAAATTTAACAAAAGCATTGTGGAAATGGTGTACAAAAGTCATGTGTCAATGTACTTCAGTGTCTGAGCCCATTTTCACTCAAAAAAAGGACAGATGGTGTGATCAAAGTCAAAGTCAAAAGAAGACAGAGAGGACTTCACAGCTGGAGACTTTTTTAACCAAACTGAAATTTGTATAAATGCATATCCACAGATTAAGATGTTTCTGGGAGAATGCCCCTTGGACAAGTGAGACAAAATTGGAGTTATTTGGCAAGTGGCAGTCTAGGTTTACAGATAAAAAAAAAAAGTTATGGGGCTGCAGGTCATGGGTCCTCAAAAAAATAAAGACCTAAAACATACAAAAGTAAAAGCACCCAAAAATGGCTAAGAAAAGAAAAACACTGGACAATAGAATTCTAAAAACAGAATTCTATGAGCCCTGACATGAATCCTATTTAACATGTATGGAAATAACTAAAAAATGCAGTGTGAAGAAGACTCCGTTCAAACTGGAGAACGTTTGCTCATTAATAGTTGGCCTAACCACCTGTTGAAAAGGTACAGAGGTCTCATTTAGGGCTACAGATATCGCATGTTTGAAGAGATTGGCTCTAAAATATTAGGCTACGAGTCCTGCCATTTTTTTGTATTCTTATTTAAAATGTTCTATTGAATCCAAAATTAAAGCAGTCTTTTTATTATATATATATATATGGATCAATCACTTTTGTCAGGTTCAAATTGTTTTGTTTCATGTATGTACACACACACACACACACACACACACACACACACACGCACACGCTATACTATATATGATACATAGAATATTGTGTAGGGTATGTTAATCATATAGATTTTTTTTTTTTTTTTTAAACAAACAGACTTGTTCCTAGCAGCCAATCTCATGCTAGCTCAAATTTCTGCTGCAAAATGAATACTGTAGAGCAAGTTGGGTGACCCTAGTCATTTTTGCAACGTGTGAAGCTGGTTCAAAGTTGAGCTCACTATAGTAGATAAACACATTCTTCTATTTATCAATACCCTGGCATAGCACTTACCGATGGTAACAGTCCCAGCTGATCTCCCTGTTGCTGGGGACTGGATGTGGCCGTCTGCTGGGATTGTTGAGGTGAATACTGGGACAGCTGCGGCTGCTGCTGTTGCATTGGGTTGAATATGAGTGAACCGCCAGGAAGCTGTTTCAAAGATGATACCCAGTTTGAGAAATGTGCAGTGCACATAATTGCACAGTGTGGTCACACAACATTTTAGACAAATGCTTTATAAAATCTTAGAATCACCTAGCTACACAAAACACAGTATAAACACACAATGTGCAGTGCTTTGGGGAATTGTTTTTTTAACCAACTAACTGAATTCTAGATATTTTATGCACTAGCAAGCTTCTCAGGAATGCACTTCACACATTCTAAGGTCAACCAGAGTAAGTGCAAATACTGTATGTGTGCTTCTGCATATTATTTTTATATTATATTATATTACATAAATATTTTAGCTGTGCAACACAACAGGCTCAATTTAACAACAGCCTAAGGCACTCAATTTCCAACCGTGTCACTATACTATTCACATTTCACTGGATTCAATCTAAATTACATTACAGTTTTGAAATCTTATGCTGGTGTGTTAAATGTGGGGGACTAGGGCAATGTAAAATGAGATGTTATATAGATAAGGGCCTGATGAATGAAAAGTGTGCAACCCTCATTCCCAAAACAAATCCATTTTAAATTTATTTTCAATCAGAAGTGTACAAATGACAGTTGAAAACAGACTGGTTGTCATGGCATTTTATACACTGGGTTCAAAGCATATACGGTACTTCTGTACATGATTTTCAGCTAAGTAGCTTTAAATATTTTCTTGATCTTTATTAGGGTTAAAATTCACATATTGCAATAATGATAATAAAAAAGGTATTACTAAATATTTATATCTATGATTTTTAATTTTTTTTTTTTTTTTTTTTTAGGATTGGCATTTTAATTGCCAATGTGCTGTACTATATTTTTACATTCTGGCAAGTATGGCCTTCAGAAAAAAACGTGGTCTTTAATGGATATAGGGGTATATTTATCAGCCGTGACTGATATTTACAAAATAATAACTGCAGGTAAATCAATTGCTGTAATTGAAAACACACACCAGAAAGATTCACCTGCACTGACTGTCTGGTAAATGTCACATTCTTTGCTTTATAAATAAACCCTAGCTAGTAGTAGTTATTCACATTCAAGTGGACTTTATCTGAAACACTAAAGATGTCTTGTAGCTTCTCCAAGCCACTTTTTTAGTTTCAATGAGTGTTCAATAGATATTCCTGCATTTATATCCACACAGGTAGCACGGAAACTTTGGAATTCCAGTCCCCTTGGAACATGTATATGTTGGTTGTCCAAGAATAGGATGAGAAGCTGTGGAACCACCCTGTTCTAGTAACCTAATCCTGATATTGGTGTCAGGTAGTCTGCATAGGTGTTATTTAGTCAATTTACATGGCAAAAGCTGTGAATTGTTGTCAGGTGACCAGGGTAGCATTATATCAGGAAGACAGAAGGCATGGAAGGTCCCCACCCCTGGCCTGTTCAGGAATTGGTTGTTCCAGTTTGGTGTAGATAGCCTCTTTTAACCAGTTGTTACCTGTCCAAAATGTGCACCTCACCTCACTGTACTTCAAATGGGTTTTCCTTAAGATGAAGCAAGGCTGCTGTGTCTTGACCTGTAGAATTTGTCCTCCAACATTGGTCCATTCACTTGTTCAGATATTTTTGTCTCCCCAATGTACAGGGTCTAAGCATCCCTCACTACACTGCAAGTACCAAGTTAGGTTGGCTGTGTTTGGGTGTTGGATCGTGTTTTGTCACTGTGTGTAGCCCTGCTCAATGTGTTTCATCATTGGTTGACTTCATCAGAAGCAGCCAATCCTGACGAAGTAAACCAATCAGGAAATGTCCTGAGAAGAGCTACCACACAATAAGACCATCTCAACCTGGAGGGGGAGGTACAAGGACTCCTCTGGAAAGACCTTTATGAAGTGGTGTCCACTGCACTGCTGCTGTATTATTTTATTTGATGCTACTCTTAATGATGTTATAATATGCTTCTGTTTCTGCCTGATTTTAATGTACATAGATTGCCATGCCCCAAAACCTGTGACCAGAGATACTAAGGGAGGACTCAATTCAAGCATTTTTGATCAGCTTTAGTTAACTCATTCTGGTGAGATTGTTTCTGTTGTGGAGATTACTGGTGTTGGAGAAGGTTGTCCTCTACCTATACATTACCTGATGCTGCTTTCCCATTGATTGAAGACTGAAAATTATGCCTTTTTTTCAGAGCAATTTGAGATGAAGTAATCAAGTGAACTTTGAGCACTTTATTTAACTCATTTATCAACTTACACATTTACACCAAAGTTTCATTCATTCATTTATTAGTACTACTTTTGCACAGTATAGTATTTAAATGGTGCCAAGATCTGTTTTAGAAGTTCTACATATCTCATATAATTTTATATTTTCACAGCTATCAGTATCACAAGTTAAAAAAAGTTTTTTTTTTAACCCCAGTTTATGTTCCAGTCAGAAAGTAGATACTGGTCAGTATGGGTAGGTTTTCTGTAGACCTGTGTCCAAGTCACCCCCTACCTTGACATGTGACAAACAGCCCAAAAAGGAATTGGAACAACCCCTCCAAACTTCTACAGATCATGCCATTTTGACATTTGACCCCACCTTTAGCCATGTAAATCAAGGAATTAACACTCATGCAGACTTCCTGACACCAAGGATGAGATCATATAACAGGGTGGTTCCACAACTTTCATACCTCCCATTTTATTCTTGGACAATGAACATCTACACCAGCCTTTCTTAACCAGGGAGCCAAGGCACCCTGGGGTACCTTGAGGTTTCTTCAGGGGTGCCTTGGCAAAATGTCTAAAAATTGCAAAAAAAAAAAAAAAAAAACTCCTATACACACCAGCACGTGGATCAAGCCTGCCTTTTAGTTCTACAAAGCCACAGGTTTTCACTGTGCATCATTACGACCTTCTAGCTGCCGGCATCCTGAAACCCAATGACATCATCAGTTGAGGATGTCAGCTGCCTGCACAGCATCCTAGTTTGACCCTCCCCTGCCCTTCTCCATCAGTGCTGGGGTCACACTAGTTCAGTGATGGATAAAAACAGAGGGAGAAGAGAAACATTGGAATACTACTTAGTGTGCAAAAGTGCATTTGCTTTGGAAGAATAAATCACCTCTACTGTTGGGTCTCCTACATGTGTGGATGTTGCTGCATTATATAAAACTATTAGCATAGTTTTTCACATTTTAGAATGCGGTGCCCTTTTAAAATGACAGTCTGGAGGCACTCCATTTTAGAAAAAGGTTGAGTAACACTGAATTACACATTCCATGGTGATTGAATTAAGGTGTCTGTACTACATCTGTGTGGGTATAAATGCTGCGCAAACTTCCTGACAGAAGCTAAGAAACAGCTTTACATTACAGAACAAGTCTAGTTTAATGGGACTGCTACTAGCTATACAATGACCTAGATAAATAAGAACCCCTTACAGCCACCCTTAAGTGTAAACTCCTCTCACTGCCCAGCCCAAAGGCTCATTGAGCCGTGCAAAATGTATAGATGAGCTTTCCCGATTTTAAATTTAACACTGTGTCAGCAACCTATGGATTTTAGTTCTACTTATGCTTGCATCTATTGTAAGCTGAAAGCATTAAACATTACCATTTCTCAAGGAGTCTTGCCCGGCTTTACATAAAGATATTCTCATGCGGTACACTAGACCCGCTGGGTTTATTTCAACATAATTAAGTCTCTCCAGAGAAACTGCAGCTGGAAACTGTTTTGAATAGAGGGGAAGGGTTAGAGCCTTATCCAGGCCTTTACTGATGTCTGTGTCCCTTTTGAGAATATTTCCCTCCCTTCCAGTGTTATCCCTGCTGTAGAAAGTTAGGAATAATGGAGACACAGACAACAATAAAAGCCTGACAGACTTTTAGGTGGAATTCTACTTGAAAAATGAACAAAAATCATTGTTTTGTAGGACTAAAAATGGACCTATGGTGTGGCCATGTTACCTTTAACATCTACACCAAAATCTGTGGCTACCATTGCTGAACTCTCTTTGAAAATTTAGGTTCACTGGCTGTTATGCTAAGTGACTTCAAAGTTTTCTGAGTCATTCATCTCTATACTCAAGTATAGAAATTAAGAATTCTGACACTTCATACACTCATTTAAATCATGTTTGTTCCGAGTCTTTGAAAAGTACTTAAAGAAACCCAAATATATTTTCTCATAAGATTATAGATATTCCTAATTCTTGTTATTTACCTGTAAAAACCTCCCTAGTTTAGATATCCAAAAGCCCTAAGACTGTTGCTGGGCATAGCTATCTGGGATGTGATGCCAGCAGATGCAGAGCGGTCACTCAATTTACACCATATAATTACTATGCTTAGCTCCTCCCCCACTGCTAAATGAGATGTTAAAGCCATTCTAAAGGTTCGTTTTTTGTACAATAACAAATGTGTCTTCTTACCTACTGTGTGCAGTGGTTTTGCACAGAGCAACCTGGATCCTCTTCTCGGGTCCCCCGCAGGCTCTCCTGGTCCCTCCTTCCTGCCGGGTGCTCACACAGCAAGCAGGTTGCTATGGGGGGACACCCGCTGCTCCGCGTGTCCATTCACACACACACACACACACACACACACACACACACACACACACACACCCCCATGGCTTTGTCCCGCCCCCCTCTCTCCTCATTGGCTGACTGGCTGTGATTGACAGCAGCGGGAGCCAATGGCTCCTGTTTGCTGTCTCAGCCAATGAGGAGGCAGAGACCTGGAACAACTGAGCCGGTCATTCACATTGCTGGATCACAATGAGGCTCAGGTAAGTATTGAGGGGGCTGGGGAAGCTGCTGCACAGAGGTTTTTACCTTCTAGCATAGAATGCGTAAAAGATAAAAAAAACCTTCAGCCTTTAAGTGGGGAGGGGTGCTGGGTCAGCACATATCTTAATTAGACACTCCTAGATGATGAGAGGAGCTATGAGGAAAGGGACTGTGCTAGGGAATCATTATTTTTTGGAGTAGTCAATCTTTTTTTTTATCAAGTTGAAAGGCAGACTGCAATAGAGTAAAAAAAAAAAAAAAGTATAAAAAAAGATGTTCTGATGTGTACTCAACTACTGGGCTTTACACTTTGTTACTCATATCATGGTTTCTTTTATGGGGCACAAGATAAAATAAATTGTAAACTTAAATGCAATCTTATCTCTGTAGTTTTAAAACAAATGGATATGTTTTAATACTAAATGTTCTGCATAAAAGATTTTTTTCATAAAGTTTATTTTTACTTCATCATAAATTAACAAGTCCAATTTTCTATTGGACTGAAATATTAGAACGTTACAAATTTTTGCTGCTTGCTGGTGTCAAAGCAGGGCAATCTGACCTCTCTTCAGGTTGACTACAGCTAAATAACACCATCTCTATGAATGCAATAATTTGGAGGGCTGTCCACAAACGTTTTTGCAATACAGTATACTTTAAATATCACTTTTTTTTTGTTATTCCAGAATTAATATGAATCTACAATCTACAAAGAGTTAGCCTACAAGTGATTCTTTATATGCTGTACATAAGAAAAATACACCTGAAATGCTGCTATATTATATAGTTTTATACAGCAGTTAGTTCATTTTTATATAATTTACAGTGACTCCTTACTTGCTTTTTTTAAAAGTAAAAAAAAAGCCTGCTTACAGAGCTCAACAGCTGAATTAGAAAATTACACGCAAAGTCAAAGCAGGGACTCATCCCTCTCGTGTACCAGGTTACAATTATAGTGTCTGAAAAGAAAGACTCCAGTAAAAAAACTCTGTAGGTTGGTAACACCCATAGTGCTCTGGAAGTCTTCTGTCATGGGCATTCCCTATATTAAACTTTCATTTGTAAAACAAAGATTGTATGTGTATAGCAAAAACAGATATAAAACAAAAAAATTGTTAAAATAGACCCATAACTACTGATTTGCTTTAAAATACATCTGCATGTTATTAAGCTCTCTACCTGTTGTTATACTTCACAGGGGAGCAACAGTGATTAAAGGGTGGTGGAGAATTGTTCAGTTTTTATAGGCAGATTGGGGATGTGTTCAATTACAAGCTTTTCTGGAACGAAGACAGCTATAGGTAGAAAATAAGCGCGCGGATCTATTTTGTGCAAAGAACTTAACATTTCTAACTTCCTTTATTGTAATTTTGAATGTAACTCCCATATACAAAAGTTTAAAAAAAAAACAAAAACTGACCAGAATTGTGATTTCTCTGAACCAGTTACAATTCTTTTTTCCTACTCATCTGTATTCATGTAACAAAAAGGAAAAAATGGGACCCTAGAGTTTTTTGTTTTTTTTTTCAAAAACTAAGCCATAATTACCTGAAGTAGATTTAATGGTCTCAAACTGGAAGTATTTTTAATGCCAAAGGGCCCACCTGTTGAAGAAAAGTCTTTTGTTTAACATCAAGGTAAACAGGCTGAGGAATATATAGTTTTCACTGAGAAAAAAAAAAATCTGTAAATTGTTTGAGAACAGTAATCCATAAAAGAAACCTTGTGTTTTTTTATCCACTTTTTTTGTCCGAAAGCATACATTTTGGGTGTAGTAGTGAAATAATAATGCAAATATATTTACATTAATATTTTTATGAGCAAAGTTAATTTGTATTGTCAATAACACAAAAAAAGTTCAAACTTGGCATGATATTTATTTTATAAAATTTTAATTGGTGCTATACTTGTTTTCTTTTATTTTTTAAATCAACCTGTTAACATAACTGTTCACATCTTTCCTAATTCTATGCATATTGTAAATGATCTTTTATAATACTGCTATGAAATGTGACTGTGTCAGAAGGGAATTAGATACATGTTATTTTATGAAGAGAAAACATCTCTGGAGAAAATCTTTATACTTTAAGTAGAACTGAAGATTAACAACACTTTTCCCCCCCCCAATATCCCCCCCAATAATGCAATGGCAGCATTACAGATAATATGGATATTCTCCACTCAGATTTATACTGTACATAATTGTACATATTTATAAATCTACTGAATACAATTACGTAGATAAAAAGGTATGTATTATCTATAAAATGTTACTACAATTGACAGTCACAGAGGAAAAAAAAAAAAATTCCAGAAGAACTCTAGCATCGAATTATGAAGCTAATTTCATTATTTTTATGGTAAGGCATATAAAGTAACACTCCATTTTTTTCCTGGCACAATTTTGATTTGCTTAATTTTTGTATGCTATGTAATTTCAGAAAGAAATCAAAACTGGTTGATCTAAATATCTGCATAAATGTTCACATTTTTCAGAGCACAATAATATCACCAAACCGCCACCAACAACTAAATGATACTAACCTGCCTGAGAGGCAGACTGCATGGCAGCCGGCAATGTGCCTGGCATTGTACCTGGCACCAGGCCTCCTGGAGGTAAAATGCCACTCAGATTTATCCCTGCGGGGGCTATGGCACCAGTACTACACCCCAGCATGGTATTTGAGCCACTCATCAATGCTTGTGGGCCACTGTGGAACAGGAAAGAAAGTAATATTAAGTACAGAAGTTTGTGGAGTAAAAGGGAGACTACTAAATGCAAAGCGGAAACTAACAACATGTAGGGTTGAGACTTTGCCAAATTCACCAATGGCCCTTTTGTAATTTTTTTTCTCTAAACATTGTGCCTGTATGATACAATCATTCCCATAGATTTTATTAAATCCATAGTTCAGTCCAGTGTTGTCCATTTTGTATATGGTCATATACTAACCTGTAATTTTAAAAAATATGTCATTTGTAAGATGGCTATAATGCTAGAAAAACTCTCCTCAAACGCCTATGAAAATTATACATATGGCAGCACACAGTGCTGTTCACACTGAAGCGTTAGCGTCATGGCAAAATTGACACCTCATGTAGAGTCAGGAGGAGTTGAAGCCTTTCAACGCCTCCCATTCAAGACCATGGTGATGCTCCTCAAACACCTGGCAGGCGTTTGCTGGCTGTTAATATAATTAACTTCATTATAGGCATTTGTGTTTTAACGCTTGGAAAACGCCTATAAAATGCCTTAAAACGCATAGGGCGTTTGGGGAGCATTAAAAATGCTTCCCAAACTCCTGTCAAATGCTATAGGAGTGTTTGGGAAGAAGTCAAGTTTGAACAAGCCATAAGGCAAAGTTCCTGAAAGACAAAGTCCCTATTTTGTCTAAAAGTATACTCCTATTTGTAAGAATGTGATTTGCAAGCAATTCATTCATGATCCAATGCTTATGAACACTTTAGCCAAGCTAAGAAAAGGAAATTTAAAAAAAAAAACAAAAAAAAAAAACAAAAAAAAAAAACTATGTAAGCATGAATTGCATTTTTTTAGTCCGTGTAACCTTAATATTGAAGATTTAAATTTTTGGTTGCAAGGAAAAAAATGGCAATGTAACCCTATTTTTTAAATTCAAAAAATAACAGCAAAATGTGCAACTTGAAAAATATAGAATTTTGACATAAAACACAATAAATACTACTTTGTATACTAGAATAGTAATGTCCTAGCTTCACAAGCTACTAATTAACCAATACTACCCTCAACTGTCGATACACAAAATATTAAGCCCTCTTAATGACAAAGTGAAAAAAGGATGCTGAAATAATTCTGAATATATTTATTTTTCTTTATCAGGCCCGACAGATGAATTTGCAAATGATTAAGAAAGTTAGTGGATTGAGACTAACTTGCAGCTAACAAATCTACTTGTTAAAACCAATATGTGATCTGTGTTACACTACATAGTTGGTAAGGTAAAATAAAGATGTATAAAAATATAAAACTGCATACTAATATAAAAAAGAGAGAACTTCTGTGCCAAAATTGCATGCATTAGAAGCTCAGATCAGCTGGTACTCTCTCACAGCAAGTTTACAGGAATACCAACTATGTGTTCATACCTTTAGTAAATCTAGTTTAAATGACAAGAGCAGAGTGCCTTTTGAAAATCTGAACAAGTAGATTAATTACATTCTGTTTCCATGGACTTGATTACATAACTAACTTACAATCTCAAAAGACAACATATATAATAATGCTTCCGAAAAGAACACAAATAAAGACTATGCACACTAAAGTATTTACATATTGTAAACAAGCAGTAACAGCACTTTACAACAAGCCCTCATTCACTTCTGTAGCTATTAAAAACGTATCATCAATTTGTATAACAGAAACACTGAAACCTTAGCTCTTTTCCGATTACGGTCTAATGCACTGGAATCCCAGCAGTGTGCAAGCCCCTTAATGTAAACACATAACAGGTATGTTTCTAGGTTGTTAGAACTCTTGACTGAAACCTGCCTTTAGAGGCTTTGTCATGATGTCTGAGATTTAATCACTTCACAGTAAAGGCAGCTAGAGAGGTAAGTGAGGGTTTATATTAAAAGATATTTTGCTGTGCGTGTAAATACTTTAAAGCTGAACTCTCGGTAAAAAAAAAAAAAAGATTGACTCATGCAGTGGGCCTCTCTTCCTACTCTGCACAGCAAGGTTTAACAGGTAACCCCCTTATCCCCCACTCCCCCGACAACTAATACTCTTTTCCTTTCTCCAAAGTTATGGGTTGTGGGTCAGCCCTCTGCAACCTCATTTACAATGCAGAACTGCAAGTGGAGGTGGGGGCACAGGACTCCCCAGTTGCTTTCCCCCAAATTTCAGTTTTAATGTCCATGCTCTGGGCACAGGTGCACTTTAAGTTAAGTAAAGACAGACTCTCAGATTCCACCATGCAATGTCCTTTTAGAAGGAAAACCCATTTTCTCCTTATTAAATTGTTTCTAGAAGTCTGTTCAACTGACTTGAACTAGAGGCATCACTTCTATTAGACTTTTCCAGTAAATTAGTGTATCAAAAAATGTCCATTTGAT
The DNA here is from genome assembly GCF_062004578.1 of Staurois parvus. Classification (NCBI taxonomy): domain Eukaryota; kingdom Metazoa; phylum Chordata; class Amphibia; order Anura; family Ranidae; genus Staurois; species Staurois parvus. The sequence goes on along the minus strand of NW_028318340.1, from coordinate 3,439,184 downwards.
TGGAGAGGGAAACATTAGGGAAATTACCTGTATGGATATTTACCACAAGGGAAGTAAAGTGACTTTCCCAATTGTTTCTGAAAAGCTGTGAGACAATGTGGGCAATAAAATTAAATATATATCTACTATGAAGGTGGTTTACTAAAGGAGTGGAGGATCTTCACTTTTTAAATTGTGTGAATATTGCCTTCAATTATCCAATCACGTGAAAAGCAAATCAATGTTCTCTATCCAATCATGTGCTGATGAAATAACAAAAATTTGCTTTTCATATGAATGGATAACTGAGTGAAGATTCTTAACTCTTTTAATAAATCTGCCCATATCCATGTCATGTAATCAACCAGGGCCGAGTCCTTCTCCTCACTGTTTACTTCCTGTACGGATCTTTCTTCTGGGTGTCCACCTCATTGCCTATGTGATGTGGACATTTACCACTGGCTGGCTAGCAAGCATGTCCTGTTAGGAACCTGAAAAGAGAATGTCTGACCCACAGGAGTGAAGGGGACCAGCCAGGGAAGCTTACAAGCGGTGCTGGATTAGTGGTACCAGAAGGAGGAATTTGGGTCAGCAAAAAGGACCTGGATAGGGGTATTAAAGAGGAGCGCCAGACTCCCCCAACAAATTAAAATTAGCATCTACAAATACTGTAGCTGCTGACTTTCAAGATAAGCAAACTTACCTGTCCAGGGGTCCATCGCCATCCTCACACGGGCAAGTTCTTCATTTGCCTCTGGGTACCCGGCACTGGCATTGCAAGTAGAGAAACCGGATAGCCTTGCGGATTCACAGCCGGTTTTCTTCCGCACATGCGCGAGTCATGATGTGGCTTATGATTGGTCCCGTAATCTTCTGGGACCTGTGAAGTGTCCCAGAATGCTGCTGGTGGAAGCAGGGGGAACGAACTGTCAAAACCAGGTACCCGCTCGCTCCCCCCCTCCCCCCAAAAAGTGCAAAAAATGTGGAAGTGGAGGGGTGGGGGGGAGGGGTTATGTGCAATCAAGTAGAGCTTCCTCTTTTGTAAGGGGGTCATAAATATATGTTAAACTTTGTCACAGCAATATATATTTAAATGAAAACTGTATATCATTCAGTGTGCTTACAGGACAAGCAAATACACACTACCCCATGCTCAACCGCCAACTCAGCTTCCTGTGAATGAAGCCCGGTGCTCTGGCGAAAAAGTGTCCCCACACTTAAGCAAAGTAGTCCATAATAGAATTAACCATTCACAGATCACAAATTGTGACTTGTTTAGTGAAAGTATTTAGCAAACTGAAAAGATGTTTCTAAGAATATTGAGGCCAACTTGTCATAATTAATTTTATCTGCTTGTCTTGTAGTCCATAACAGAATTAAGCCGACACTTGGTACGATCCATAAAACCAAGAATCTTTATTGGCTACATGTAAAAACATATTAATAGTACGCTAACACGTTTCGGCTATAACACCCTTCCTTATACCTATGAGGAAGGCTGTTATAGCTGAAACATGGTAGCGTACTATTAACGCATTTTTAAATGTAGCCAATAAAGATTCTTCAGTTTTATAGATCGTACCAAGTGCCGGCTTAATTCTATTATGGACTACAAGAAAGGCAGATGAAAATAACGAAGACAAGTTGATGAAAAGGTATCAATATGCTTAAAATCATCTTTTCAATTTTGTAAGTACTTCCAGTAAACAAGTCACAAATCTGATCTCTGATTGGTTCCCAAGTGTCACAGTACAATGCTATTCTTTGATGTGTTAAAAATCCAACAATGTATACAATTATTGATGACTACACTGAATATTTCAGCTAAATATATTGTGACTACACAGTAGTGGTTGCAAATAGAAAAAGCTAAAGCAGGGCGTTAAACAGAAGAGTAAGATACATGAGAGTTGACTGAAGGAATCTAAAAAGGAGCGATCCACTGAAACATCTGTACACTGCAATGGAAAGAGATAACCAGAGAAACAGAGGAGTACTAGAAGATGTACATGAAATGCAGAAATAAAGGGAACACTGTCAAAGAGGAGAAATGTTTATTTATTAAGAGGAAAAGATGCTCAAAGTTCTAAAAGTTGTAGAAAAATAAGACCAGAGAAGAGAAAAGCAATGTAAGTTTTATTGATGACAAATGTAGTGTACTGCAGTATAACACAAATCAACTGAAATCAGAGGAAGAAAAATGAGAAGAGGCTGCATTGTCTCAGTACTGTCCTAAAGTGTCAAGTCACTTATTCCTCCCAGACAACACATGGGAAAATCACAGAATACACATGTACTTTTTAGCTTTCTGAAGATATTACAAATAAGTTCAGTATGGTTAATATACAATATGTCTTGATTATGAGTGTTGAAAGTATACCCATGAAATACCGTTTCACACAAAATCAATGGTCATTTCCTTTAAATGCTAGGATACAGAATGTTTCCTTCACTGAATGCAACTTAGCAATACATTTAAAGGGAACATTGCATGTCTTAAACATGTCTCAGCCATAGGAAACGTGCTCCTTGTGTGAGACATTGGTCTTTTGAGGCCGGTCTGCTTGAAGTGTTTACTGGAGTCAGCCCTCAAACTTACTCCAAAAAAGAAAACAGGGGGCCTGTGAAAGCATCTGTCATTTTAAGCTAGAGTGTTTAATTGACCCCTTTACTTTGCCCATGTGTGATAAAGCAAAAGGGAAATCTAAAGCAGATCTCTGAAAACTACAGAAGAGAGGTTACTAGACCAGTCATTCTGTATGAGGAGAAACAGTGACTGGTCTTTATCACAGGAAACTCCTGCAAATAGTCAAATGCAGGCGTTTCATACTGGATTACTGCACAGATCTTAAAGAAATAATCAAAGGATACCAAAACTTGAGTACAAATTTTCATGCCTTTTGTATTTGGACAATACTTATGTTGGCTGGAGTTCAGCTTCAACTTCCTCACCTCCCAAGTAAACTCACCTTTCCTCTCCCCTATGCCATTCCCTTTGGGCACTGCAACTGAGGAAAGAAATTCCTGTTTAATTCCAAACCACCTTTTCAGAGCTTACACAGGACTATGGACGCCTTTCCTGCCTCCCTGTGACAGTGAAGGCCAATCATAAGGCATTGGTGCGGTCACATGAGAGAGGTGATGTAAAATCACATGTTCACCCATACCTGAAGTTCTGAGTACTTTTTTTCACTCCTGGCAGGACTGAACAGAGCAGTGGTGAAGAAAGGGAAAGGAGAGTATATGCAGCTAAGAAAAGGGGGTGGTACGAGATATTTTTCCTTGCCCTGTATGGGTAAAGGAAAGGGTCACTTGAGAATATGAAATTGGGATGACAAGAGTAGTGGTCACATGATTCGACATTAAATAGCCTATAGACTACTTGTCTTACAAAACCTTCTCAAAATGAGTTTATTCAAAGCCTAATGGTCCTCCTAAACTACAGGCGGGACAAATGTAAATAAAAAGAGAGAGGAAATATTTCTTATGACCTAGGTGTCGTAATGTAAAAAATATTATACCAAGCTGCTCTTATTTCAGAAACCATAAATTTCTTCTCACATTTTCAACAATAGCAAGAATAGGTAAACTTAAATGTTGTACCATTACGCTTCTCAACCGCAGCTACAGACCCCCAATAACACTGTGAAGTTCCTAAAAGTTGGAAATACAGTGGTGAAAATTAATATTTTATCCCCTGCTGATTTTGTAAGTTTGCCCACTTATAAAAATTCTAGAACCTTAATTTCTTTATCATAGGTGTATTTTAAATGATAGACACAGAATATCAACCAAAAATCCTGAAAAAACACAATACAATTGTTATAAATTGATTTGCAGTTCAGTGAGTAAAATAAGTATTTGTTCACCTACCAACCAACAATAATTCTGGCTCCCAGAGCCTGGCTATGTGTTCATATGGTACAGGTTAGTCCTGTCAATTTAAGAAGGTGCTCCTAACGATAACTCGCTATGTGTATAAAAGACTTGTCCGCAGAAACGCTTTCTTCCATTCAAACCTCACCAGCACCATGGGCAAGAACAAAGAGCTGTCAAAGGATGTCAAGGACAAGATTGTAGACCTGCACAAGGCTGGAATGGGCTACAAGACCATCAACAAGAAGCTTGGTGAGAAAGAGACAACTGCTGGAGTGATTATTTACAAATGGAAGACATACAAAATAACCATCAATCGCTCTCGGTCTGGAGCTCCATGCACTGTTTCACCTCTTTGGGTAAGGAGGATCATGAGAAAGTGAGGGATCATCCCAGAACTACACAGGAGGAGCTTGTGAATGATCTCAAGGCAGTTGGGACCACAGTCACCAAAATAATCATTGTTAACACAATACGCCATGAAATGAAATCCTGCAGCGCCCGCAAGGTCCGAAGACTCAAGAAGGCACACGTACAGACCTGTCTGAACTTTGCCAATGAACATCTAAATGATTCAGACTGAGAGAAAGTGCTGTGGTCAGATGAGACCACAATTGAGCTCTTTGGCATTAACTCAGCTCGCACTGTTTGGAGGAAGAGAAATGCTGACTATGACCCCAAGAACACCACCCCTACAGTCAAGCATGGAGGCAGAAACATTATGCTTTGGGGCTGTTTCTCTGCTAAAGGTACAGGCCAACTTTGCCGAACTGAGGGCCCAATGGACAGGGCCATGTCTTGTAAAATCTTGGACGGGAACCTTCTTCCCTCAGCCAGAACACGGAAGATGGGTCATGAATGGGTCTTCCAGTATGACAATGACCCAAAACATACTGATAAGGCAACAGTGTCCTAGCCAATCTCCAGACCTTAATCCTATAGAAAATTTATTGAGGGAGCTGAAACTTCAAGTTGCCAAGCGACAGCCAAGAAACTTTAAGGATTTAGAGATGATCTGTAAAGAAGATTGGAGCAAAATCCCTTCCTAGATATGTGCAAACCTGGTAACCAACTACAAGAAACGTCTTACCTCTGTGCTTTCCAACAAGGATTTCTCCACCATGTACTAAGTTATGTTTTGCTTGGGGATCAAATAATTATTTTAATCACTGAAGTGCAACTTAATTTATAACATTTGTATCGTGTTTTTTTCTGGATTTTTGGTTGATATTCTGTCTCTATCATTTAAAAACACACCTATTATAAAAATTGCCCTTTATTTTCCCCACTGTACGTGTCTGTTCTGCTTAATTTATCCAATTTTCAACTGACAGTAGGAATATAAATCTTTAAATCTGATAGGTAGTTCTAAGCAGCACAGATACTTCTGAAACAAAGATGATTCATCCACTTTTTCCTAAATAAATATAAAAATATTTCTGAAGAAAAACAATGTAGAGCACAGGACCCGATCTGTTAAAGAGATGAAAAAGTTGTGGAGTGTCAAGATGAAGGGAACTTACCATCCAACTACATTGATGATATTAAGTCCTGCAGGATTTGTCATAACTTGGGTGGAGGCAGTTCCAGTAGTTATAGATGTTACCATGGTAGACAGTGGAATGGTCATTACAGGTAACCCCTGACTCAGAGACATTTGCTGCTGAGCAAACGGTGCTATCAATGTAGGCTGCTGTGAACTAAAGCTCGAGTCTTGGGGTGTGGGGGTGACAGAAGGAGTGATAGGAGCGGAGCTGGAAACATCGGGTGGATGCGGTGTCGATGATGGGGTGTTGGTTGGTGTAGGAGTAGATGGTTTGGAAGTTCCAGATCCTGCTCATTGAGAAAAATAAAGAGCACTAGTACAAAAAACACATTTGTTTTAAAAAGCGAGAAAAAAAAAAAATTATCTTAAAAAAATGACCATGCTTAATAAAAAAAAAAAAAAAAGTGATGAAGATTAATTTAGAATGATTAATAAGCAAGAACTTCAAAGATGTGACACATTTGTTTCACAAAGGCAAGACAACACAGACTTGTTACAAAAAGACGAAAAGAAACACCTCGTTAACAGGTCGCAAATGCTTCAAACCCATTTAATAGCAAAACAAATCATAGAAATATAATGCTTTGTTAGTCGAGCCAAATATCGGCAGTTGAAGCAAACATTCTCATTTTCCAAACAAAAACTTAAATTTTTTTTAAAATGTAACATGTTTGTATTTCTCTTTTTTTAAAAAAAACCATTGTCCAACAATCAATGCAGCGTTTCTGAATCCAGACACAGGCAACAATAAAAGCTTAACTGAACTTTCATTTTAAATCACCTTAATACATTCCAGATGTGTTAAAACAAGAGGTGTACAAAGTCTTACAATCAGCCACAGACGGAGTAGAAAAACCTAACTCTGCCAGCACCCTGATAAAGGACCCTTGCTCTGGCAGGAGGCAATGGTCATATTTGCAAGGGACAATCCAAAACACCTCTTTGCCGAGTCAGAGCTAATGCTCCCCAGTTAGGAGGAAGCTAAAGATTTGCTGAATGCAAAGCTATAGATCTGATCCACAAACGAGTCAAAACACTGCAGAGAGAGCAAGGGTCTTTCTCAGCAGCATGCTGTCAGTGGATAGACTTTAACACTCAGGGTGTGGCTGCTTTTTTAAAGATAGCAAATTGCAGACTGAGAATACCATTAATTTTGATGCAGCTGGAAAGTATTTAGCTGATGTAAACTGAACGTTCAGCTGGGCTTTACATTAGAAGACCACCAAACACTGATATCCAAGTTTTGTGCTGAACAACATTGGGGTTCTATGAGGAATGTATACTCGCTTTGAATAAGTATTACCTATGTAAGGGATTATCCTATTCAGAAAAGCCTACCATGACCCCAGCTGACAACTGTACTTTTAATTTTCTCCATTAGCTCATCCCCCACAATTATTACCTTTTGTATCACTTAACCCTCCCTCTTCGATTGTAAGCTGCATTTTCCATTTAAACGCATGCATGCATTTGAATGAAAAATGCAGCATTTTCAAGAAAAGGTTGTGGTGGATGGCTTGATCTACTTTGTCTGCAAGTCAAATGCACTACAAAAGGGCATGCTGCAGCTGAAGGATCACAGCACAACACAAAACAGGTTGACCACAACCTCTGAACTGCCATGTACACTGCTCAGTTAAAGTCAATGGGATTATGCTGACCTGCATTTGAGATCGGTTCCAAATGCAGAAAAACTAACCTCTCCAAAATTAGTCCTAATGGAGTCTGAAACTAGATCACATTTCGCAATTAAGCCATGTGGTCACTTTCCCTACTGATTCATAGGGAAACCAGAAGCAGCTGTTTGACAACACTGCTTTAAAAATATCATGTCATGAAGAGGGTTGAAATTGAGGTAACAAAATAAACTTCTCCTATGGTTTTTCAATGTGGTAAACCCACAAGGTGGTACAAACAGTTTCCATAGAATAGAATCATCAGGTTTGGGTGGTCTTACACTTTAAACCCATTAATGTGTCATTACAAAGCCAATCTTGTCTGCAACACACAGCATTACAAAGGCTTGGCTGACTTCAATGCAACCAAAGTATTTAAAAAAAAAAAAAAAAATGGAAGTTGCAATGACCTGTAGTCATTTTGCACATATCCAGCAGCTTTCATGTACTCAAAGTTTATAACCTGTGAGCAATATTAAATATATATATATTAAAAACATAAAACTTATTATATAAAGTAAATATAGTTCAAAAAGCCAATACTGGGTTTTTGTCAACTACTTGACATGCTGTGAGGTTTTACACATACAAAAAACAATAATGCTTAGCTTATTTTGTTTTTAAAATCAGCAGCTTCTAAATTTCCAATCCCAAAAAAATAGAAATAAAAATACACTGTAATTCCTTTTGTCAAACTGAATACCTGGTTTGCATTGCATTCTTTTTTAAAGCATAAAAAACACAAGTCATTCTAGCAATTTTCCATTATAAATACGTACACACAAAGGGTGCATACAATGAAAAGGAAAAAAAAACAAAATATATAAGCATATATCAAAAAAAAAAAAAGAAAAAAAAAAAAAGACAATTACATTAAAAACACAAAATACATACAGTTAACAGAACATATTGCTATCGAGTCTACAAGGCTTTTACAAGCATTGAAGCGCACACAAGCATACACGTTGGTGTCACCAATCCATTAGAAAGAAGGGTTTAATCTTGAAGACCTCTACATCAAAGGCCTATGGAGATTTAATGGAGAATTTAGGGCGTGACTCACTTTGTGATGAGCTTGCTGGTGACATAGCGGCTGGCGAGAGCATGACGACTTGATTAAGGTCCACAGACTGTTTTCGAGAAATACTTGGTGGTTTAGATGGAGGAGGGGTTGTAGATTTTAGGTGGCCACTCGCCTGTTGAGAACTAAATATATTACCTGAAAAAAAAAAAAAAAAAAAAAAAAAAAATCACAGCTCAGAAAAAAATGTACTAAAAATATCTAGCAACCTAACCGTAGTCATTCTTAACTCGCTCTGGACACTGGGTGTGCTATACTTGCCCAAAAAATGTAATGAAAGTCTGTCAGGCATGTGCAGTGTGCCCTGTCTAAACTTCTACCCTCACATTTGGCAGAAATTACTGGCTGTCAACACGACAGCTGGGAGATGCTGTGTAAATGCAGCAGCGGTAGAAGCTGTTGTTTGCGCACCTCCAGGCTGCATGTGAAAAAAGAAAATATATTATTTTTCCTAATTACAGGTCATCCCTGTTAACTATTTACCTAAGTGCACTGTTGTGCTCAGGGGCCGTTTGCCCAGGCAAACCTTGCAATTCTTCTTTGAATCTTATATTATGGAGAAAGCAAGAATATCTACAGATTGTGGTGGGGGGTAAAAGCCTGACAGTCAAAAAGGGAGAGATCTTACTATCAGGATATGGCAAAGATAAGCAACATATACACCTAAAACTAAGATATCACACCTTAAAAAACCTAATGAAGAGAAATATACCTGAAGAATTATTGCCAGAGTTGGAAGGAAGTTTAATGGGAGGTGGCCTGTGTTTGACACCTTTCCCCAGTACAGAAGACTGGATAGAGCCTGTGATACCGTCTGCCTATAAAACAATAAAATAAACAGAATATGATAGAAGAAAAATCAGCACTAGAATAAGACCAAGGCAAAAAAATGTAATAATAAATATGCACAGAACACTAAATGTCCTTTTAATTATTATACCCAGGACTAAAAAAATAGTCAATTTAAACAAATATATTGTTTCTTTTTTAGTCAAGTAAGAATGAAATATTAGGATTTTCTCATTTCTTTTTTTTAACTAGTTGCCGACCACAGATAGCCAAATGACGGCTGCACTGCGGCAGGCCAGTTCTGGGAGGCAGTCATATGACGTCCTCCCAGAACACGCTCTCCTGCGCGCCCCCGGCGATCTCTGTGATCACTGTGTCCTACGGAGACAGCTGATCACGTGATGTGGTAAAAGGCCAATCACAGCGGCCTTTTACCACGAGATCAGCCGTGTCCAGTGACACGCTGATCACCGGGAAATGCAATTGCTGGTTCTCAGCTGCACTCTGACAGCGTGAGGAAAGTACTGCCGAGAACCAGCAGTTATCAGAGCAGGGATTGACACCGATCGTCAGGGCACTGATGATCAGTGCCGTGATTATCGGTGCCCAGCAGTGCCACCCACCAGTTCCATCCAGAAGTGCCCAGCAGTGCCACCCACCTGTGCCCGTCAGTGCCGCCTATCAGTACCCATCATCAGTGTCGCCTATCAGTGCCCATCATCAGTGTCGCCTATCAGTACAGCCTCATAAACGCACATCAGTGAAAGAGAAAAATTACCTGTTTGCAAAAAATTATAATAGAAACATAGAAACTTTTTTTTTTTCAAATTCTTTGCTCTTTTTTTGTTTATAGCGCAAAAAGTAAAAAACACAGAGCAGAAAGTAAATACCACCAAAAGAAAGCTCTATTTGTGAAAAAAAAATGATAAAAAATTTCATATGGGTATAATGTTGCATGACAGTGCAATTGTCATTCAAAGTGCAACAGCGCTGAAAGCTGAAAACTGGCCTGGTAAGGAAGGGGGTATAAGTGCCTGGTAGGCATGTGGGTAATTATTTATTTTTAAGTCCACTGAGGGATGCAGGAAGTCCTTAACCCAGGTTATACCAAACACCTACAGAAGGATCGGACACTGACAAAAAAAACAAACAAAAAAAAGTAGGCCAATCCAGAAAAATGCCTCCTACTATTCTACTACCAACATGCCTCAGTTATGTAGAAAAGCAATATGGAGAGCATGAACATAAGCAAAAACACAGAGGGAATCACCTCTCAATGGATTCCAAGAAAAGGCTTTTTACGGAGAGGTAAAAATATCCTATTCTATTTCTCATCAACTGAGTGACACCACAAATTTTTAACTTTGGGACATCTAGAACCAGTTGGGCAAAAGAGCAAACAAATGCTAGGAGGCTAGATATAAAAAAAAAAAAAAAAAGCAGGCCTGTGAGCAGCAGTATATTTTAAATTTAAACAAAATACTTGGCATTCCTCTTTTGAGCCAGCAGTTTAAAGCGGTGCTCCAAACAAAAGGGGAAGTTCCGCTTTGATACCATCTGGGAGGGGTGGTGAGGGTAGTGCAGGAAGGCCTAGACAGGTGGTGGTAGTAGGGGATTCTATAATCAGAAGGCCTGATAGAATAATTTGTCGCCAGGATTGCCTCAACCGAATGGTTTGCTGTCTCCCTGGTGCCAGGGTTCGGCATGTGGTGGACCCAGTTGATAAATTACTGGGAGGGGCTGGGCATGACCCAGCTGTCTTGGCTCATGTTGGAACCAATGACAAAATACATGGAAGGTGGAGGCTCCTTAAGAACCAATTTAAAGAACTAGACTGCAAGGTGAACGGAAGGACCTCCAAGGTAATATTCTCTGAAATATTACCTGTGCCATGCGCAACTCAGGAAAGATAGGGGGAGATTAGAGAACTCAATGCATGGCTGAAGACCTGGCATAAGAGGGAAGGATTTGGGTTTCTAGAGCACTGGGCTGACTTTTCATTGGGGTGCAACTTATATGCTAGAGATGGTTTGCACCTAAATGGAAGGGGGTCTGCTGTGCTAGGGGAGAGGTGTATGGGAAGGCTGGAGGAGTATTTAAACTAGGATCGAGGGGGTAGGGAGAATTAGATTATAACGAGGTAGACAGATCAGACAGGGTCAGTCCTTATTGATGGTTGGAATGGGGAAAGATGGGGGGGAAGGCTATGGCAGATAAGAAGGTTCCCATGTTACAAACAACCAGTGGAATTGGTACCATTTGTGTGAAAATAAAAAATATGCAAAATATGTGTGAACAAGGTGTCAATGAATGAAAGTGTTTGTTCACCAATGCCAGAAGTCTGCCAAGCAAAATAGGCGAGTTGGAAGCTTTGGTGCATGAAGAGAACTATGATTTAATTGGTATTGATGAATCTTGGCTTCATTCTTCACATGACTGGGCCATTAATATTCCTAGCTATGTTCTCTTTCGGAGAGACAGGGTAAATAGGAAAGGTGGTGGTGTATGTCACTATGTGAGAAGTGATCTCAGAGGGACTGTGAAAGAGCACCTAGTTGATGGAGAGTGTGATGAGGCTGAAGCAATTATGGGTGGAACTGCACATGGTGGTGCTTACTACAAAGGTAATTATTGGAGTTTGTTATAGGTCTCCCAGTGTTAATGAGGAGGTGGAGACTCAGCTCCTTCCACAGATCAAAAGGGCTGGGACAGTGATATTAATGGGGGAATTTTAACTACCCGGAAATTGAATGGAGTAATGGTACTGTAGGAACAGTCAAAGGGCAAACATTTTTAAACCTACTACAGGACAATTTTGTGGTACAGTTCATAGAAGCCCCTACTAGGAATGATGCTCTGCTGGACCTGGTAATCTCAAACCATGCAGAGCTTATTACGAATGTCCATATAAAAGAACATCTGGGTAGCAGTGACCATAACATGATTTAATTTATTGTTAGCTGTAAACAGCGAGCACATTTGGGAAAAATAAAAACACTCAATTTTAAGAGAGCTAATTTTCCAAGGCTGAGAGCTGCTCTCCAAGACTTAGACTGGGAGGGAATATTGGCATCGATGAACACAACACAGAAATGGGAGTTCTTCAAAAATACTGTGTGTGAACACACTGCAAAATATATTCCCATGTGCAACAAGTTTAAAAGGCTAAAAATTAAACCTATGTGGCTTATGGCCAAAGTTAAAAAAAAAAAAAAAAAAAAAAAAAAAAAAACAAAAAAAACTATAGATAATAAGAAGATAGCTTTTTTTAGATATAAAAATGAAGGAATGCTACCATTATTTAAACATTAAAAAGAACAGAACAGAATATGCAAAAAGGAAATAAAGGCCGCAAAAATTGAAAATGAATGAGAGATTGCAAAAGATAGCAGGACCAACCCCCAAAAATTCTTCAAATATGTTAATAGTAAAAAGGTTCGGTCCGAACATGTAAGCCCTTTACAAAATAATCTAGAGTGGGTGACTGGGGACAAAGAGAAGGCAAATTTATTAAATACCTTCTTCAGCTCTGTGTATACAAAGTAGCATGGGGGAGCTCTTGTCCATACTGGGCATGGTACTGACACAGCTCCAGATGATCCACACTGGCTCACAATTGATATGATCCAAAAATATTTAGACAGAATAAAGGTGAATAAACCACTTGGACGGCATACACCCATGGGTCCTTAAAGAAGTGAGCTCTGTCATTTCAAAGCCATGGTTTCTAATTTTTAGGGACTCTAATGACTGGCATAGTAACACTGGACTGGCATAAGGCCAATGTGGTGCCAATACTTAAAAAGGGGTCAAAATCTTTACCAAGTAATTATAGACTTGTTAGTTTAACTGGCGAGTTTAATAAAAGACCACATACAGTTGTGACCAAAATTATTCAACCCCCACTGAAATTGAGTGTTTTGGCCAGTTTGACATTGCTTTTGATCATTCAGTCATCTTGCTTACATTTACATTAAAGAGGCACTTGTAGGTCAGACAAATATAACATAACAGTTATAATGAAATAACCACAAATGTCTTTTCTGTGCTCACAGCATTATCAGTTTTATTCAACCCCCAAGTGACATTCAATCTTAGTACTTAGTACAGCATCCTTTTACAGTTATAACAGCTTTTAAACGTGAAGCATAGCTTGACACAAGTGTCTTGCAGCGATCTACGGGTATCTTCGCCCATTCTTCATGGGCAAAGGCCTCCAGTTCAGTCACATTCTTAGGCTTGCGCACTGCAACTGCTTTCTTTAAGTCCCACCAGAGGTTCTCAATCGGATTTAAGTCTGGTGACTGCGATGGCCACTCCAAAATGTTCCAGCCTTTCCTCTGCAACCATGCTCTAGTGGACTTAGAGGTATGCTTGGGATCATTGTCCTGTTGAAAGGTCCAACGTCTCCCAAGCCTCAGGTGTGTGACGGACTGCATCACGTTTCCATCCAATATCTCCTGGTACTGAAGAGAATTCATGGTACCTTGCACACGCTGAAGCTTCCCTGTACCTGCAGAAGCAAAACAGCCCCAAAGCATGATTGACCCTCCACCATGCTTCACAGTAGGCAAGGTGTTCTTTTCATCATAGGCCTTGTTCTTCCTCCTCCAAACATAGCGTTGATCCATGGGCCCAAACAGTTCTAATTTTGTTTCATCAGTCCACAGAACACTATCCCACAACTTTTGTGGTTTGTCCACATGGCTTTTGGCATACTGCAGTCGACTCTTCTTATTCTTTGGAGACAGCAAGGGGGTACGCCTGGGAGTTCTGGCACGGAGGCCTTCATTACGCAGTGTGCGTCTTATTGTCTGGGCTGAAACTTCTGTACCCACATCTGACAAATCTTTTCTCAGTTCCTCAGCAGTCACACGGGGACTTCTCTCCACTCTACGCTTCAGGTAGCGCACAGCAGTCGAAGTCAGCATCTTCTTTCTGCCACGACCAGGTAGCGTTTCAACAGTGCCCTTTGCCTTGAATTTGCGAATGATGCTTCCTAAGGTGTCTCTTGGTATGTTTAACATCTTTGCAATCTTCTTATAGCCATTGCCCTTCCTGTGAAGAGAAATCACCTCTTCTCTTGTCTTCCTGGACCATTCTCTTGCCTTCACCATGTTTGTAACCACACCAGTAAATGTCTAGAAGGAGCTGAGTATCACAGTCATTTTAAAGCTGCCTAATTGGTGCTTATTATGCTTGATTGCTGCTCGGTGACATCCACAGGTGTTTTCAATACCTGATGGAAAGCACCTGTATGAACCTCTGTTCTTCAGAGTGGTAGTCTTTAAGGGGTTGAATAATTGTGGCAATGAAGAAACCACATAAGAACCATTTACTACTGTATTACATAAACAATTGATGTCATTTTAGTTGCATTTGGGTAGTTACAACGTCCTTGTAGGATTTGATTCTGAATACAATTCCAAATGTACACTATAGTCCCTAAACCCCTTTACAGCATTGGGGGTTGAATAATTTTGGTCACAACTGTAGATGAGTTCTTGCTGGAAAAAAAGATATTTTAAGCAACAGACAGCATGGATTCATGAAAGACAGAAGTTGTCAAACAAATCTGATTTCATTTTATGAGGACGTGAGCAAAACCTTGGACAGAGGGGTGGCGGTGGACGTGGTATACTTGGATTATGCAGAAGCGTTTGACACAGCTCTCCACACACAGCTAATGTGTAAGGTAAAGTCTGCGGGCTTGGAAAAATCTATATGTAAATGGATAGAAAACTGGCTAAAAGATCGTATTCAGAGAGTAGTGGTTATTGATTCATACTCTGAACGGTCTAGGGTTGTCAGTGGTTGGGACCCTTACTTTTTAATATATTTATAAACGATATAGGGTCTGCGATTAAATATCCCATTTCAGTCTTTGCAGATGACACCAAGCTGTGCAGTGAAATAACGTCCTTAACAGGATGTCTTCAACTTACAAGCTGACCTCAATGCACTGTTTAATTGGGCAACTATGTGGCAAATGAGGTTTAATGTTGATAAATGTAAGGTTATGCACTTGGGGGCTAAGAATATACATGCATCATACATACTAGGGGGGGTACAACTGGGGGATTCAATGGTGGAGAAGGATCTGGGAGTTCTGGTAGATCACAAGCTTAATAATGACATGCAATCCCAAGCTGCAGTTTCTAAAGCGAGCAAAATCCTCTCTTGTATTAAAAGAGGTACAGATTCCAGAGAGAGAGATATCATATCACCCCTGTACAAATCATTAGTAATACCTCATCTGGAATATGCAGTTCAGTTTTGGGCACCAGTTCACAAAAAGAACACTGGGGAACTGGAGAAAGTACAGAGAAGGGCAACCAAACTGATACGAGGATATGGAGGAGCTCAGCTATGAGGAAAGATTAGAGGAACTGAATTTTTTCTCTCTTGAGAAGAGGAGATTAAGGGGGGATATGATCAACATGTATAAATACATCAGTGGTTCAAATAGTGAACTCTGTGTAGAGCTATTCACCCTGAGGTCATCACAGAGGACAAGGGACACTCTTTACATCTGGAGGAAAAGAAATGTAATCTCAAAAACACAGAAAGGGTTCTCCACAGTGAGAGCTGTGAAAATGTGGAATAAACTCCCTCAAGAGTTGGTTCTGGCCAGCTCAGTGGATTGCTTTAAAAAAGGGCCTTGATTCTTTCTTACATACACAGAATATAACTGGATACTAACATCTATAGGTAAAGTTGATCCAGGGAATATCCGATTGTCTCTCAGGGGATCAGGAAGGAATTTTTTTCCCTGCAAGAGCAAAATGGATCATGCTTTGCTGTTTTTTATTCCCCTTCCTCTGGATTAACTGTGGGTATAGGATTATAACTTGTAACTATGTAAGGCCTGTTCCCCCTGCTCCTGGTAAGGAAATGGAAGCCCGATTTTGACGGGTACCTGCTCCATTTCCGCTCCAACTGCCTAAATGATCGAAAGCGGAAGTTCCCCCTCCCCAGCAGTCTTCTGGGACACGTGACAGATCCCAGAAGACTGCCGGACCATTCACAATGCATGGAGCTACATTCTCAGTGGGCACCTGGCTGTGAAGCCGAAAGCTGTCACAGCCAGATGCCCACAGTTAAGATTTTCTGACAGGTTCACTTACAGAAACTATAGCTATTACACTCCTCACGCAGCACAGAATTATACTGCAATCAAGTCACTAACATTCAGACATAACTCCCAACTGCCAAATCTACAGCAGCTGGAGGACATGCATAAAAGCAAGTCATGGTATAATGATAAATGACTCTTCCCTTGTTACTCAAGTCTCTCTAGTCATATAGAACAGGATATGCGATTCGCCAAACTTATTTGAAGTCTTAGTGCACCTCTACACAAAAAATTTAATTTGAACCCGAAAGGTAAGTCATCATGATCACTTCACATACCTCAATTTCCTTGCCTGGTGACAGAGGATTTTGGCTTGCCACTCCTCCAGTATTGTGTGTCATCTTCACAAGACCTTTGGACTCATTTTTAAACAATTCAAGATACTGGTTGACCACGCTGTGGGGACATAATTATGACAGCACGTGTACAGATTATTATTGTACTTGGAAACCGTTACCATTTAACCCTTGAGTAGCCAATTGCCACACACAAGCACTGTTACACTGGGAGGTCATTAGCCCGTTAAGGCTCACTTTAAAAAAAGTGAATGCAATACAAGGGAGGAACCATTATGTAAATGTTACAATAATGCACTTTAAACCCCATTTGTCACTGTAGATGCCTTTTTTAATGCCATGTAAAAAAATAAGCCTCTAGTCCTTCGAATGTAAACTAATCTTGCAGCTGAAAACGAGAAATGTGCAACTGTGTGTTCCTAGTCTCCAAGCCGGATGTCAAAGTGAAAAATTATTCAATCACAACATTATTGAGAAGTTAACCGACTCATGCGGATACTGCTGAACTTGGTCAGGGAATCTAGGCTTCAAAAACCTCTGGTCACAAAAGGGTTCCTTTTTATAGTTCTGAAACATTTGCTCCCATTGATATCGATACAAAAGGCTGAAATATGCATCAGCTGGAAATCTTTAGGCACACTGGATATTTTCCTGGAAGTTTATTCAACCCTGCTTGAATCCTTTACATTAATGTATTTAGCGGTTTAAAAGTTCTATACATAAAATACACTCACCTGTCTATATCAATTCTTGATCCAATAAGAAATCTAAAAAGAAAAAAAAAAAAAACGAATATTCTAATAAATGCCACAAAAATTTTAAATTCACAATGCATTATTATGTAAAAGCAGTCTTCAGGAGACTGGATGTAGATTTACTGTATCTAGGATGCTGCATGAAGCTTGCTGAAAGTTTTGCAAGTGCTTTGAAAAAAGCTACCTGCACACACAGCGCTTACAGAATCTCAAACTCACTTGTACAAGGACTTAAATTTAGTGCATTATCAAAATTGAGAAAGCTATTGGAGTGGTGCTAAGAAGTAAAGCCATTGAGGCAATGTCTGCAGACCTCTCAATGAAGCAATTCTTTTCTGTGTCCTGTAAACAGTGGTTAGCATTAGCATCTTAAATTTGTTTCTGGCTGTTCCCCCTTCAGAACTGTGTCAGCTTGAGGAAGATCAATGAATGCAGTATCTAACCAGATTAGATTTATTTGTTAATTTTAATCCATGGCTTCACTCTTCCAGACACTGGGAAAAACCTGAAATTTGTGAAACTGGCAGTTGCTGGTGATCCTAAAATATAATAGACAACGTTCAAGGGAGAGTCCTGACATGAATGTTAGCTGGAAGGAGGAAATAATAAAAATAACTCACTGTGAAGAAGGGGGATGGAAGTTCTCTTCTTCTTCTTCTGTTTTGGAAGTCTGCATTTTCCCAAAATACAAAGGATTGCCTATATTCTGGAAAATGGTCAATTTCGCTTTGTTGAATGGGCTTCCAGATTCACAGTCAAACAGATAATCCTCTTTTGTATCCTACAAAAAAAAAAAAAAAAAATTAAAAACACACATTTGAAAGTAGACAGTGTGAAATACTGCATACACATTCCCCATCAATACAACACCACTCACACAGTGCATATGGTGTTTATCTCACTACATACACTTTTCAATTGTGCAGGCCTCTGTTAAGTTGGCCATACACTGCAGGGATTTCAGCCACCACCTGCCCAACATCCCTAGATTGAAAAATCAAAGTGGAAAAATTGTCAACTGAAAAGCATCTGTATCCAAATCAGATGCAGCAGTGGTTCAAGTACATAATAGCTACACAGTGGGGGATTCATCCATCCACACTGCATAGCTTTGAGGGATGTTAATTTGCTTCATTTAGCTTACAGTTCAGTATATGGCCAAATAATAAAACTTATATAAATACTTGTGAGCTACTATGGTGATTGCCTAAAATGTTCCAATTGTTTGTCTTAATAAAGTGGAAAAAATAAATAGAATAAAATTAAACTATAATACACCTATGGTTCGCTGGCACTCGCACCTACTCATATCCCTGGATATCCCCCTGATGAAGTCACGTGACCCGGTGACGCAACGCGTAGGGGAGGGGATCTGACGTCACGACGTTGTCTCGGACAAGCAAGGAGAGCATAGCAGAGACTGCAGGCCATGCTGACACTGCTTTAACTCACTGCAAACTTCAACACTGTGAATGGTATACAGCAATAAAGCACATCTTTAAAAAGGATAAGGCACCATGGTTTCTTTTTTCCTTATATAAACCATTAGCGATATACTGGAGAAAGATCAACACAGGAGGAAGGAGACCCCTGGAGGGGAAATAAGGGAGATATCCATCCAACCATCCATTCCTGACAAGCATCAGTTACATTCACTGCAGAGACCCCAGGTGGATTAAGATTTAATTACAACTATCTGTTTGCCATTTGGAAAATCCCATACAGGAGGATCAGTCCTATAAGGACAAACAGCTAGTTTTGCCTTTATTTAAGGCAAAACCTGAGGTGAGCGCATATTAAGACCACACTGCACTTGGATTGTGGGAGCGGTATTGCACCATTGCAATTTATATTGAAAGAGGACTGTTTAAGAGCACGTTTTTATATATTGATTTTTGCTCACTATTAGAATTCACCAATTACCAATAGCACAATTATGTTTTAATTTTATATGGTCTTATAGGCAACAGATGTTTATTCTTACACTATATATAAGAAAATATATTGTTTACAGTTTATTTTTTATATACCGTATTTGCCGGCGTATAAGACGACTTTTTGACCCTTGAAAATCTTCTCAAAAGTCGGGGGTCGTCTTATACGCCGGTACACATGTTAGGGGGGCTGCGGCATTAAGTACAGGGGTTTGCAGGGGCTGATGTCTCTTACCTGGATCCAGTCCCACGACGATCCGGTCCAGGAAGCGCGGCGTCTCCTTCAGTTCGGCCACTGGATGTTCGTGCGGCTGCTCGGCTCCGCCTCCTCACCGGTGATTGGCCGCCAGAACTGTAGCTCAGGAAAGGCACACAGGCGGCCAATCACCGGCGAGGGGGCGGAGCCGAGCGGCCCCGCGAAAATTGAGTGCCGGAGCAGCAGGTAAGTGTTCTGTGTAGAGGTGCTGCTGCAACCACATATGCTGGCTGCAGCAGCACCATACGAGAACAGGGTCAGCAAGTCTCAGTGGGAGGAATAGTGCCCCATCATTGGTGTCACTGATACCAATGATGGGGCACTATTCCTCCCACTGATACCAACGATGGGGCACTATTCCTCCCACTGACACCAACGATGGGGCACTATTCCCCCCCCCACTGACACCAACGATGGGGCACTATTCCACCCCCCACTGACACCAACGATGGGGCACTATTCCACCCCCCACTGACACCAATGATGGGGCACTATTCCTCCCACTGACACCAATGATGGGGCACTATTCCTGCCACTGATACCAATGATGGGGCACCATTCCTGCCACTGATACCAATGATGGGGCACCTATTCCCCCCACTGATACCAATGATGGGGCACCTATTCCCCCCACTGATACCAATGATGGGGCACTATTCCTCCCACTGATACCAATGATGGGGCACTATTCCTCCCACTGACACCAATGATGGAGCACTATTCCTCCACTGATACTAATGATAGGGCACTATTCCTGCCACTAATGCCAATGATGGGGCACTATTCCTGCCACTAATACCAATGATGGGGCACTATTCCTCCCACTGATACCAATGATGGGGCACTATTCCTTCCACTGATACCAATGATGGGGCACTATTCCTCCCACTGACACCAATGATGGGGCACTATTCCTCCCACTGACATCAATGATGGGGCACTATTCCTCCCACTGACACCAATGATGGGGCACTATTCCTCCCACTGACACCAATGATGGGGCACTATTCCTTCCACTAATACCAATGATGGGGCACTATTCCTCCCACTGACATCAATGATGGGGCACTATTCCTCCCACTGGTGTGCATTGGAAGAGGGGTAGTCTTATACGGCGAGTATAGCCCAAACACTACATTTTAGCAGGAAAAGTAGGGGGGTCGTCTTATACGCCCAGTCGTCTTATACGCCGGCAAATACGGTATTCATTTATTCATCAATTGGTTTGAAAACACTATACTAATCATCAGAGCTAATATATACAGGAGCGCGGCACTATTAGTATATTCACTTTTTTGTCAATATATGGCCAGTTTTAGCCTAAAATGGTTGATAACACTGTAGATGAGGCTGTAAAATATCTGCACGCCAACCTGCCGCAGTATATTAACTGCAACAGGTCAGCTCCAACAGGCACAATCTTGTACCTGTCTCTTTCTTCTGGGTCTGTTTGCTCATGTGACCACAGACTGCTGTCATTTGCTGCAGCACAAGCTGATCAGCATGATTTATGGCCGGAACCTGCTGATCAGCTGAGAGAATGACAGGAGAGAGCTCTGAGTGCAAAGCAGGGAGTAAAAACGGCACATTGCTTAGCAAAAATGCACACAGTACACACACTACACATTGTTAGGCAGATATTAAAGCCTCTGATCGCCCTAGATGTTAACCCTTTCCCAGCCAGTGTCATTAGTACAGTGACCGTGTATATTTTTAGCACTGATCACTGTGTTCGTGTCACTGGTGATGTCAGTGGCAGTTAGTTCCTCTCAGCATCAGTTTCAGCAGTGTCAGGACCACTGCACTATTGCAGTCCCACTATAAGTTGTTGATCGCCACCATTACTAGTATTTAAAAAAATTTATAAAAATTTCAGTATCTATACTATAGGTTTTTAGAAATGAGAAAATATTGTTTTTTTTTCTACATTTTGGGTCTTTTTTTATTTCACAAAAATTAAAAAACCCAGTGGTCATCAAATACCACCAAAAAAAAGTTCTATTTGTGTGAACACAAAAAGGATATAAATTTTGTTTGCATACAACAATGTATGACTGCACAATTACCAGTTAAAAGTAGCACAGTGCTAAAACAGCAAAAAAATGGCCTGGCCATGAAGGGGGTAACATCTTCCGGAGCTTAAGTGGTTAATTAAAGAAAAAGATCTTATATTCTGCACAGGCTTGAGTACTTTTGTCTATACTTTTGGAAAAGTTATTTTTAGCTTTTGTCTACATTTTAAATCCATACACATTGTCACTTTAGTCTGTAAGAAGTAATCAAGTCAAAATTATACAAAACCATATGCTACACATTACTATTATTTGAGTTACCTATGAACCTGTCCAACAATCAT
The DNA here is from genome assembly GCF_062004578.1 of Staurois parvus. Classification (NCBI taxonomy): domain Eukaryota; kingdom Metazoa; phylum Chordata; class Amphibia; order Anura; family Ranidae; genus Staurois; species Staurois parvus. Next base: position 3,417,505 of record NW_028318340.1, on the reverse strand, counting down.
GGTTGCCAGACTTCGGAAAGCAGCTTCAAACTGCCAAAGCAATCTGTCACACCAAAAATTAAACAGTCACGCAACAGGAGGAAAATGTACCTTTAAAATGTCCTGCAGTTCTGCTTTGAGACTAAATTCACACTGCACTATACCACAAATAATAAAATAAATATAGGGCAGAAAAGGTTTTAATTACTCACATCTGCTGGCCAGACAGTAGGTTGCGAGTCATCAAGTTTGATAGATTTTTCCACTTTTGCATATTTTTCAACCTGGGCAATGGAGAGCAGAAATGGTTATAGTGCTAACATAAATGGAGTGAATTCTGAAAACAAACGTTATTTCTGCTATACTGTTAGAGTAAGTTACATTAAATACATTATGATAAAGCTGATGACCAGTGCACGCTTACAATGTGATAAATACCCTAGTTACATTTTGGGCTTAATGTACTGCAGATAAACTACAGTTTATGGCAAAAAAATTGTGGACACCTGACTATTACACCTAAACTTTATGGCAAAATGCATTGACACTCCTCCAAATTATTGAGTTTAGTTTTTTCCCGGTGAAAGTAAACATTTTAGACAATTCTGCACTTCAAACCGTGTCTTTATGAAGCTGGATTTGTGCACAGGGTTTGATGAATCAGGTGTGGAGGAATAAGAGTAGCTTTCATGGAGCCTTGATCTTCTAGCTCTGCTGTGTACAACGCAAAACAGTAAGGACTCTTATACAAGGTAGTTTACACGCAGCCAAAAGACTTTGGCGACTGCGTCCAGGCTTGACATCCACCCCTACCTGCAGATAACTGCTCTGTGTACAGCTACATTCGAACAGCGGCAGCCAATGTCAGCCTGTCAGTTTTTATGGGTTGAGCAGCTGTTATACGTATTCCTTAGCCATTCCGGCTGCATATTTTTGTCGCTGGAAACTGATGGCTGCAAGTGAACGCCCATGAAAAAGAGACCGAATGAACACATTAAATGCCAATATAAAGAAAAATATGATGGTGGGGATTGGGGAATCGGTTGGGGTCAGAGGAACAAGACCTAACAGTGTTACTTAACTGCAGAGGAGAAAAATCAGGTCTCCTCCCCTGTCATACAAAGCTAAATGGAGTGGCTAAAAATAGTTAGAAACCTAAATCCTTTTGCAGGTAAAACTGCTGCCTTATATATGTATTTTATCTGTAGATTTAGTGGTTTGCTTGGTGTTCAGCTTTAAAAAGGCCTTTTCTACATAAAACAGATGTGGTCGCTAGTGTAAAATACAAGATGCAAAACAAGATATTTATAGAAGATCTAAATAAGAAAATGTCACCACTCCCTCAGAGCACCAAACCAGGATTTTTTGTGGTGACTGCAACAGAACAGCGGGCAGGCTCTTAAAAGGTGAGTACAAAGTGGTTGAAAGGTGGACTTCACACCTTCACACACTGAATAAGGTGACAGTATCTGCAGTGGTTGTCAACTTATAGGGGGCCTCAAATGTGGTCCCTGACATCACCAAAGGGCTGCACAAAATGTTCAATCTATGTAATGCTTGAAAGACTGTCAAACTGCAGACCTAATCAAGGAAATGAGGGTCAGAGGGTGTGGTCATACTACATTTTCGGTTGGGGATATGCTGCAGAAGACAATATGAAACTGGGAACATGTTACATGAGGCTAGTGGAGATCAATGCCATTACCCTTATCAATGTTCCCACTAAAGACTGATGAGGCCAAAGGGGCGCACATCACATACCAAAGGGTTGCATGTAGCCCTGAGGCCACAGGTTGGCCACCAGGACTTTAAAGCCTTTAGTTTCCCTCCCAATAGCTCCTTTACCATTTTTTCCTTTGATGCTTTTGTTCTTACAGGGATAGAATACAAAATCCCTGATTCAGAGTGAGTTTCAGATTACATATAAGATACTACAAATGGCCTTGCGTGACTGTTTCTCATTTTTTTTTCTCCTTTTCTGCTATACTAAAAAACAGGGCAAGACTTTTGCAAGTGTTAAAATAAAAAAAAAAAAAAAAAAAAAAAGGCCAAAATGATTGTGTAAGAGGAAGTAACTTGCATACTCACATCCACTTCAGAAGGTACAGCAAGGGAACACGGGTTTTGTTTCCATATGTCAACACACTAAAAAAGAATGTATCAATAATCACAAACTTCTTGCAGAGAACCCATGATTTATACGAATAAAATAAATGTGTTAGACGTTATATTTGTTCACTGCGATATCTTCATCGCACACCAGTCCAGAAACAGACAGCGTGTTACATGCTGAAGAAGCCAATGGATGGCATAATGATCAACAAGGAAATATATGTTGCCCGCACACCAATTTCTTCATAAAAATTCAAGCATTCACACCAGCAGGTTCCTTCAGCAAGGCGATGTGACATGATTATATTTTCTCGCCCGGGACTTACATTTCCAATTTTAGAGATCTTAAGGTCAAACTGAGGTTGCGAAGCTTTCCTTTCTTTCCTTTTATGTAGATAGTCAAGCAGTCTGAGCTGTGGTGGCGTTGGACAATTTGACAATTCCTGTTGCCTATTCAGAGCTGGTCGGGAAAACCTCTTCAAACACCTTTATAAAGAAAGCAAGAGGTTACGGTCATCTTTTTAACCCTTACACAAGGGCATTGCACAAAAATCCAAAGTGGGTGTTGTCCCCTGACTCCAAACAAGGAACACAACACATAGGTCCTGCTCACAAATACCTGTTAATCATGCCACTGAGGTCAACCCCATACAGCTTCCTGTGATGGGATGGCCATTCTGCCGTGGGGCACCTGAATTCAGAGCAGCCTTTTCACCCCAATGTAGGCCATGTCGGCTTACACTACAGTGGGAGGAAAATACATTGCAGCAGGTGTAGCTATTAGCATTGTCATTACGGATTCACAAGCCTGTAGCTTATCAGTCAGCACCTGGCCACACCTAGGCCTTCCAAATGCTTTCTGAACTGGTAGCAATGCCTCGATTGCTGAGCTACAGTGCCCAGGAGAAGAAGTGTGAGACTCAAATGAAGAAGGATTGAATCACCCAAGGGAGGTAAAGAAACTTATATGTGGTTTATACGTCACATAACTGGATATGACGACACCAGTTTAGATGCAAGATGCACTTTAATGTATTTCCTCTTGTCCACACATGGCATCATGTCCTGTATAAACTATCCCCAAGCTTAATACAACACTCTCACACAGCCCCCCACTTCCCAAATATCTTTGGCATGGCAAGCAAACCAAATTACAGACTGCTAAATTACACTTTACCATTGCATAATAAAGCAGCTCACAATGCTACACTTAAAAGAGTAACTCCACTTTCTTTGAGAAAAAAAAAACATTTCCCTCTGGGTGATGTATGTTCATTGCAGAGGTTTTAACACACTTTGTTGCAGATTCCTTCCTTTTGTTATGCTGAAGAAATAGCAGTTTCCTTGTCTGTGTCCATGTGCAAAATGAAAGTAAATGGGAGTGACCTTTTCATTTTTGTTCAGCTGATGCATTTGAAGGGTTCTAATGAGGAAAGCATCAGGATCTGAATCCCTTTAGATGCGATTAACCCTTTGGGAATCTCTCACAGCACAGTGGCTAAATGGTTAGCACTTCCCCCTGGCAGTACTCGGGTCGTTGGTTCAAATCCCGACCACGGCACCACCTGCCTGGACTTTGCACGTTCTCCCTGTGCCTGCGTGGGTTTCCTCCGGGTATTCCGGTTTCCTCCCACTCTCCAAAGACATGCTGGTAGGTTAATTGGCTCCCGTCTAAATTGGCCCTAGTAGGTGTATGTATGAATGTGAGTTAGAGACCTTAGATTGTACGCTCCATGAGGGTTAGGGACAGATGTGAATGTACAGTATATATGTAAAGCGCTGCGTAAATTGATGGCGCTATATGTACCTGAAATAAAATAAAACTGAAATGTTTGTTGCAGAGGATGTGAGGGTGGCCAAAATCTGATTAGTATCTCAGTTCAGGCTTCTAGGAAAATCAGTTAGCAAATCACCCAAGCAGGAAATGAAATTTCTGGGGGGTGTTCTATACACCATCTGTGAATAGAACACCTCCAGGTTGCCATATTAAATTGCACTGCATGCTACAGAACATTACAGTGCTGCAGGTTGAAAAGTAAAAGGTAATTATTAATAACATTCAATTAAAATATGGCTTGTGTTGCTATTATATATGATATTGAGAGATATATACAGTGCTCAGCATAAATGAGTACACCCAAACAGATTTGTCAGAAAACCTTCATATTTTCCTTTCAGAATCAACATTTTCTATGGGACACTATACTACAAAATACCCCCAAAAATGCAGGTCATTGATTGCAAAACAAGATTTGTTAATTTGCATACAAAAAAAGTATTTTTCCTAACAAATTAATTTAAGGCCACGTTGCAAAAATGAATACACTCCAATGAAAGTCTTAGGAGAAAAGTTACATTTTAGACAATAAAATCCAAATTAACAAGAATTCAACTAGAGGTGTGTCTAATTATTCATTAAATAGGTGTCCAGCAGACAGTTGATTAAAAAAGAAAACTACTTAAAGAAAACCCCTTCTCATTTCATGCTGTAAGCAATGGCACCACATGGAAGAGAAATGTCACAAGGTCTGAGAAAAAAAAACTAATTTCTTTACACAAAAAAGGTGAAGGATACAAGAAGATCAGCAAAGAGTTAGAATATGGTAGCAAAATTGATACAAAAATTTAACAAAGATGGAACTGAAACCATCTCACAGAGATGTCAAGCCAAGCACGGAGAGTCTTCTGATAAGGGTTTAAGAAAATCGCCATGCAAGTTCACTGCAGTTAGCTATAGAAGTAGAAATCCAAACTGGGGTGATTGTTGACCATGACACAATACGGCATACACGGCAGAGGAATGGCTAGTATGGTTGTTGTCCACGAAGAAGCCTCTCCTAAAGCCCATGCACAAAAAAGCCCACATAGAATTTGCCAGGGCCCATGCTGAAAAAGAAGACGACTACTGGGACTCTGTACTCTGGAGTTACAAGACCAAGATAAATGTTTTTGGAACTGATGGCTTCAAAACTGTATGATGTCGCAAAAGGTGAGGAGTGAAAAGAAAAATGCATGGTGCCTACAGTGATACCTGGTGGTGGCAGCGTCCTCCTGTGGGGTTGCATGAGTGCTGCTGGTGTCGGGAAGCTGCATTTCATTGATGGTATCATGAATTCACAGATGTACTGCTCTATATTGAAAGAGAAGATTCTACCATCACTCCGCCCTTGGTCGTTGTGCACTTTTCCAACATGATAATGATCCAAAAACACACATCTAAGGCCATTGTTGCATTTCAGGGTGAAAGTGATTCAGTGGCCAAGTATGTCTCATGATCTGAACCCAATCGAACACCTATGGGGAATTCTGCAGAGGCAAGTTGAGCATCACTCTCCATCCAGCATCCAGGCTCTAAAAGAGGTCGTTCTTGACGAATGGGAAAAGATAGATGTTGCAATATGTCGCCAACTTGATCATTCCATGCCTAGAAGACTTGGTGCTATCCTTACAAATCATAGAGGTCATAAATAACAGATGTAGTAGTTTATGTTGTGGGGTGTATTCATTTTTGCATCAACTAATTTGAGTAAAATGGAAGATTTTGTAATCCAAGTTATATTAACCTTACTTTTATGTAATGAGCTAAACATATTGTACTTGTGTTCATTGAGATATTAAAATCTTACTTTTCAAAAGGGGTGTATTAATTTATGCTGAGCAGTGTACACACACACACACACACACACACACACACACACTCAACTGACCCAAACATGAGCTTCTTGTCATCCAAACACATCTCATTTTCCTGCATTCAGAGGGAACTATGCCTATTAGGTAGTAACTGGAAGCAACAGGTTAACTCACAACACCCTCAACTACCTAGTGACAGTTAATCTTCTGCAATCCACAGATACAATAATCTGCACTCCACAAACTGGGGCAATTAAAACAACATCACCAAAAAACAACTGTAGTGAGCAATAATTCCTCACTTTGTATGACAGGCCTTATTTATCTCCAGATTATTTAGAGCCAATTCACACCACAAACGTCCTCCAGATCTGTTACGGATGTGTTTCTGCATGAATTTTTTTATGGTTTTTTTTTTTATGTATTCCAGTGCGTTTTTTAGGCTTTTTTAATGCATTTTTATGCATTTCCAGATGCTGTTTTTCCTCTTTTGGGTCATTTTGATTGCAAAATCTATTTTCATCAAGACAAATGTTTCCAGGTCACTTTTCCTGTCAGATCACTTCCTGTTTATTTCTTGGAAGTGTCCTTTGTGTTGCTGTGTGGAGAAGATGTCTGCACTGGCAGGCTTAATCATGGTTATGGCCAATGCATTGCAAAGACTGCATGCCCACAAGAAAAGGCGTTAATGGGTAACTCCACGGTTGGTGGAGTGGAAAAGCAAGGGCCAATTTTGAACACTGTATGTAGACCTTTGCAGACAACTTTTATAACTTTAACGTGGATATCAAATGTCAATTGAAAGGATGATCCTGAACCACCAAATATGAGCCTCTCACTGTCCAGATACAGCTTTCTCTCCATCTTGTCCAGATGTGCATGTGACCAGAAGAGGATCATGGGAGGAATTAAAATACACATTTCTTCCTTTTCCTGTTTTTTTTCCCCACTGAACTTTGCCATTGGAACCCATATAACCAACTTTTCAAGTTTTGTTGATTCAGAAAAAAAAAAAAAAAAAAAAAGCACTGCATGTGGTGTGATCTGCCCCTCAAACATTTCTGGTAAAACATGTTCTTTTTCACAGCTCATTATAATCTGCCATGTTAATTCACTTTTGGGGAGCCGACCAATGTCTGTTTATATTTGTAGAATAGTAGGTGGGCAGCTTCAGTTAGAGATGTGGAGGATAATAGTTTGTTCAATGCCTTCTCTATTGGTATATGTGGTATCCTTCAGACAGCTGCAATAAACTCCCACAGAATGGCTTTTACATGTTTAAAACCCTTCATTCTTCTATTATGAATAAGGAAGTCAGGTATTGCTGCTCTTTACATTACTTTAAACCCATGCAACTTAGAAAGTGGTAGCTTTGGCATGTACTGTTTGACAACATCACCATGTTAACTAGGCTTGGCAATCGCAATTTCTAACAGAATGACATGTTATATACAGTTGAAATGAAACATGAATATGTGATCTGTTACTGTGGCTTTTAAAAAAATTACAAAGCCAAAGAGAAAATCACAGCCAAGAAAAATACATTTTGATGAGCACTACGGCAGCAAGCAATACCTGTTCATTGCAAACTTGTCATTCTGCTTAATGATGAAGTCACATGCCAAGGCTACCGATACCCATCTGGGCTGTAACAGATGTTAACACTGGAAAAAGTTTGGAAATGTAGATGGAAGCCTTCTCAAATTATTACCCGAGCTAAAAAGGATATTTCCATCAATTCTTTGTAGTTGTACTAAAACCAACATATTGTGTAAACTTTATATAAACTATAGAAGATGCAAAAAGGGTCAATTAGCTGCAGAGGCACATCACATTAGCATTTGTAATTCCCCATCCCATTGTGAAACATTGCCTATGTTACTGTTAGATTTATTACTTGCCGTTTGTTGTGTTTTGAAGACTGCAGCAAACAGGACAGCGAGTGAGAGAGAAAATCTCCAACATGAACACACAAAAAATAAAATCTGACAAAAAGGTTCTAACCCAGTGTCCAACCTGTTGCCCATTTGATTTATGGGGGAGGGGAATTATTAGAAAAAATGCGTTTACACTTCATGAACACGTGGCCAAATAATAATGTGACCGTGTCTCCTTACTAATGTGACAGGTTCTCTTTACTGGACTTTTATCCTCACAAAAGAAAATCTCCCACGCTTCACAATCACGCCTAACCTGAAGTTCATACCTAAGCGTTTTCCGCAGTGTTGCAAAAACGCAGTACAGTCCATTTAACATGATTTCCTATGGGACATGTTCACATCTCCTCTTTGGTTCCATAGATTTCAATGGAAACACTGCAGAAAAGCATATAGTGCATTTTTATGCGTTTGTGCATTTTAAATCTGCCTAGCAACAAGAAAAAAAAAAAACATGCAATACGCATCAAAAATACAGCAAAAAGCAGGTGCAAAAACACAAAACGCAATGCAGAAACGGGTCAATGCAACCTGCATAGGTGTGAACCTAGCCTCATTCATGTCATCAGTTTTTGGCAGCACCTTTATTTGTGAGCAACGATTTTCAAGGATGAAGCAAAATTCAAACCAAAACATCTGATTAACACCCATAAAATTGAGAATTGCTACTACATCCATCAAACCAGATATTGATGCATTTGTTTATCAAACACAGTGTCAAATATTGCACTAGATTTAGATTGCCCTCTTATTTTAGAATAATATTACAAAGAAAAAAAAAAAGATTAAGTTTTATTATTCAGATAGGTACATTATCGATATTAGTGATCTAATAACTTGTGACCTGCTTGGCTCTTTCTGCTCATAAGCTATCCTCAATGTTAGTGTATTTTATGTGAGGCCCAAGACAATTCCTCTTCTTCCAATATACCACAAGAAAGTCAAAAGGTTAAAGCACCCCTGTTCTAACCTATCCTCACTACAAAATGCTTTAAACAATTCAGAAATTGTTCTATTTAAAGTAAACCTGAATTCTAAAAAGTGAAGATCTGTTATGTTATAGAGAACATTCAGAAATACAGAAATGATCATTGTACCCAAGCAGTACCATGAAGATTTGTTTTGTCTTGAATTTCCACCTGTAAAATATTACAGCACTTTCTAGTACATGAGGGTGCCTAGGCACTCCTATGCCTACAGCCTCATAACTATATAGCTTCAGTGTGAGCTAAAGCACTTCTGCCTCCGACTGCTAGTCTCAAGAGCTTTGGAGTCTGACTTAGTGATGTCACTATTGTGCTGCTCAATGTTCTTGCTGGAGGCTCTGACATGACATGGCAAAACCTTGCCTCTATCAAGGTGGCCACATTGTCACAGAAACACTGCAGATCAAGGTAAGTCAGTAATAGTGAAAAATTGGCTGTAGAAAACCACATGCAATACTGATGACTAGCATCTTTTGGGTGCAACTTCCAGTGTTAGGTTCTTCTTTAATTTAAGAAATAAGCAAGGATGTGGGCATTCGAACTCTACAAAAGGATTTGAACTCTAGTAATGGAGAGTGGATTCCAAGCCCTCTGAATATTGACATTGAGCGATTCTCCTTGATAAGCTACAGTGACACCCTAGATGGTGGGCAAAGTGCAGCCGTTTAAACAGCCACTGGATATTAATAATGACCCTAAATCCTTTAATGGGAAACACACACAAACATGGGAAAAACACACAAACAACATGATGATTAACAGACCTTGTAAAAGAAGGACTCAAGAAAATAAGGCATAAGCTGCTGTATATTATTTACTAATGTGAAAAGTGAGACTAATCCTCCAAATGTAAGTCTATTTATCACCAGTGGATATAAGTTATGGATGTACTTCTCAGAAGTAAAAACAAAAACCTACCATGCAAATAAAAAAATTTCTCATCACCTGACTTCACTGGTTACAAAAAATAAAAAATAAAAAAAAAAAAGGAAGGAGGATGAAAAATGTTTTTAAAAACCTATTTCTGATAAAGTAGAGCTCTGTGCAAAAGAATACCAATCAATGTGCCCCCCAGGACAGGGAAGAACCTTGGAAAAGAACAGAAGTTCTACTTAAACCTTTGCAGATCATGCTTTCAATATTTATTATTAATGACATAAATAAGAAAAGCTCAGTGTTCTTGCATTCCTATTCCTCTCGTATGACGAGCTGAGATTTGTGTCTTTGGATGACATTTGTGCTTGATGTTGAAAGCATTGCATAAATCTCGCGGCCTGGACCATTCGAGTCAACATAAAATGTGAAGAGGAAGAAGAAATCTCACCGTTTCATGGGACCCGTGTTCATCTTCTGCTTGTTGAACAGAAGGCGATTTGTAGTGCAAGCGACGGAGATTGATGGGTCAAGGCACAAGGGCTCCGCTGTTGCCAGGATCAGCTGGCTCTCAAGCAGTAGTTTGTCTTCCTATGTGTGAACATCAGAATAAGTGAAAGCAGAACATGTCAAAACCTAACAGCTCACATAAAAGATTGTGCAATTTTAAATGCATCAGTGCCAAAAAATGCCAAGTACTTCTGCAACAGCCATAAAACATGCGTGCATTAAATCTACGGTTTGTGTTATATTGATAAATTTGACCAGTTAGAAGAAAGAACTTTATTCAGCATGCTAAAGTAAACCAATCACTACTGCAACCTTTAGAAATTACCAGTACAAATGGCCTAGAGTCTAGTGTCTGCAGTCTATTACAAACTTCGCCTAGGACAGTGGTGGGTAACCTTGTAAAGACAGAACTAAATCCACTGATTTAATGGTTTACAAAACAGATACATCTAAGGCATGCTGAGAATGAGAACTGTCACATTTGCTTATGCTCTCCACCAAACCATCAAGCCATCAAATGACTGGCATCACAACTGATCACATTTGCAACACTATGGCAATGGCAGATCAAACAGTGGCTAAGATGGCAGCTTCCTTTGCTGTAAAGGATAGGAGGGGTTAGTTCTGCTTTGAGTGCGGCCTCCATCATGTCCAAAGGCTGCACAAAAGAATTAGCACTTAAAATTACAGAAAGACAGCAAATATATATAAAGAAATGGTCAGAAATGGGGTATGCACCATTTTGCTGCATTGGCTGCTTATTCATTCTGAGTGGCTTGCCTTAAAAGTAGAATTGCAGGATAGACCTAACTAGTCTTAAAAATGCTCCCTCCCCTCTCATAACACCTAGGTTGACTAACCTATGTAAGAAAGCTGTATATACTTACCTGCTGTCAGCACTTTCTGGTCCAGTCATGTGATTCCCTTTATCAGCTAGCGGTATATGCAGGGGAGAGGAGAGAGCGCTCGACAACGGCTGGTAAAGCCTGGAGTTGTGACATCACCCATAGGCTCCTATGGCATACCTGTTGCACTCCCTGCAGCCACTGCTGACTGACAGAGAGGAGTCAGATCACGTGATAGGACCAGTGACTGGTCTGAAAATAGTTAAGTATATACATCTATCCTACACAGGTTAATCAGAATAGTTGTTCGGAAGGGGGAGGGAGCATTTTTAAAAGTGATTGTAAAAAGGATAAAATTTTCCCCAAGTGGCCACCATAGCAAGCCGTTTGCGGGAGGGGGGGGCACTTGGATGGATTCACTCCAAAGCTGGCTCTGTGTGTCCATAGACCCATAGAGCGTGGCTTGACCCCACCCCCTCCTCATTGGTTGTGATTGACAGCAGCGATAACCAATGGCTCCTGCTGCTGTGTCTTAGCCAATGAGGAGGGAGAAAGGAGAGAGAACGTATGCTTTCCTGCACAGAACTGGATCAATATCAAGCTCGGTTAAGCATAAGAGGGGCTGCATGCAACAAAAAGTGTTTTAGTTAAATGAATACAATGCATTAATAAAAAAAAAAGCCACACAAGCTGATGTGCAGCATGACATGATGGACCTTTATGCACAGAGCAATTTTGCATATCAACCATTAAATCACAATAATTGTACAGACACTTTCCAGCACCAAGACACAACTGAAAGCCTCAGCAGGGTCCTATGACCACCTCCTAACCAATGCAACCAGCACTGTGCAGTGGACAAACGCTGCCTACAGTTGGGATAGGAAGTCTTGATTGGCCCCTGCTGTTTTTTTCACATGGTTCTTGGCTCTGAGATGGGCACAGTACCAGAAGCCAGAGTGTAGGCAATGATGGGAAAGCCTGCACAATGGCAACTGCTAGTTAAGTATCTAGATTTTGCCAGAGCTGAAATGTGGCAGCCACAATGTTGAGCACCAGAGTGCTAGAAGCTTGGCACTCTCACCCCCAGTGCCTTGCTATTGGTCAGTGAAGCCACCACGCTGAATTTCGAAGCCAGCATAGGTGGTGGACAAACACACAAACAAAATAGAAAAGGTTGGCAACAGAGCACTCGAGTTTCATGGCTCCCTGGATGGTCTGCAACTTATCCATCAGACCATGCAAGCACTTGTTAGGTTTTAATCTATCCTGTATTCACTATTTCCATTCGTTCTAGTCCACACAACTGAAGGTTAATTGCATGAGGCGAGTATTAAAAATTGTTGCTAACCAAGATTGAGTTATAAAAAGGTCAAGATCGTGTGACAAGACGTGAAGAGAAATATACAGGACCTATGTAATGTCAGCCAGGTTCATTTTATTCTCCCAAAGGATTCGGTGAGTTTCTAGTAGCACTAGTTACATTCATTCATTGCTTTGTATTTATATGTGAAGTGTGTCTGTTAAAGCTCAGAAGCACTGAAACAGAAATCAATATTTTGATCAAGTGGCTCCTTGGAGAATGTTCGCAGCTTCAGAAAATGAAATCTACAAATTGCTAGTAACCTAGAAAAGTGGCCAGGTCACACACACATTTGGACACGTGTAATGCTTACTTATTGGGGCTGATTTACTAAAGGCAGACTGTTACAATCTTTTTTCTCCAGAGCTTAGTGAATGTGGTGAACCTTGAATGATTTATATCCTCCAACCACGTGCAAGCAAAAATTATGTTTTTTCTTTCTTTTTCTTTGCACCAGATAAGGTATTCTGGTATTCTTTATCACATTCACTAAGCTCAGGGTAAAATAAAGCACAGCTGCACTTGCAAAGTGCTCACCCTATTTGCCTTAGTAAATCAATCCCATTATCCCCATCTATTATCTTGGAAATTGATGTAATGAGAGCACAACTCCGGTGGCCATAGATCCCAAAAATATCTTTACTAGCTTTAAATTGGATTAATACAAGGTAAAACGTACAATGTATTTCAGGGGTCTACACAGTTCCTCCTCATCAGAGCTACAGCATATAAAAGCAACACATGTGGGTTGATTTACTAAAACTGTGGGGTGCAAAACCTGGTGCAACTGTGCATGGCAGCCAATCAGCTTCTAACTTCAGCTTTAAAATAAAAACCTGAAAGCGGATTGGCTTCTATGCAGAGCTGCACCAGAATTTGCACTCTCCTGTTTTAGTAAATCAACCCCAAGGAGTGTGCGGAATAAATATAATTATTTCTACAATGAGGTTTAAAAAAAAGATGTATACTGTAAAAAGAACAGTACGAAGCTATTATATTGTATATCATAACTTAGTGCTTTCATTTTTATAGATCTTTTAGAAGTCATTATTTATTTCACACTCTCCATGGGCTTTTAAATAACTCCCCTTAGGGTTATAAAATTTCATTTAAATACCCTGGGCTTGCTCTTGTTCCTAAAAAGCTAGCCTAGAGTATTGTATATAATGCCAAACAGCTTCATCAGCAGGCACTAAACACTGGAGGCATGGTTTAGCAATTGCTTGTAAAGCTTAATCTTAACAGATTCACCTACAAGAACTTGACAACATTTTAGCAGTGCTTGAAGCTCTTAGGCTCCTTTCACACGGGCATTCTGTATTTGTTTTTAATCCGTAGATTGGCAGATGAAAAAAATGGACAGCAATGCATTCCTATGGGCAAATGGATGATCATCCATTTACATCTGCATCTGTCCACATCATTTTTTTTTTTAAACAGATCAAAGTTCTATTTTTGTTCAGTTAAAAAGTAACGACGATAAGTGGATGTAAACGGACAAATGGTCCATTTTGGTTGTTAGGAGCCTGCACCCACCGGTGTCCTAACAACCAGTGACAGTAGAAAGTAAACGAAATCAGAAAGAGAAGGCAGACTGAACATGGGACTCAAGTGGTTAAGGACTCCAGCTAGTGGATAAATATATCTGTTGCAAAAAATTGCTGAAAAATGGATGTGTTTTCTCTTTGAAAAAAACGCAACTGAACTGATGCAGACGGAACGCCCTGTGTGAAAGGAGGCTTAAAGCTGAACTCTGGGATATCTCTCCTCTACCCCTATCTAACGAATCACTGGCATAGTCCAGATCTGATAAATATAAATTTAAGACCCCCTTTCACACGAGTGTTATGTCTGACAGCAATGTATTCTTATGGACAAACCAACGTAAATGGATGTCGTCCATTTACGTCAGTATTTTGTCCGCTCCCGAATAGGTCCGCTTTTTTTACTTTTTATTTTTAAACAAACAAGTCTGCATTTTTATTCAGTTTAAAAAACGGAAGTGGATAAAAAACAGATGTGAATAGATGAAAAACAGATGTAAACAGAACGGAACTAAACGAAAGATGGATGTTAACTGATGTAAACAATTCATTTTTCTTAGCAAAAATGTGACTGAACAGATGATACCGGTGTAAAAGGGGCCTTAGAGCTCATGTACATGGCCACAAGGGTGTAAAATCTTCCGTGGAGTCTCAGCTGCCCAGAGAAAGTACTTGAGTACATACATGCACAGATGTACAGAATGTCTGCGTCTAAGGTTGTACATTTGTGTCAGTGTTTACCTGTACACTAGCATACACCTACATCTTGTAATTGCTTTTTAAGGGTGGCTATAAAGCAGAATCTGTGGTTCCTGGGAAGACATTACACAGGCACGGCAGGCTCTTGCATACTGTAAGGCCCCCTGCAGCCATGTGATCGAACCTAAAAGGAGTACTGGATGCCACTAAAGAAGATTTGGTCAGCCTACACATATATCATGTTATTTCCTTGTCCTGGAGTGTATAGATTATGGGAAATGTCAGCTCAAGTTATAAGCTATAGCTGAAGAGGGGACTTGGTCTATGTAAAAAAACTTGCAATTATAATCTACCCAGTTAGCGAACAAAAGGTATCTTTTACATTTTTATTTTCCTGCTGCTTATATACACACACAAAAGACATGACCACTGTTTTTTTTTTTTTACTGCTGCCTTGGGCTCAGTTGGAGAGATGTACCCTCATTTTCTGTCCTTTTGGCAATGTTTAATCTGCAATAGGGACACAGACGAAAAACAAAATCTTGCAGGAGTTCTAGTGTTCCCTTACTTTACAGGACAAGAAGTGAGGGAAATGCTCCCACAGCAACACAAACAGAAATACAAATGCTTTTTGATTAGGTGAAAGATAAAGCACTTTTCAGATTTTAAAGTCTCTTTCTCTTGCAGATTTCTCCTCACTTCCTCTCTGGTGAAACCATTGTCAGCAGGACAGGAAGTGAGTATAATCTTTCTAATGGAGACCCAGAGAGAAGTAAAAACCTGACAGCAATCTGAATCCTTCCCCCCTCTACCTATAACTATTTATTTATTTCAGGTACTTACATAGTGCCGTCAATTTACGCAGCGCTTTACATATATATTGTACATTCACATCAGTCCCTAACCCTCAAGGGGTG
Source organism: Staurois parvus (assembly GCF_062004578.1). Classification (NCBI taxonomy): domain Eukaryota; kingdom Metazoa; phylum Chordata; class Amphibia; order Anura; family Ranidae; genus Staurois; species Staurois parvus. The sequence goes on along the minus strand of NW_028318340.1, from coordinate 3,402,107 downwards.
TGCAATCTAAGGTCCCTAACTCACATTCATAAACATACTAGGGCCAATTTAGACAGGAGCCAAGTAACCTACCAGCATGTCTACTACAACAAATATTTTTGGCCTATACATTTAATTATATATTGGGGGGTATGCAGCAGCAAGCTATGACCATATATCCAATACATAATGACAGCATGTTTACAGATCTAGCCACATTAAATAGCATAAAAAAAAAAAACCAAACAGGTTACCTGTGTCCACTTGTGGTTGTCACTAGTGATGGCATGAATGTCAGAAACTAAAGTCTGGGGGAAAAACAGAAAAGGATATATGAAAGGAAGTATAAAGATAAAATATGTACTTTGGGTGCATCTGCTCAACAAAAGCTTATTTATACAAAGATAGCCTATTATGACCAAGTGCAATAATTCAAGAGAACCAGATTTAATATTTTCAATCTAAGCTAAATGAATTCCAACAGGTTTGTATGCGTTAGTGACTACACTCTGCCCTACAATAAAGCTAGTCAGACATGAGAGAACAAGAACATACTACATGTGCCCAATGTACAATCGGTCACCTTGCAACCTGCTCACTTATGTTTACCAAAGTGCATTTGTATAAGATGGCTGCGAGCAATAACCAATATCCCATTTCTGCACCAGCAAAGCACTAAATAATATGAACAGCTTGGCTCCAACCCGTTTCTAATATGCCCACCACAAATGCTAACATTTAAAATTAAATTACAGTCATGTGTCCTACTGCTACAAAAATCTCATGAGATTTCTGAAACACTTACGGCTCTTTAGAGAGAAAACAGGTGGCGCACACACCTAGTGCATTATCCAAGGTTTATTGTAAGGAGTGAAAGAATAATAAAAACATACTCACAGACAAAGCATATATCTAAAAACCATAGAAAAATGGCAATGGCCACAACGGCAGGCAAGGTGTTCTCACTGTCAGTGCGGTCAAATGGCTGACGCGTTTCGGGGATGAATCCCTTTCCTCAGAGCGGATGACCAGCCTCTGATGCAGATGTGTGATGAATGGAAAGTAGGAGCCTTGCTGTTGATGCCTGCCGTTGTGGCCATTGCCATTTTTCTATGCTTTTTAGATACATGCTTCGTCTGTGAGTATGTTTTTAGTATTCTTTCACTCCTTACAATAAACCTTGGATAATGCACTAGGTGTGTGCGCCACCTGTTTTCTCTCTATCCAGTGGCTGATTTCCCCGTCTGAGGAGGATTACACCCCTGAAGCATTTCCTTTGGTTGTCGCTGTCCTGGTACCCTTGGCTTCCCTTTTGGCTGTGAATATCCTGAGGCTCTGGAGAGTACATACGATATCCGGTTCGGTTGTTAACTAATGGCTCTTTGAATGTCATGTTGATTTTTTGATGCTTAAAAACAACATACAACCTGTCAGGAAATATTTTCCGCCTTCAGAGATCCAAATAAATTCTGCATTGTTACTTCAAACGTTTTTACATTTTGTAAACCAGTGGTCCCCAATAACTGGCTTGGCAACCACATATCTATCCCAAGTCAACTCCTAAGCCATGTGCACACGGGCATCCTAATTTTCTAATGTTTATTGAGGAACTTGTTCACAGAAAGTTCCGGAGCAAAAAAACTTGTGTGTAAAGACCTGAGTAATGCAGAGTATAGGCAAGTAAAGGTACGGAACCGTACCAGCAAGTAAAATTCTTCTTCACTGCCAGTACTGTAATATACTCATTTATATTCATGTATAGTCTTGCAGACGCGTAAACACACATATGCAAGTAAATTACCACACTCAAAGGAAAAATGTTCTAGATTTGTTTTACGGCTCTGTACTCAAACGCTGTATTACTGGTCTTTACTCAGCTGTGTGCAATGACCCATAGACAACAGCGCATCTCATTTCAGGTCAGTAGAAAACTCTTAACATTTTTTACTCCCGTGTGCAACAGGCCTTAGGGCCCTTTCACATTGAGGAGCTTTTGAAGGATCATTAAAAATGCTTCCCTATGTATGTTTTCACTCTGGGGCATTGCACTGCCATTGCAGTGTAAAAAATCCTGCTTGCACCATTTTTGCATGTTTGTTCAGTTAAAAGGAAAAAATAAAAAAACAAAAAACACCACCACCAAATACACACCTCCCAATTGGAATCAAGAAAAAACGCCTCAAAAACGCACCAGAGATGTGTTTTTCGTGCAGTTTTTGAGTCAAATGTCCTTTAAAAAACACACGGCAAGAGCGGCAAAAAACGCACGCGTTTTTGTGGCAGATCAGTTTGAAAGTGCCTTTAGTAACCATCTTTCGTTCAGAACACCTTCAAGTTAGCATGTAGGCAAGGAGGGCCAGTGAATCCGTATAAATGAAAATATTTCATTCTGGCTAAATCCACATCTGACATAAAATGTAAAAGGAAGCCGTTTTACCTGCCAAAGGGTTTGTATTCCTCTTTATTCAGTTTTCATATTTGCACAACTCTAACACACCATGTATTCTTGTCTACCAGGGCAGGAGGGCCGATTTGTCTCTGCCGCAGTCTAGCAACACTTAAAGGATGCCCTCCCCCACCCACCCTGCTCTGCAACTGGACAGTGAAAAGAGAAGAAGCGCAGTTCAGTTTACATTCCGGCACACTGACAGCTTTCCGGGATCACTGCACTCCCATGTGTGCACAGGAGTGATGTTTTCTTGCCCTTGCCAATCAAAACAGCCAAACACCCACACCTGGAAGAAGCTAGGGAGAAGATGCTGGACCCGGCGAGGCATCCCATAGGCATCAGACCATTGGATGAGTATGTATGCCTTTAATTCCTCTTTAATGGTTAATTTTCTATCTGTCTGGAGTTTCAGCTTTAAACATTTTTACCAAAGTTTTTCTGAGGACATTTTTTGTGGATTGCCACAATTTTCAGCTAATGAATATAGTTTGCAGATTTACACATTTTGGCGATTCCTTCTGGTGAACTCAAGCATCAAATGCTACAATTTTTTTTCCCCCTGCACTGGTGCTGTGCCCTCACTGCATAGGTTAACTGCTGGCGATTTCTGCTTTCTTCTGGTGAACTCAACCATCAAAATGCTACAATTTTTTTCCCCTGCACTGAAGCTCTGCCCTCACAGCATGGGTTATAACTGCTTGTTTTGTTCTAGGGCAGAGGACAGTGGAGATAAAAACTTACCTGACCTGCTAATCCTCCCTGCATAGGGCCGGTGCCCACCCCATGGTCCAGCAGTCTTGTAAATGGACTGTGGAGTGTGAATTGAGCATGCTGACATCAGGAACAAACAGTAACAGTACACCGCTGGACCATGGGGGAGTGTGTTTTTTTGGAGGATCAGCGAGTCAGGAGAGTATGAGTTTTGTGTCCACCCCAAGAAAAAACAAACAGTTGACTCATGCAGTAGGGGCACAGCCCCACTGCTTGGCGAAATAAAATGTTTGCACACAGTTCTGCTTTAACATTTATTTCAATAGGCCATGAAATGTTCTGAAATGCACTACAGTGCAAAGATATGAATGGTGCGATTTACAGGACAATCCTGTGTTTTGTGCAGTTTCCCAGTTTCTCTGACTGCATAATACTGCTATAAACATTTCAGATTTGAACACGGTAGTATTCAGGGGGGGCCCTGGATGCAGCGCACACAGTGAGCATACAAGATTTGTATGTAAAAATGTACAAAGCAAATGTTTAATTTTTCATCAATAGACAGAATAACAAAATTAATATTAAGCTGATGAGACCATAACTGTATGCAGTAGCCCTCTACACAACTTTTCTACTACAATGAAAACATTTTTTCCCATTAAATCATAAAAAGGAAGAACACAGTGGGGCAAGAACATGACGGTTTAATTCCCAATTGTGCACAAAAAAAAAATTCACACTAAATCAAATATTTTCTTTATAAATAACTGGCACAATTCATCCACAACCATTCCAGCACCAAAGAGGTATAATGAACTGCACAAGTGAATTTTACATTCCGAAATATATGAACTTGCACATGGGTAAAGTGACTGCTGATGGGAAAAATATGATTCTATTCAAACCAGTTTCCTAGAATGTCATGCCTTTGCAACATTCAGGAAATTGATTAGGGATTCTCTGTTTTTAATAAAAATAACAAATGGCTCTCTCTTTGTGTCTATGGAAACTCAAAATAAAAACAAAGGACTTTAATGACCCAGTGTAAAAGCAATGATGCAGCGGCTAGAGTTCAGCTCTTCACAGTTCAGTGCTGGCTAGAGAAAGCTGACTTATGAATGGCTTCAATGTATTGCTGCGGACAACAGATATTTTACATTTATAGCTAAACACATAAATGAACTTCAGGAGCATAAAGCTCCCTATACTCTTTCTCTACAAAGGAAAGAAAAATACTGCAGACCCCAGATTATTCACTGTACCAAAACAAATGTCTTTCATAGAATCACTATGAACAAGCCCCATTTAGAAGTCTCATCCGAGATCTGCAATAACTCTCAGTGAATGATGAGGGGACATGTGAAGATTTATGCTCTAAAAAGACATTGTAAGCAAATCCTACTGGAAAAGGAAAGTGATCTATAAAACAATTTAAATATTTTTACTGATTGTTATGAAATTGTAAATTTAGAAATGAAATTTAAAATATACCCAATGATCTCTGTAGCTGCAGAAATGTTGAGCAATTCATCCTCAACCTTCACAACAGATGCTGTGAAAGTACAGTGTCAGCATTTAATCTACCTTCGTCCTGTCCACTTGCTCTGTGATTTACCAAAGCAGGGGTCCTCAAACACTCCAAAAGGGCCAATTCAATGGTCTTTAGCGTTTGGGGGAACCAGACTGAGGCCATAAAATGTTGTGGTGTCATTGGCAGCAAACAATCTTATTGGCTTGGTGGTGAGCGGGAGTAAAGAATGCCCCAGGGCTGGTGGTCAGTGGGCATAATAAATGACCGAGCATCTAATCAGGAGGATAAAAAATAACGCCCCATTGTTGGTATCAGTGAAATAAACCATGCCCCATTGTTGAAGCCAGTGAAAGAAATAGTGTCCCACGGTTGATGTCAGTGGAAGGAGTAGAGCCCTATAATTTGCATTAAGGGGGGGAATAGTGCCCAATCATTTATTTCAATGGGGAGTAAACAGCGCACCATTGCATTGGTGAAAGGTACAGTGCTTTAAAAATAGCAATACTAGGAGGTGGCCCATGTTTGATGTTAGTGCAAGGAACAGAATCCTATTGTTAGGGGGAGGGGCTGGAACATGGTGCTCTAAGAGCTCCAGGCGCCCGCCACTGACTAGTGCCCAGTTCCTGATCATCAGTGCTTACCCACTGGGGACCCACTGGCCGCAGTGCTCGGCGGTTGGACGATCCCGGCTGCGGTCTTGTGGAGGTGGGTGACCCTGCAGAGCCTGGTCCCTGTGAGGAAGGACGACCAGCGCTCCACAGGAGTGTCAGGATGAGCTGGGAGCAGGAGGTGGTGACTGGGAATGCCCAGGTGACAGATGACTTCTCATGTGACAGGGAAGTCTTAAAGGTCTGGGAGAGCAGGAGGCTCTGCGGCTGAAGAGAAAACAGGGCTCTGATGGGTTTCCACCCTGTGCTGAGCCACTAACCTCAGGAGACCCAGAGACACCGCAGATCTTTGACAAGTCATAGAAGTCCCCCCACAGGAGTGCCTGGAAGTCTGGCTGGGATGCCACTGTTGCAGCGGAAGTGTAAACAGGGACTGAAGGGTCAGGTCCGGAAGGTGATGGCGAGTTGCCGTGGGCAACGGCAGGACATTTAAGTTTCTGTTGATCTGATGCATGTTTGATAAATATACCTGAGCAGTGGGGGTGACAGAGGACTATACTGAGGGGTGTTCTCTAGGGTCGCTGGAACTGTTTAACATATGTGGGCCCCAAAAAGAAATTGAATAGGGGCGATAGTTTGCCTTAGATTAGGAAATATTATTTAGCGGTAATATAGTCACGAATAGTGGATTGGACACATAATGCACAAGGGAAACGCTGAGTAAATATGGAAGGGTTTTTGAGTAAGGCACAGTTAGGGAAGATTGTCTGGATACCAAATAAATTCTGGATATTGGATGTGCATATTAGTCCATTGACAAAGAAAGTTTTGTGTGTGGGATATAATTTATAAGAAAGAGAGATGGAAATATAATTCAGTATTGACCCCCTTGGTGGGAACAGAGTATTTCCCCCCAGGGAAGGACAATATTTCTGGGAAATGGATTAAAAGATAAAAATGCACGTTTGAAGAATAGATTAAATAAAAGGGAAATTGTACACTTTTCATGATTTAAAGAAGAAAAAAAAAAAAGATGAGTGGGGGTAATGTCAATTAGGTCATTTTGTCTTAAGGCTCCCACAACCAGTAAGGACGAAGGAGGATCTGTATCCATTTGAAAAAATCTTCTAGATTGTAAACTTTAACGAGCAGGGTCCTCTGTTTCCTCTTGTACCAAATTGTATTGCAACTGTAATATCTACCTTCATTTTATAAAGCGCTGTGCAAACTGTTGGCGCTATATAAATCCTGTATTATAATAATAATTGTTGAAAGTAAATATAGCTCCAAAACAAGTCACCTCTAAGATCTATAAGATTCTTATAGATATGGAAGGAGCTGATCCTCCCCTGTTCCTGGAAAAATGGGACAAGGAAGCAACAAAAGAATAAATTATTTAAACAATCACATGAGGTAATGAATATGAGCACAGTTGAAATGAATTACAAAATGTCTGGTGAGATGGTATATTACAAGTGTGGCAAATAAGCAACAAGTAGAGGTTTCACCATAATGTTGGAGAGGTTGTGGGAATAAGGGAACAATGTCACATATATGGTGGGACTGCCCAAAAATACAGGATTTCTGGAAATAAACAATTCAATATATTCAGGAAATATTTGGGATTACCATACAGAAAGACCCATGGATGTGTTTATTTTGAAAATTCGAGCCTTTAGTGAAACTGCATAAAAACGGTGTATTATATCATTTGATCAGTGCGGCTAAGGGCTTGATTCCCAAGTTTTGGCAAGCTCCGGAGCCACCAAGAATAAATGATTGGATGAACAGAGTTGAAAATATCTATAGGATGGAGGAATTATATCATATAGAGGAGGATAAATTAGAAACATTTTGGAAAATGTGGAGAAGTTGGTTAGACTTTAAAACATCTAAAAGATATCTGGAACTGGTTGGATTTTAGGGAGAAAGGTGTAGAGAGAGTTTGACACAGGAAAGGGATGGTGGAGGTGGGAGGGAAGGGATATAGATATAGAAGTATGAAAGGAGATAGATATTAGGTAAGGAGATGTGGGAGGAAGGGGGGTAGGGTATAAGGTGATGTAAAATGGAATTCATGTATATATGAAGTTTTGTGTATAAGGTTGTTCCTTTTTGATTTTGTACTGAAAGTTCAATAAAATATATAATAATAATAATAATAATAATAAAAAAAAGAAAGAATCCCATTGCTGGTATCAAAGGCAGAAATAGTGCCCCATCAAGAGTGTCAAATGGGAGAAAGGGTGCCCGATCAGTGGTGTCAGTGGGAGGAATGGTGCCCCATTTGCTGGTGTCAGCAGGAGGAATGGTAACCCATTTGTGAATGTTAATGGGAGGAATTGTGCTATTGCTAGTGTAAGTGGAACATATAACATGCATGAAAACAAATCTTACCCAAGCTCAACTGCTCTATTCACCACTCCTCACAGCAAATAGCCACAATACAAGTAGCAGGCAACTCGGAAAGCTTCTTATTGGAAATCTATATTGGTTACATAAATACAGGAGCCATAAATCTGATGCATTTTGGCGTTACATAGCCTTTTATTCAAAGATTTCTGAGTTGCCGGCTATTTGTATTGTGGAACATGTAACATGTTCCCCACTGCTTCAGCCACTGCCTGATTCCCTCCCCTGTGACAGCAGTATGGGGAGAACTTCCCCATACTGTCAGTTTTTTAAAACAGCACAGTCGTGTGGAGCTTCGCCAACATGGCCGAGTCACTGATTCACAGAGTTCTATGAATGAATGAACTACAAGTACCGACATAATTTGCGGATGTTGGCTTGTAGTTCTCAGTGAACTACCACGGCGTTGTTGTGCTGTTCATAGAGTCTTCCTGTCAGTGTTAAATGGTCTGCCTATAGGAGGTACAAGCACACAGATTAAACTGTAAGACAGCTTGCAAGTGACCTGCATGGCACCAGTGATTTGCTGATGCAATGCTTTACAGACTCAAAAAAAAAAAAAAAAAAAAAAAAATTAAATTAAAATTAAATCATTAAAAAAAAGTGCATTTATTTATTTAACAAACTTGTCCTTTAAAATTCCTACTGCAAGGGAGGATTGTTGCTTTTCCCAGAGATAGGCTTTAAAGATTATTTACTTTACAGCTTTTTTATGAATATTTTCATGTCCATGACCTATCTACGATTCTACTTTAAAAGTACCATTCTCCACATATCTTTACTTCTAACTGTAAGTAAAATATTTAATGACGCTGCACAAGTTGACTAGAACTACCAGCCCTGTGAAGATGATGCCTTCAAAAGCAAGCAATCATTTATTTCACCAATGCTGACAAAATGTGGTGGTTCTGAGTTGGCATAGGTCACATAATAATTTATAAACGAGGCCACTGAGACTTCACATACCATATAAAAATAGCATTCATGCAGAAGTCACTTTTTGGAACAGTATACATTACACAGATTAAAGAATGTTAGTACAGTATGCATACTTGGATGCAAAAATTCAGAAATGTTCACAAGTTGAAAAGCCCCATCATGATTCTCCAACATTTCTATGTCACAATTATGTCTTACCATACTTGTCCTCTTATCCTCAGCCTCACTGACACTGATAAATCTGGCTCTGTTGACAGCTACTGTAGCTATAGAAGGCTGAATATAAGCTGCAAAAGGGTTATGGCCAAGAATGTGGAGGGAGCTGTCGGTGCATGTTGGGTGGAAAATTAGTGTTGTGCTAGAAGTCAAAATATACAGTATATGCCATGTACACCTTCCATAAGTATATCATCTGTAAAACGCCTAGGAGGTGACCAGTGAAGAGGATATCACTGAAGCAGTGAAGGCTGTCATTAACTCTCTCCTACCTGCATGGTTGGTCGTAGAAGAACATGTCTAGTTTGATAAGTTGGTGATTTTAAATTGCCAGACTGACGGTAGTCTCGAATTTCAGCAATGACACAGCCACAGTGGAAGATATTCACCTGGAAATGCAAGATGCTTTAACTTATAACAGCTTATGAGCTTTTTCTAGAAAAACACAAGACATTAAACATTACGCAGTGATATAACTTACTAACAAAAAAAGTATTGATAACACTGTTTAACAGGTAAAAAGTTTTGGGCATAAAATTAGCTAATCTTACATAATTTTGGGGTGCTGAAAATGAAAATGACCCTAAAAAATGTTGATTGGCTCTAGTTTCCATGATATATTTACCCATCTAATGACGTAAGCCATTCAAAATTATGATGCAACTTCAGCTGCATATTGCGCAATTGATACTGGTGACCAATAGAAAATTGCATGTATACTGAGATGATGCAAAATTAGCCTTTAATTGCATCACTTCACTGCATAAAAGCTGCAGTATCTGTAGCTGATTGTAGTTCGACAGCATCTTTACATTTCGTTTTATGCTTATATAGGCTACTCAGTAATGCCTCGAACTTGTGTGAATAAAGCAGATAATTTCTGCTATATCTGCGGTGAAATAACTTTTATCTCACAAAAAAGGAGGATCACAGGAATGATTAAGAAAGCCTACAACTTGTATTTTGGCTGCAAGATAGGAGACCAGGACAAGAGCTGGGCACCACATATATGCTGCAATTCTTGTGGGACGGCACTGGAGCAATGGTTGAATGGAAAAAAGGCATCTATGCCTTTCGCTGTGCCAATGATTTGGAGAGAGCCAACAGATCATGTTAGCAATTGTTACTTTTGTATGGTGTCTCCAATTGTAAAAGGGCTAAATAAGAAGAAAAAGTTATCTGTGCACCAAATATCCAAATATTCCATCGGCAATACGTCCAGTTCCTCATGGAGAGGGGCTACCAATTCCTAAAGCACCAGAATCCTTCGTGGTTGAGTCAAGTGAGGAAGAACCTGAAGCGTGTAGTCACGTGCAGTTGTAAGAGATAGCCCTTTCCTCGAATACAAGAGAAAAGCCAAGAGAAGCAAAACCGACACAAACTGAAGACAAAACTAGTGAGAATCCTAAGTATTAAAATGATTCAACTTAGCTTATGGCTATAATTTTTCTTGGTAATCCTATGCAATATATTATGCCATTTAGGCTTTGTTATGTAGTCAATATCACTTGCTTTATATTTGTGGAAAGACATCTATCTATATAATTATTGTGCATTATGTAGTCATTACGCCTATAGTAGAAAACTTTCCGTTTACAGAAAAACTAGAGCCAATTGACAAATTTCATTGTTATATTTGAACTCAGAATGTGAAATTCATTAAGAAATGGATCCTTTTGTTTCCAAAACTGGCAAAAAATAAAAATTTGTTGAACAGTGTAATCTTCATAGTCTACTTAGGAGGATTAAATATTGCCTCCATTAACCATTGCGCTCTAACTAAAGCTAGCCATACTAGGTTTGAATCTTGGCCGGTTCAGCAGTCACCAGCCAGGATTCAAACCATCTATGGGCAGGCTGACTGTACCAAATTAGGTTGTTGTACGACTTGGGTAAAACCAGCATGCTGTACTTTACATGTAATAATCACAGCAGGGACGGGACCTCAGCCCCCCAGCTGGGAGGGATTCCCCCATCAACACTGTCTCTATGGGGGGGGATTGAGCGATTTTCTTTCCTGCAACCAGTGATTGCAGGAAAGAAAATTACATTAGCTATGGCCTTCTTAAAAGAGATGTTATTATACAATGTCCCACAAGATTACAAAATGGGGGAGGAGGGGAATGACAGAAAGGGTGATGAGAAAAAAAAAGCAAGAAATGTAAAAGTATTGAAGCTGAACTCTAGGCACATAAATGTTCTTTTACAGACATGTAGATCAAGACTTGCTCCAAGTTAGTGACTTATCTCCCCATTCACACTAGTGCGATATGCTGTGCGTCGTCCGCTGCAATGCTAATCACATTATGCTCTATGATGCCCTTACACATCATAGCAACATGATGCGGTGCAATTTTTGAAAAGGTGCATGTGCGTCCTTTGGTCCTACACAGTGTGTTTTTTGCTCCTAGACTTGTGGGGAGCAAGACAATGGGAGCGCATGAAATACATGTACATGCTAATTTGATACAATTTTAGTCCTTTTTTTTTTCCTTCAACATCCAGTCTTTCTCCTAGCAACAATGTCATAGCAGATATTGCTACTCATTGGCAAAAACCTAAACACATGAAGCAGGAAAAATGTGCTACACAAACAAAAATGCATGACTACACAGCAGCACTAGTGTGAACCTAGCCTTAAAAAAAAAAAAAAAAGAGTACTGAAGCTCCTAGATTAGACTGACAGCCAAACTAGTATTTTAGTAAGAGAAATCACCAATGGCAGCCTTCCTATTTCTCACAACAGGATTCTTTTCATATCATACCAATAGCCTTATATTGTACACACCTGAGACTTTTCCAGAAGGTCTACTAAAATTGGGGGCAACTCCTCGGCATCCAGATACTCCAAGAGCTCTCCTTCTTCATAAGGTAATCGGATTGTTTCGGAGTCTGAATTAAATACATTAATACAAAATTAATACAAATTAATACAAAAAAAACTGACTTAGAAGAGAAATTGAAGTTTTTGGGGGTTTTTTTTAGAAATCATACCTACCTAGGTAAATGCAGCATTAGTCCGACCCCAGTCCGGTCCCACCGGCTCTAAGACTGAGAACTGAGCGTTCAAAGACCACTGATAGCTCAGTTCTCAGTGCTCCATGAACAGAGCTACCACTCTCTGCTCTGCCTCCCAAAACACACACTGGAGCGCTGGGCTTTGGAGGGAGAGGGAGCAGTTGGCTCAGGTTCTCCTCAGATCGCTGAGAGGCTGAGCCAGGTGCTGGTCCAGATATCAGAGTGGCTCCTTCCCCAGCCTGGACCGACTGAGTGACATCAGCCGCCAGCGGTCTTTAGCCCACTGTCCACTGTCGGCTGAAATCGGGTCACGGGACACAGAATGAACTGCACTCCTGTGATTCACAGGAGAAGTACAGCCAAATGAGCTTTGGCTCTACTTCTCCTTTAACACCTTAGATTGTACACCCCTTGAGGGTTAGGGACTGATGTGAATGTACAATATATATGTAAAGCGCTGCGTAAATTGACGGTGCTATATAAGTACCTGAAATAAACATCCAAAGTCCTGAGACTGGTGCTGAGTGCCACCATTCTGAATGTGATATTATGTGACACGTATTTCCTTTAACCTCCAACAGCAGTTACATAAATAGGTATATGTATAAAGGTGATGGGAGATTGGCCGACACAAGCGGAGCAGGGGGTGCGGTGGTGGTGGTGGGGCTTGAGTAAGAACTTCCACTGGTCGGAGCAGGAGTGGGTACCTGGTAAAACTAGGTACCCCCTCTCCCCCTTCCCCAATAAAGAAGAAACCTCCAAATATGGAAGGGGAAGGAGGTGTTAAAGTGGAACTTGAAATTTTACTTTAACTATCATCTGAAAGTGATTGTTAAGCTCCTTTTTTTATTAATAATATAAACATGTTCTACTTACCTGCTCAGCTCAGAACAGCCTTGATCCTCCTCTTCTCGAGTCTCCTGCTGGCGCTCCTGGCTCCTCTTCATCCAGTGCCCCCAAAGGAAGCGGCTTCCTATCGGGGAACTCATGCAGGCTCACTTCTGAGACCCGCTGACTGCATCTATAGACACAGACAGCGAGGCACGGCCCTGCACCCCACTCCCTCGTCACAGAGTTTGATTGACAACAGAGGGAGCCAATGGCTGCCCTGTGAGGAGAGACAGAGCCAGGAGAGCCTCTGCTCTCATGCAGCACTGGATCATGATGGGGCTCAGGTAAGTATAATAGGGGACTGGGGGTGATCAGTCACAGGTTTTTTTTACTGTACCTTACTGCATAGAATGTATTAAGGTAAAAAAAACTTAAGGCTTTACAACCACTTTAAAGTTTGTTAATTTTACTCTTTAGTGGTTAAAAGTAGATGATACAGCTCTTGAAAACATGCAGAAGAACAGTAACAAAATGCAATGATAAATTGTCTCAGAACTACGAAAAAAAATGTTGGTTTTCCAAGAATTACAAAGTATAAAACACGAAAATACCCTTTGATAACTGATCACACCTACACTAAAAAGTTAATAAACAACTTTACAACTTTTTAGCATGCTAATACTCCTAACTGTAGGAGGCCAGGTCATACAAACATGCACATTTTGTGGTGTCTGAAGGCCGACACACGCAGTAATAGAAGCTGTGATATCCTATTAAAAAGAAAACACTTCTCTACCTGATCCATTCTTGCCTCGAAGCATCAATGAGTAGCCGTCATTTCCAGGATACAGATTGACCACCAAACAAGACAGGGTCTCTTGCATTACCAGCTTCTCTAGAAGATTCACATTTCGTCTTAGCTTCTGTGAAAGAAAGATTGTGTAATAATTCTGTAAAATGAAGCATTCGCTTTCCGGGATCACATGTCAGACAAGCAGACACCTAAGGATCAAGTAATCCTGTTCAGGTTATAGAATCAAATCAGATAATTCCGGCTCTCGGTCCTATACAGACAACAATCTGATTTACAGAGAGTAAGCGGTCTGCAAAAACAGTTTTGTTCCTACGGCTACATGAGAGTACTATCATCAGCTACCATACTTTGTTAATCATTTTGCCATATTTTCTCATAGTAACAGGATACAAAGAAACCAAAAACAGACAAATTCTGAGAATTGGGTTAAACGCATGCCAACAGGTCAAGGGTTTCATACAGGTAAAAGACTCACGATATATTATGCTCATATCTCAAATGAGGAAACATCTGACATTATGGAAATTAAATACAAAAACAAGCCTAAAAATCTGCATTTTCACTATTAATATTAAAGCACAACTGCTGTTTTTGTAAAAAATAATCAATACACAAAAAAGGTTTGTTGTGAAAATTGAGTTGCAGGGCTGAATTTTTTTAGCTTGCGATTATCAGCAAATGATTAAGTGTGAATTTGGTTGAGATACTTTTTAAATACAGCTGAGTATTTCCTTTAGCAAAAGGTGAACTCCAGGCAGGTACAAAAGACACAGATTAACATAGCTCTGTATTGATTAATACAACATAAAATTTGTTTTTAAATGCAAGCAGTGTAAGTACTTAAAGTTGACTTGACATTAGCCTTTTGCACCCCCTGTACAGCAGAGCTCGGACTGGGAGTGGAGAGTAGGCACAAAGAGCTCATCTGTTGTGCTACAGTGCCCATGTTCTAACTAGGAACATGTTCGTGGAAGGAGGAAGCAGAGTGATGGAAAAATTAGGAGGGACAAGACCTGTATTTATTACCCAACTACACAGCAGATCAAAGATCAAAGTCTCCTGCCCTGCAAGGAAGATCAAGTCTCCCGCCCTGCAAGGAAGATCAAGTCTCCCGCCCTGCAAGGAAGATCAAGTCTCCCGCCCTGCAAGGAAGATCAAGTCTCCCGCCCTGCAAGGAAGATCAAGTCTCCCGCCCTGCAAGGAAGATCAAGTCTCCCGCCCTGCAAGGAAGATCAAGTCTCCCACCCTGCAAGGAAGATCAAGTCTCCCGCCCTGCAAGACCTGGCTGAGCTGTGTGGCAGAGTAATAAATCTTAGGACTGGATGGGATGGACAGAAATACAAACCCTTTAGCGGGTAAAGTATGTTTGTTTTATGTTTGTTTTGGACATTTGTGCGCATGTGATGAACAGTTTAAAACTGTAAATGATCTTATCAAATGTATAATTATGTTTCTAAATAAAGGTTTACTTTATAGTTCTATAAGACCATTACTTTTGCTTCTTACGTATACCTATACATGTACTTCCGGTCTAGCAGCGCACCATTGTTCTTTATTATTTTCTTTCAAGACAAGTGTAATACTAACAATTTTAAAATGATGCAAGATATACTCAGCAGTTATATAGTAAAGCCTCATGTACACTGCAGCTCAAAAACACTGCTTCTACAGGCATTTGAGATTTTTTATTTTTTTCCTTCGCCTGTAAACCCCCCTCTTTTTTAGCCTATGTGTCCATGCACACTATTAGGTGTTTTCAAATGTTTAGTGGCAAGGGAGTTTACAGGCAGGGTAAAAAAAAAAAAAAAAAAAAAAAATCACATCTGCGTTCAGGAGTGACGCTTTGAGATTAATTCAATAATGTAATCAAACCAAAAACACTGAAATATGAAATAGAGCATGAAGTTCGCACATCACTGAGCAATGTCGCAGAATCGTTTTCAGTGTCTGATGACGAACTTCCCCACGAATCACAATCGCTCAATTCTGCAAGTGGTTCTGATTTTACGATCACTGTTTTCTAGCTGGTCTAAAACCGCACTTGACCTAAAAGGGACGCTTTTTGGACACCATGGACGTTCTCAAGTTTCCAGGCAGAAAGAACGGTAAAAGTGAAGGCAGGGCACAGGACAAAATTTAGGTGAAATGGTTTGATACAGTAATGTAATACTAAGAGATTACAGTGTATTGTGTGCATGTTAAATTATTACTTTTTTGAATGTCCCGCCGGTTCCGCCCCCCTGTACGTCCTGACGATCACAGGGAATGGAACCTGGAATCGGCCAGCGGACATGGCCGGGGGACACAGCAGGAGGACCTCGTGGCATCGCAGGACAAGGTGAGGCTCGGGGGATCGCTGCAGTGTAATCCCGAGTGTTGCTCTGGGTTACTGCTTTTGGTACTGAAATTAACCCCGAGCCACACTCTGGATTACCGCCAGGAAGGTTAATGCGCATTAACGCATGTTAACGCTAGGTACGTTAATGCACATTCCCAAATTAATGCATTCTAATAGGCAGAATTCTGGGCAATAGAATGCATTAATGCCAAATGTGGAAAACTGGATGAATGCACATGCAAAAGTGCTGTTTTTACTGTGTTTTTAATGCTGTACAACTATCTTTCAGGTCCATTTCACACCTTTGCGTTTGTAGCGCAAAGCTCCAAAAAGCTCAGGAGGAAAAAAAAAAAAAAAAAAAAAAAAAAAGTATTCTCTATGGAGATAGTTTACATCTCCACTCCAAGCACCTGAAGCTCAAAAAATGTTTTGGAGCTACTTTTGTAGCTTGATTCAGGCATATTGGTGCATTTTTTAAAGCTTTTTTTCCTCCATAAAAATGCATTAAAACGCACAATTCACACATTTTTAAAGAGTTTTTCTGCTCAAATGAAAAAGTTACAAATAAATGAAAAGTAAATGTTAAATAAAATATATACTAAATAAAAATAAATCACAAATAATTAAAATATGCTATAATAAATAATAATTAACTCCTAACCTTAACCCCTAACCCTAAAACAAAAGAAAAAATAAATAAAAATAAGAAAAATGTAAATAAAAAACACCCTAACATACATCAACTAGAAAACAAAGAGAAGAAAGAAAAAAAATTAACCTATAACCCCAAAATCTAACCCCTAACTCTAAACCTCAACCCTAACCTCTCATGCCAACAAATTTGCCAAAAGCTCAAAAACGTGAACAAAAAACTTGACACTCAGGTATGAATAGAGCCTAAAAAGGATAAGTGCACCTTTTTAAAACAAAAAAATAAATAAATATATATATATATATATATATATATATGTGTATGTGTGTGTATATATATATATATATATATATATATATATATATATATATATATATATGTGTATGTGTGTGTATATATATATATATATATATATATATATATATATATATATATATATATATATATATATATATATGTGTATGTGTGTGTATATATATATATATATATATATATATATATATATATAAATAATTTTTTTTGGGAAAACATTGCACCAGTAATAAGCAGACTGTCAGTGTAAGCCGTCTGCCCGTACCTTGTATGGGCAGGCAGTTTCATACTGAAAAGGAAGAATCAATGAACTACCAGAGCGCTCAACAGCGCCGTGGTAGTGCACTAAGAACTACAAGCCGACAGCCGCAAAAGAATGTCAGCACTTTTAGTTCATTCACTCACAGAACTCTGTAAATGAATGATGCGGCCATGTGGGGAGGAGTCCCGCATGCTTGCGCTCTTTTCAAAAAGTGACAGCTGGTATGGGGAACATCTCCCCTTATGCTGTTACACAGATGCAGCGGATCGCCGAGTGGCTGCAGGAGTGGTATCATGTTCCACCCTAAAAAGGGGTGGAACGTGTAACATGTTCCGAAGGTGAACTTACGCTTTAACCTTACAGTGTGCAAGAAGCCCAAGGATCCACATAGTAAAGTGCTGGGCCAAACAAATTCTACAACAGTGCACAAAATCTATCATAAATTCTAATACAATTCTATATATAACTTTTGCTGATAAAGCCATTTACCATATGCTCAGTCTGAAATATCTGCATTGGCGACATATTAACTTTAACCAGAACTTGACCCCCTAATATTTGTGACAGGTTAGCTTTAACTGGAACCTGACCCCCAAAAATGTAACCTTTAACCTGAACCTAAGCATTAACTCCAAATCTCAGGTGAGAAATTTTACTCATCATAACAATAAATTACGACACTAGTGCAGGAAATACTATCAGCTTTAAAATGTGATGCAATAAAAACATTGGCACCTCTTTAAAAAGAGCCTAATTAACTATCCTGAAAAACTATTGTTGAAATCTAGGTGCCAAAATGACATGATGCAATCAAACTATATTACCAATTTCCTGCTATGTGTTTAGCTATTTCATATGTAAAAACAATAGCACAGTTTCCTGTGCTGCAAACATCTACAGCGAGCCTGTGCCACAAGCAGTAGAAAAATGAGTCGGGGACCACCTGTGGCTATTTGGAGCCATGAGGTCACTGCATGTCTACACAGGCTACTAAATGGTTCCATATGTGCTCCAATGCACTCACCAGCACTACATAGGA
The DNA here is from genome assembly GCF_062004578.1 of Staurois parvus. Lineage (NCBI taxonomy): Eukaryota > Metazoa > Chordata > Amphibia > Anura > Ranidae > Staurois > Staurois parvus. The sequence goes on along the minus strand of NW_028318340.1, from coordinate 3,383,996 downwards.
GAGAATATAATAAATGCCTAAATATTAAATAAATTAATACTGGGAAGCAGCAGGGGTAATAGTTTCCAGCCAAAAAAATGTCTGTATGAGAATGAGCTTGAGGTTAACCTGACACTGAGAAAAGATGAAATCATATTTAAAACATTAGAGGTAGATCATGTAGCAAACTCAGCACAGGGATGTTTCCAGTCTTATAAACTGGTCTCGGGCAAATATCTCTAACAGAAACAATACTGACACCTTGCACCAGTCGGCATAATAAGGGGAAAACTATGGTTCCAATAAAGGAGAGAGATTACTTATTTTCTGTTTTAAACTCATTACAGGGTCTGTTTTGTTTAAAATGTTGCCAAAAGAGAACTGTTTCATTTCAGTATTTGAAAACCACAAAGTCTGGGGATGACAGCCAAGCGTACCTTTACTTCCGGTTCCTTTTCACATTCTTCTATGTACAAGTCATATAGCTTAGGGAATACTGATTTCCTACAACAGAAATGAAGACAGGATGTGAGGAAAATTTGCAGATGTCTTTTCTTTTAACACATACTGTATGCCTTGCTTTGTTCTTGACATTATACATTCCAGGCCATTTACCACATTGACTGGTATACCTATCCAGACATTTCTAAATATCTTAGGTGAAAGGTCAAGAACATGATACAGGAATGTTTAGTAACAGAATACCTTGATGAACTTGCTCGTTGTTCTACACATCTTAAGAGTTTGCACTAAACTTACTGAATCGAAGCACAATAGATGATGCTTTATTGGGAATGCAGCTTAAATTCAGTACAGGATGATGCACCCTGAGCAATTTTAAGGATGCACTCCCTTTTTTTAAAGAAAAAAAAATTAGGTTCTATTATGTTTACAACATTAATACACAAAAACCACGCAGAGGCAGGAGACATGCTTCCCCCTTAGAAGGCTACAACAAGACTTCAGAGGCAGACATGAGTTAATTGTTATAAGAGTAATGGCTGGACAATCACAATGTCACAAATGAAAGGGAGTAGAACCATTGCGCTTAAGAGCAGATTTCCCACATGTGCAGTGCGGCTTGAAGCTCAGGTCAGGTTTACATCAAGTTCAGGACAGGATTGCTCAGGATTTTATCCTGTTCACACGTGCAGTTTAGAAAGGATTCCCATAGAAGCCTGTAATCCCCCCCTAAACCTGAAGGCACTGCTCAGAAATCGCGCAGGACTCTTTTTTCAAACCACACAGAATCTGCACCGCCAGTGCACCGGACATATGTGAATAGGCACCATAAGAAGTAATGTTATTTCACGTCATGCAGACTGGATGCGGTTCAAACCTCATCCAATCCACATATACACTATATTGCCAAAAGTATTGGGATGCCTGCCTTTACACGCACATGAACTTTAATGGCATTCCAGTCTTCGTCTATAGTGTTCAATAATGAGTTGGCTCACCCTTTGCAGCTATAACAGCTTCATCTCTTTTGGGAAGGCTGTCCAGAAGCGCATTTGTGAGGTCAAGCACTGATGTCGGACTTAGAAGGCCTGGCTTTCAGTCTCCACTTTAATTCATCCCAAAGGTGTTCTATCGGGTTGAGGTCAGGACTTCTCCACCCCAATCTAGCTCATCCATGTCTTTATGGAACTTGCTTTGTGCACAGTCATGTTAAAACAAGAAGGGGCCAACCCCAAACTGTTCCCATCAAGTGGTGGATGAATCCGTGACAATTCTTCCTCAACAGCACCATGGTAGTTCATTGAGCACTACAAGCTGACACCTGCAAAGGCTGTTGGTACGTGTAATTTCCCATTAACAGAACTCTGTGAATAAATGAAGCGGCTGGGTGGGAGGAGCCTCGCACAGCCGCATTGTTTTTAAAATAGTGACAGCAAGCAGTGGGAGAAGATCCGTACTTGCTGTCACTAGAGGCAGTGGAGGAGGGCAAAGGCTGCAGGAGTGTGAACATGTTACATGTTCCAACCTAAAATCGGTGGAACATGTAACATGATCCCAAAAGGTGAACTTATGCTTTAATAACTCTCAAAACAGAAGCCAATGGAACAGTTGTCCCCACGAAAAGAATTCCACTCAGCTTTTTTAGAGTGACCAGAGTTCTATTTTGGATCATATTGTATCCTGGAGACATTGTTGGCCAAAAAAAAAAAAATAAATAAATTTGGACTGAATCTATGGGGGGAATTTACAAAAACTGGACCAGCCAGAATCTTGCGCTGCTGTGCATAGAAACCAATCAACTTCCAACTTCAGCTTGCTCAGCTGGAGCCAGTTTATACCACAATTTCTGCATTCCAGATACGTTTCTTAATTCGCATTTTTTTATGCCATCTGGTGCGTTTTTGATGCGTTCCAGCACCTTTTTTCCCCCACTCTTTTTCTTCATCCAAATTCAGGACATGTGCGTTCCACTGCATTTTGCCAAGTTCCAGATGCATTACATACATAACAAAATGCAGCAAGCTCTACTTTTGTTGACTGCACTGGTCTAAACTAGGGCTGCTGGAATACATGGTGAGAACTAGCCCTAAAGCTTTGAAAATGAAAGCTGCAAGTTGACTGGTTGTCATACACAACTGCTTCAGTTTCATGCTGCTTTAGGGCCGGTTCACCATACAAAAACAGTCAAAATGTGTTCCAGAAGGGTTTCCGCATGTGAGTTTTTGATGCGTTCTGGTTCATTATTTCCGGTCTTTTTCTTCAATTTAAATAGAGACATGTGCATTCCAGTGTGTTTTTGGTGCATTACAGTGCATTTTACGGAGTTCCAGTATAGTTCTGTGCATGAAAAACGCAGCCTGTTACCAGAACGCACTGGAACTGAAAGTACTGATGTGAGCTATGACATGGACAACCATATAACCTCTGTGCGTTTTAGTTATAGAAAAAAGAAAGCACACTGAAAACGCATGTAGTGTGAACTGGCCCCAAGTCTCAGTAAATTCCCCGCTATGTTTCCTTATCAGTGAGGATCACATTGGATGTCTGCAGAACCAGAATTGCAGAATCTGTTTTTACTAAGCTGTTCAATGAATGACATGAAAGGATTAAATTCCTGCAGGTTAAGAAAAAAAAAAAAAGTGCATTTACAATTTTTTTTTTTTAAAGGAGCCTGTAAAGCATTACCCCCGCAATCAGATGATGGCAGGTGCAATGTCCTGCAGACTGTCAGTGTAGCGGTCTGCCCATACCTTCTGTACAGGCAGGCAGTTACTGAATGACAGGAAGCTCAAACTACGAGAGATCTCACCAGCACCCTCGCGATTCTTTGAGAACTACAAACCGTTAGCCGCAAAGGCTGACAGAACTTGTAGGCATTAATTCACAAAACGCTGTAAATAAAAGACGCAGCAGTGTGGGCGGAAACCCGCACGGTCGCAACATTTTCAAATTGTGACACCTAGTGCAGGGAGAAGATCCTCGGCCCGCTATCACAGGGAGAGGGGGGAAATTGGGGGGAGAGCTGCAGGAACATGTTACATGTTCCACCCTAAAAACAGGTGGCGTATGTAGAATGTTCCCAAAGATTAACTTATCCTTTAATTCTGACAGCCATTTATAACATGGTCTGAATCTGTCATATTACTTGAGGAGATAAAGACCGCTCACTGTGAGAGATATCTGCATATGTTATATTGACTAGACATAAGAATCCCCCAGGATTTTCCTAAATCAGCACATGCACAAATTTTACTGGGAACATTTTTTTGATCTTACCTGTTCCTCGATCCAGCCGCGCGCTGTCTTCCCGGCTTCTGTAATGGCGCTCGGCATGACAGCCGGGTGCCCAGTGCGCATGAGCGAGAAGCACTTGCGCTTTGTGATTGCTCCGGCGGCTTCTGGGATCTGTCATGTGTCCCAGGTACCGCCTTACCATTCACAAAAAGCACCGCTTCTTGTGCATGCACACTTGGCACCCGGCTGTCATGCCCAGTGCCCACACTACAGAAGCCGGGAAGACAGCACGCCGCTGGATAGAGGAACAGGTAAGGTCCCGCTGCAGAGCTGAGCGGCCAGCCCGGTATTCTGACATGGCCGCGGTGGAAATACCGGACCGGCCGCTCCATATTCGCCTTATAAGACGCACTGACATTTCCCCCCCAGTTTTGGGGAAGAAAAAGTGCGTCTTATACGGCGAAAAATACGGTACCTCTTTGCTGGAAACAAGCCATTTCTCCTTCAACTGGCCTTTGGCTACATAGAGCAAGCATAATTAAAATCAAGAAACAGTTTTTGGCAACTACATAAAAGAAGATCGGATCTGCAAAACTTAGTATTACTGGATATATTTTCAATTCATACGATTATAATACAGTACCTTATTAGGAACTCTAAGTCCTCCCTTTAAAACTATCCTAATAATGTCCAGGAACTCTGCAGGTATCTCCCCATCCTCATTCTAACCACCCCCCAGGGGCGGACTGACCATTTGGAAACTCGGCACTGCCCGAGGGCCTGGGGTCAGTAGGGGGCCCCATGAGATGCCCTTGGTACCTTTTTCATAGGCTTTTTTGAGTTTGGGCAAGGACACAGGGGCCCCATGATCCCCTATTGCCCGGGGGCCCCATGAGTTGTCAGTCCGCCCCTGCCACCCCCATACTTTTCTCCTTTACATCCCTATATTTCCCTAACCTTTACCTTCATCATTTTCTACCCGTTCTATAATCTTTTGTTCTCATACCTGCACGCTCAGATTCCATTCTGTTTACTTATACTTTATTTTGCAGTTTTAAAGATAATGCAAGAAGGTTAACTTTTAAAGGCATCTTCAAACATTCTGCCAGTTTATTCAATATAATTACACGATGAATATATTATCTTCTGATTTAGTTCTAATCACAATAGACAAGTCTGACCCCTTTGTTTTACTATTCTTTGCTCACGATTAGCTTCACGAAATGCATGAAAATTATTATTATTATTATACAGTATTTATAAAGCACCAATAGTTTGCTCAGCGCTGTACATTACAAAGGGGGACAGAACATGTGACAGAACAATACCAATACAATGCAAAACATGAGGGGATTGAGGGCCCTACTCTTTCAAGCTTACAATCTAGGAGGGAGGGGATAGTGGTACAGGAGGAGACAGCTGTGGGGGATGGAGTGGTAGGAAGAGTGGAGGAGGTCGGCAAGTTAGCAGGGGGTGGGGTAGGCTTCCCTGAAGAGATGGGTTTTCAAGGTGCGCCTAAAGGAGAGGAGAGTAGGTGATAATCTGATGGGTTGGGGCAGGGAGTTCCAGAGGATGGGCGACACCCTGGAGAAGTCCTGGAGGCGGGCATGGGAGGAGGAGACCAGGGAACTAGAGAGGAGGAGGTCTTGTGAGGAGCGGAGTGTGCGTGCTGGACGGTACTTGGATATTAGGTCAGTGATGTAGTTCGGGGCAGTATGGTGGACAGCTTTGTACGTCAGTGTTAGGATTTTGAATTTGATCCGTTGCGCAATCGGAAGCCAGTGGAGGGATTGGCAGAGGGGGGGGGGGGGGCCTAGACGGAGCGGTTTGAAAGGTGAATGAGTCTGGCAGCCGTATTCAGGATCGACTGAAGCGGGGATAGCCAGCGGTGAGGCAGGCCAGTGAGGAGGGAGTTGCAGTAGTCGAGTCGTGATATGATGAGGGAGTGGATGAGCTGTTTAGTGGTTTCTGGGGTTAGGAACGTGCGTATTTTGGCGATGTTGCGGAGGTGGAGTCTGCACGAGTTTGTTAAAGATTGGACTTGGGGCTGGAAGGATAGGTTGGAGTCCAGAATGACACCAAGTACTCTGGCCTGCGGGGCGGGTTTAATGGTAGCGTTGTTCGATGTGATAGAGAAGTCAATGGGGGGTGGTGTCCGGGCTGGGGGGAAGACAAGAAACTCGGTTTTGGAGAGGTTCAGTTTAAGGAAGTGGAGCGACATCCAGTCTGATATGTCGCTCAGCAGGTGTGTGATTCGGGCAGAGACTGAGGGGGTGAGGTTGGGGGCTGAGAGATAAATTTGTGTGTCGTCGGCATAGAGGTGGTAGTTGAAGCCGTGAGAGTGTATGAGTTTATACTTTATACTTTATTACTTTTCTATTTTCTGTATTGCGTTTTGCTTAGATCTTCAAAAGTAAAATCAGATAAAATATTACAAATAATCGCAAGAGTGCTCTAGGCCAGTTTACTGTCCTTCAGACCTTAGGAAGGCTGGACTTGGAGCCTGTGGGAGTAGAAATTGTCCTGGCGTCAGTGGGAGTTAACAGTACATCTTTAGCATTAAGAAGAATAGTGCACAGTCCTTGGTGTCAGGGGGAGAAATTGTGCCCAGTTTTTGGGCCAGTGGAAAGAATACTGCCCCACTGTTGGAGTCTGTGGAAGGAATAGTGCTCCGTTGTTGGGAGTCAGTGGGAGGAATAATGCCCCATTCTTGATGTCAGTAGCAGCAATTATACCCAGTTGTTGGTGTCAGTGGGAGGAATAGTGTCTTGCATCAGTGGGAAGGAAGAGTGCCCCAAGGGCCGGATGAAGGCAAGCAAAGTGCCGGATCTGGCAAGTTAAATGTCTGTACGCCTAACCCTATTCCCCCCCCCAAATTAAATTTTTTTTTATAAACTTTTATTGCATTTTTTGCAACAATGATAGTAACACAATAAAGTAAGTATCATCGAACACTATATAAAATCAAAACAAGTATGTTGAAAGCGTGACAAAGGCCATCAACATTTACAGATCAAAAAACACGAAAAAAAATTTGTTTTCGAGAAATAACACTTTTGGAACTCAATTATGTCATCACTGGATCTTTCTATGGATTCTTGCTCCAAGTGTGGTGGGAGGGGTCATCAGGCTTCTGAAAAAGTGACCCTGCCTCAGGTCTTCTTTCATCATAAGAATGCATCCCTAGGATCCCTTTAGGCAAGCATGGTACTCCCTGCTGACCACTAGGTGCTTACGCTGTGTAGTCTGCTGCTCAATTCTTAGAGCATGCATGTCTAAAGGGATTCTGGGTATCTGCTCTTTCATATAATGCTCTGGTACAAAAATAATTGATGGCAGAGAAAGCTAATAGCTGTGAGAGGCAGACAATAACAGTGCAAATCAGAAGGGATTGATAAATGATTGAAGTTGTTCAGACAGGAAATTAACACAGGCTCAAGATTGCTGCTGAAGCTTCACAAGCTTTTATTGTGGAGATGTTAGTTTGCAGGGAATGGAAGATACACAAGATAGGACCTTCTACAATTGTGGGGGAAAAAAGGCAAAACTGGAGTTGTGTTTTAATTATTTAACAATGTACATATATGTGTATTCTAAATTGTTGAGCCAGCTGATTCCAATTATCATGGGAGTGATGACATCGGTGACTCTGCATTGACACATGGGCCCCTCACACAGTAGCTTCTGCTATCTTTTGGAATTTGTCTGAGGTCGCTTCTTTACAAGCATAATTAGATTTCCAGAAGGAGCAACTGAAACCAGCAATAAAAACTGAGGGAGTTGAGAACTGGTAGGTAACAGGAAAGTAAAGTTTCAGCCTGGGAACCTTGTGGACCAAGATAAATTTAAAAAGCGAAATACACGAGATGCCACAGTGAAAGCCACTTATCAGCTGCAACAGAAAAGAACAATACAAACACCATTGGAGTTTCATCTCCAAGCGATATCAATTCATTATATATTACCTTCCTCCTGATGAATGCTTTCGTTTTGGAGGTCTCTGTCTGGCACTTTCAATGACATACTGTAAAAACAAAAAAATAGTAATTTCTTGCATATGCATATAAATATGTAGAAAAAAAATTATTACTGTACCTTAAAAATGCAAAACATTTTATTAACACAGAGGCAAACCAATCAATAAATGTAAATACAGAGCATCCATTTGTTCAAATGAAGGCATTGCACCGTATAAATGGTATTTCATTTTATTTTCATCAAGTCATACAGTTCTACCAAATTTTTCAAAACGGTACAGTAATGGAAAAATCGCGAAAAAGATAGAAGGATTGACATATTGCAAGACACAATAAAACAAAAGCCTCAAAAAAAAAAAAAAAAAACACTAATACAGCCATTACATATAAGGACTGGTAAGCAAGCTGCAATATATTATTTTTTAGGTTTAGATATACTTTAGTGCAAAGCAGGCCAAACAACCTTTTGCTGTGTTTTATGTTTGAACACATGCTGTGTTTGAATTCAAAGGCCAGCATTTGACAGCAACGCCTATTTATTTATTACAGGCACTTGTATAGAGCCATCAATTTATGCAGCACTTTACACACGAGGGGCGTTCAAGTCAAACCAGGACTTTTCATTTTACAGGTACAAAATGAGATGGTAGTGTGGCGATACTACATGCGTGTTTTATTACCCACAGGCGCCGCATGTGTCATGAGCCAGTCCAGAGACTAATCAAGACGGCAGACAGCAGGGTTAATGTGTTTATGGACCAGTATGTGGTGATGAAGTTTCTTGTGAACAAAGGTAAAAAACCTACGGATCTCTAGAGAAGACTTCAAGCACAGAACGGTGATGAGAAGCTCAGCCGCAGTAAGACATTTTATACTGTAAAGCGCTGAGCAAACTGTCGACGCTATATAAATCCTGTATAATAATAACATTTGAATGGTGTAGTTGTTTCAAAGATGGCTGTGGTGGTTCCCAGCCCACAGCAGTCATTCCAGTGAACACTGTATGAGTGGAATGCTGGATCCTGGATAATCAAAGCATAACCTTTCGTGAACTTGCACAAAAGATGAATCTTTCTGTGGGAACGGTGAATACAATCATGACGAAGTGAAGCAGGTTGTCCTAGAATGGTTCAGGCGTACTGACAAATCTTTCTATGTCAAAGCTTTCTAGGCATTCGTTAAATGCTGGGATAAGTGTATAAAATGTAGCAGGGGAGTATGTAAAAAAAAAAAAAAAAAAAAAAAAAAAATGCAGTTTCCTCTGCAAAGTCCCAGTTTGACTTGAACGCCCTTGTGTGTATATTTTTTTTGTACACTCACATCAGTTCTTAACCCTCCAGGAGCGCACAACCTAAGGTCCCTAATTGACATTCATACAAACACATACTAGGGACAATTTAGACAGGAACCAATGTACAAAAGCCCTTAAGTACACTTGCAGCAGAACAATTGTGTGTATTTTAACCCTAATTTGTGCTGTACTTACAGCCAGCACTTCAATGACAGGGGAGCTTTCCCCACAATCAATGTAGAAAAGCAAGATGGTGGTTTCTGCAATCGGTTATCCATGTAAGAGTTTAGATAAAAACAGGAATAATTGGTTCTTAATGGGTCCATTTTTGCTAGCCTGTGATTTGCCTACGCAGAGCAAAGTGTCAGGTTCACTTAACCAAGTCCCTCCCAAAATCACCTTTTCTCCACCATTGCAATCTGTCTACTTGATCAGTCTGGTTGGAGCCTACACAACGCTAAGAACTATCACCCTATCCCCATGGTCAAAGGGGAAACGGTCACATACGTCCTACGGACAGAAGTACCATATATATCACTTTCTCTCTGGGAGAGGGTCTCAAATGGCGAAGCAGGAAAATAAACCTAGGAAGGGTACAAGCATTGGTGGAAAGGGTAATAAAGACAACAAATTTCTTTACTCGACATGAGCAGAGAACAAGTTCATCCTAAAGTGGTTCTAAATGCATCCTCTGCATTCTGCATTAAAAAAAACTGAACAAAACCAAAAGACTTACTTACCTGAGCCTGATCTCAATCCAGCACTGTGGATGAGAGCAGCAGTTCCCTTCCTCCTCATTGGCTCAGAGACAACAGTGGGAACCATGGGGGGGAAGCAAAAACGCAGGGAACCACAGAAGAGGCAGATCAGGGCTGCTCTGCGCAAAACCATGTCACAGACCAGGTAAGTATAACAGGTTTGTTATTAAAAAACAAAAAAAATATTTATTTTATTACAGGTACAGTGGGGATCGAAAGTTTGGGCACCCCAGCTACAAATTTGTATTAATGTGCATAAAGAAGCCAAGGAAAGATGGAAAAATCTCCAAAAGGCATCAAATTACAGATTAGACATTCTTATAATATGTCAACAAAAGTTAGATTTTTTTTCCATCATTTATACTTTCAAAATAACAGAAAACAAAAAAAATGGCATCTGCAAAAGTTTGGGCACCCTGCAGAATTTATAGCATGCACTGCCCCCTTTGCAAAGCTGAGACCTGCCAGTGTCATGGATTGTTCTCAATCATCGTCTGGGAAGACCAGGTGATGTCAATCTCAAAGGTTTTAAATGCCCAGACTCATCTGACCTTGCCCCAACAATCAGCACCATGGGTTCTTCTAAGCAGTTGTCTAGAAAACTGAAACTGAAAATAGTTGACGCTCACAAAGCTGGAGAAGGCTATAAGAAGATAGCAAAGCGTTTTCAGATGTCAATATCTTCTGTTCGGAATGTAATTAAGAAATGGCAGTCATCAGGAACAGTGGAAGTTAAAGCAAGATCTGGAAGACCAAGAAAAATATCAGACAGAACAGCTCGCAGGATTGTGAGAAAAACAATTCAAAACCCACGATCTGTCAGACACTGGAGTTGTGGTACACTATTCCACTATAAAGAGATACTTCTAAAAATATGGTCTTCATGGAAGAGTCATCAGAAGAAAACCTCTTCTACATCCTCACCACAAAAATCATCGTTTGAACTTTGCAAATGAACATATAGACAAGCCTGATGCATTTTGGAAACAAGTTCTGTGGACCGATGAGGTTAAAATTGAACTTTTTGGCCGGAATGAGCAAAGGTACGTTTGGAGAAGAAGGGGCACAGAATTTAATGAAAAGAACCTCTGTCCAACTGTTAAGCATGGGGTTGGATCAATCAGGCTTTGGGGTTGTGTTGCAGCCAGTGGCACAGGGAACATCTCACAAGTAGAAGGAAAAATGGATTCAATAAATATTCAGCAAATTTTGGATGGTAACTTGATGCCATCTGTGAAAAAGCTGAAGTTAAAGAGAGGATGGATTCTACAAATGGATAATGATCCTAAACACACCTCAAAATCCACGGGGGATTACATCAAGAGGCGTAAACTGAAGGTTTTGCCATGGCCTTCACAATCTCCTGACCTCAACATAATTGAAAATCTATGGATAGACCTTAAAAGAGCAGTGCGTGACAGACAGCCCAGAAATCTCAAAGAACTGGAAGACTTTTGTAAGGAAGAATGGGCAAAGATACCTCAAACAAGAACTGAAAGACTCTTGGCTGGCTACAAAAAGCGTTTACAAGCTGTGATACTTGCCAAAGGGGGCAGTACAAAATATTAACTCTGCAGGGTGCCCAAACTTTTGCAGACGCCATTTTTTTGTTTTCTGTTATTTTGAAAGTGTAAATGATGGAAATAAAATCTAACTTTTGTTGACATATAACAATGTCTAATCTGTAATTTGATGCCTTTTAGAGATTTTTCCATCTTTCCAAAAAGTTCAATTTTAACCTCATCGGTCCACAGAACTTGTTTCCAAAATGCATCAGGCTTGTCTATATGTTCATTTGCAAAGTTCAAACGATGATTTTTGTGGCGAGGACGTAGAAGAGGTTTTCTTCTGATGACTCTTCCATGAAGACCATATTTGTAGAAGTATCTCTTTATAGTGGAATAGTGTACCACAACTGCAGTGTCTGACAGATCTTTCTGGAGGGATCGTGCAGTCAAACGTGGGTTTTGAATTGTTTTTCTCACAATCCTGCAAGCTGTTCTGTCTGATATTTTTCTTGGTCTTCCAGATCTTGCTTTAACTTCCACTGTTCCTGATGACTGCCATTTCTTAATTACATTCCGAACAGAAGATATTGACATCTGAAAACGCTTTGCTATCTTCTTATAGCCTTCTCCAGCTTTGTGAGCGTCAACTATTTTCAGTTTCAGTTTTCTAGACAACTGCTTAGAAGAACCCATGGTGCTGATTGTTAGGGCAAGGTCAGATGAGTCTGGGCATTTAAAACCTTTGAGATTGACATCACCTGGTCTTCCCAGACGATGATTGAGAACAATCCATGACACTGGCAGGTCTCAGCTTTGCAAAGGGGGCAGTGCATGCTATAAATTCTGCAGGGTGCCCAAACTTTTGCAGATGCCATTTTTTTTGTTTTCTGTTATTTTGAAAGTATAAATGATGGAAAAAAAATCTAACTTTTGTTGACATATTATAAGAATGTCTAATCTGTAATTTGATGCCTTTTGGAGATTTTTCCATCTTTCCTTGGCTTCTTTATGCACATTAATACAAATTTGTAGCTGGGGTGCCCAAACTTTCGATCCCCACTGTACTTATATAGCGCTGTCAATTTACACAGCGCTTTACATATATATTGTACATTTCACATCAGTCCCTGACCCTCAAGGGGTGTACAATCGAAGGTCCCTAACTCACATTCATACATACTAGGGTAAATTTAGACAGGAGCCAATTAACCTACCAGAATTTCTTTGGAGTGTGGGAGGAAACCGGAGTACCCAGGCAGGGTGGTGCCGTGGCTGGGATTCGAACCAACGACCCTAGCACGGCCAGGCAGAAGTGCTAACCATTTAGCCACTGTGCTGCCTATCCATATAAAAAAAACATGGATTTCCAATAACTTTACAATCCCTGCTAATTATTTGACCTACAGTATACAAAGAAAAAATGGTACAATAGTTTCCTAGCCATAAACTACAGACATTCCACTGCAATGTCTGGAACAAGCTGCTTGAGGACGCTTCTTCCATTTTCCCTTGTTTTTTATGTACCCAAAATGTTCTGTCCTCACTTACACCTATGTTTTATAAAGTGAGAAATTTAGCTACAATACAGTTCTATTTTTTTAAGCTAAGAAAGCATAGCATATTCTAGTGAAAGCAGGGAGATCAAGAAATAAGGAACGGTCAAGCCAGGCAGCCCTGCACTCCTCAGTGTGTATTGTGGTTAAGCTGGAATGTACAAGGATAGGAGTACAGCTAGCTAGCAAGGTTATAATTATTAATGTCTCTACTGGGAGGGATCTATTGAACAGCTAAATGGAAAAAACAACAAAGCTTCTTGATCTAAGGTAACAGGCTGCTAGACAAAAAGGTGTTAATCATGAGTTGAATATATATGTCTCCTGCTTTAATATGGAGATGGTATGTATAGCGACCACAGTAAGGAGTAGGCTGGCATGTTTGTTTCTTATAATAGTATTGTGGCCAAAAACCTAAGGATTTATTGAATGAACATATTGTTCTCGGTTTTAATATTCAGGTTTTCATGAGATCACTAAAATTACTTTCTATGTTACCTTCACCAGGTCATGTTTAATGTTGAAATTGGGCAGACTGCCCAACCACAGGAGACTAAAGATTTTAGCATTCACAGAACTGCTTCTCCCTGTTTACTGATGGCCTGAAGATATAATTTTTTTTACTTCAGCTCATACTTTAGTACAAATTCTATTAGTTGCATTATTAGGAATGCCTTCCACAGAACATCTCACGCTATGGTATAGTAGTAGATAAGGACGTACATGGGGCAACTCAACCACAATTACTTGCAATCGCAAAGCAAGAAAGAACGTGATCCAACTGACCTAGGAGGTTACTGTACACATCTTCAGTTCTAACAGATAATGTTCAGACACTTCCTCCCCCCCGATGCTCCACCTCACTGGCCAATGTGCAAAAAGGCATGAAAGGGTGGGCAGGCTTAGACACTAGCACTGCCAGAAATAGATCCATCAAAATAGCCCAAAATAAAAGCAAAATTGTAGAAACTTTGGAATTTCCCTGAGTATGCACAGGCTAGTCTGCTATTCTGTGAATCCTTGTAGAATGTTAATGAATGAATGCAAATTTTACAGCTTCAACAGATCTTTTGCTCCCAGAGAAAGGTAGTTGTATAGTGAGAAGGTGACGGATTCGGGACTAGCCTGCAGACAGTAAAACCAGAGTTAGACTTACTAGTACCGGTAATTCAATTTTCTGTAAGTCTTCCAGGACAGCCCCCTGAGACGTTGAGCTCCTCCCTCCGGGACAGGAAATACCCAAGCCCAGAACCTTAAAAGGCAGACCTCTTCAGTTTTCCCAAGAACCACAGGGAGGCACTAAAAGACATAACCATATATGCATAAACATACATTACTTTATAATACTAAGGTGGGAGATCCCGGCTGTCCTGGAAGACTTCTAGAAAATGAGTTACTGGTAAATCTTACTCTGGTTTTCTCAAAAACATCTTCCAGGACAGCCCCCCCAAGACGATAATCAAGAACTTACCCACTAGGGCTGGGCTACTGCCTGGAGGACTTTGTGCTCAAAACGCCTGATCCTCACTAGAAAGGAGATCCAGGCGTTAAGGTTGCATGAAGGTAAAAATACTGGACCAAGTACAAATCTGTTCTGACGAGGCATCAACTCTCTCTGCCCAGGATGCTGACAAGGATCTGATTGCATTAACAAAAAGGGGGCAGAATCTCTAATAAATTATATGATTCTGCGATAGCCATCCTAATCCATCTAGCTATGGTGGATCTGGAAGCATTGAAACCCTTCCGTGCTCCCGCGAAAAGAACAAACAAAAATTAGATTTTCTGAATTCTCTGGACCTACTAAGATAGGCCAAAAGGCTCCTTCTAACATCTAAAAAACGTAATCTTTCTTCCTCCTTGCTTGCAGGAGCAGAACAGAAGGTCGGCAAAATTATATCTTGGGATCTATGAAAGGAGGAGGAAACTTCGGAAAGAAACCCAGGATCAGTTTTGAGAACAATTCTATCCTCGAAAACTGACAAAAAGGGCTCCCTAATGGAAAGCACCTGCAATTCACTAACCCTACGGGCTGGTGTGATTGCTAATAAAAACAGTCTTTAGAGTTAAAAACTTTATTGAAGACTTCTCCAGAGGTTCAAAGGGACAAAGGACCAAAGCTTTAAGGACTAAAGACAGATCCCAAATTGCACAGAACCTGACCACCGCCAGCCAGGACTTGGAAAGGGCCCTGAAAAAAATCAGTTACAAAGGGATCCTGCTGGAGGAGGACCTGCCAGTGGTGGATCACTGTACCAATCCTTAGGCATTTGTGACATGCTGTGTGGGGATGTGAAGATACGCATCCCTCAGATCCAGCGTAGCCATGGAACAATCTGGGTAAAGGATGTGTCTTACAGAGAAGATCAATTCCATTCTGAAGTATTTGTGTCTTAAAGACTGATTGAGAAGGCGCAGGTTTAAAATAAGGCAAAACTTGCATGAGGGTGTTTTCACTACGAAAACATGGGAATAAAATCCCATCCCTTCCTCGTTCCAGGGAACCTGAGTAAGGACCTGTTGATCCAGCTGGTCTCCAATCAGGCCACATAGAGCCTGTATCTTCTCCTGATACCTGGGAGTTGGTTACCAGATACCTGGCGGGGGGCTGGTGTCGAAATCCAACCTGTACCCCTTCTCTATCAAGTCCAGAATGTACGGGTTCCAGGAGATTGACGCCAACTGAGGGAGAAAGGTCCCCAGTCTTCCTCCCACTGGGACGCTCAATGAGACTTGGTGGGGCCCTGAAGGATTGAATAAGATCCCCCCCTTTACCCTTGTTCTTTTGCCCTGTCCAATGGTTTCTTGGGCTGCACATCCTTACTTTGCAGGACCTGCGTTTTCTGACGTAAAACCCTCCTAGAGTAAGATCTCTTCTTATTCTCTGGAAACACCCTCTTTTTATCAGCTGTACTTTCCAAACCCTCCTGGAGACCTGGATCGAAAAGGTTATCACCTGAAAAGGGTAAGGCACAAAAGGTGTAGCTTGGATGCGGAGTTCCCTGCCCAGGTCTTCAACCATAATTCCCTTCTAGCCGAATTCACCAGGGCAGATGTTCTTGCAGCCAGTTTAACTGATTCAGCCGAGGCATCAGAGAGGAAACCTACCACTCTAAACAGCAAAAGAAAGGACTTTGTTTCATGGCTGGGATCCGTCTTCCTCAAACAGAAATCTCCTTTTAAGACTACCAGAGAAAAATGGCTTTCAGGGTTCTCCCACTCCAGCTTAATGGTATCAACTAGGGAACTATGGACTGGAAAGACCCTAGTCTTTTTAGCATGCAGACACTGATACATGAGGTCATGCTTAGACCAACATATGTCCTCTTCCTCAATCTCTAAGGTTTCATAGATAGCCTAAAGGAGGTCATCTACATCATCAAGGGCCAATTTGTACCTGGAGGAGCAACCTTCCCCATCATCCTCCTCTGAGCCAGACCCCGCTTGAGAAGAAGAAAGGGACCTAGGATTCTCTTCCGGGTCCTCCTCCCTTCGGCTCAATGCCTCAGATACTGCAGTATCTGCAGACTGGGTCCAAGACTCCAGCGGCGTCTGCATTCTATCCAGCAAGGATCTAAATGACTGAAATGTAGTCATCATGTCATCCTTTATGGAGGTGAGAACCCTATGGCAGGCTGTAAATGACTCGTCCTTAATTAGACTATCCACACAATTGCAGCATAAGGGCTTTTCCCAAACTGAACCCAATTTTGCTGCACAAGCCGCACACTTTCTTTTGGGGACCTGATTCTGTGTCTTGGGCTTTAACCTACAATAAGCAGAAACAAATAAAGAACACAATCAGCCCGGGCTCCCCATTCCAAATACCACTGTGCTGGGGGAGAAACCAGACGTGTGCCCCACCATCACCTGAGACTTAGAAACTGAAAGATTAAAACCACCCCCAGGAGTCAGCAAGAAGGAGCAAGCAAGTCCCCAAGCCTACCTGAGAGGAGCTGGTGCCTGAAGAACCAGGGTTCGCCTGCTGGTGTGTTAGCCACAGCCTCTGCTGGGTCTTTTCACCCTGCACCAGCAGCCTGAGAACTGTTCCCTGCGCTGCCCATGGAGACTGGAACCACGAGTCTCCTGGTGCCCACCGATGGACATCATCGGCGGTACTCCTCCTCTGAGGACTGGAAGGCAACAGGAGTGCAGCCCTACTCCTCTCTAAAATGGAGGGATTGCGCCGGGCAAGGAGGAGGTACTTACCTAGACAGGAGCCAGGAGCATCAATCCTATACAGGTTCCTAAAAGTCCAACCTATCCTTCCGGAGGAAACACAAATACTGAAGAGGGAGGCCTGGAGGTCCGCCTTTTAAGGTTCTGGGCTTACGTGTGTCCCAGGAGGCAGGAGCTCAACATCTCTGGGGGCTGTCCTGGAAGACGTTTTTGAGAAAAACCTCATTATGGCGTGTTGCTTGAACTCATGGAAAGTCTCAATACCCGTTAAAGAAAAAAACCCAACTTGAATACTGCATTTACAGTCTCAATAACCCAAAAAAAAAAAAAAAAAAAACAAAAAAACAAAAAAACCACAACTTAAGGCTTGGCTCACATCTGTGCCGGTGGTGCCGCTGCGGGACCCGCACAAATACCTGCACCACCCACACAGAGGAATGAGGAACCCGTAGGCGGGTGTCATTAATTCTAATGGCATGCCACCCACACTGGAAATCATAACTGTACTGAGAACCTCGGTTCCCATGCGGGCTACGATTTCCCAAGTAGTGCAGGGACTTCTACCCTGCATGTCCTGGGGTACAGGAGTCCATTCAAATAACTGCGCTCTCGTACCTGTGCAAATCGCGGCCTGCACGGCCGCATATGTGTACCAGAGTAAAGCGGAACTTCACCCAAAAGGGGAAGTTCTGTTAGTCCTCCAGCGCCTAGGGACCAAAGAGCAGTGAAGAAAGTGACCCGGGTAAGCATGGCAGTGCATCCCCGGACAGATGAGTGGTTTAAAAGTCAGCAGCTACAGTTTTAGTAGCTGCTGACTTTTAATTTTCGCACAGGGCACTGCAGGACCACTTTAAATATTGCATTTTCAGGGGATCCCAAGTTGTGGTTTGCAATTTTTTTGACGACTAAAACAAAAAGGGACTGGACAACAGTGATTAGAACTCTTCACATACAAACTAGTCAGTTGATTCCCAGTAAGTTGATTCCCACCAGTCTCACCGGAAAAAACGGTGCTTTGTTCTACAATGCTTTTTCACATGTTTTGACAATATGAATTTAAAAAAATGAAGCCAATTTAATAGAAAGTGAGAATTTTTATGATCTTTGCTGGCTCAAAGCTAAAAAGAACCACTTTAAGGAAAAAATGATGCTTACCTCAGCCCGGTCCAGTGCCAATTCTAAGGTCTGTTGCTGTAAGAAAATAGAATTTTGTATTAGGAAAGTCAATAAATACACTAGCCATTCACACAATGAGCACTGAACATACAGAATCATTACCATTATGGTCAGGCTGGAGTTTCAAGTCAGAGGTACAAGTCACAGCAAATGGGTGACCATGGTGATCTGTAGTGGTTAAAGTGCTGTAAATAAAAGAAACAAACAAATGAACAATTTATAAGTGAATACTTGTGAGCTATTATGAATGAGGTGTTCAATAAAATAATTATCTGTTTAAATAATGCGCTTGGTTCGCTGGCACTTACACAAACCCACTTAGTTGTGTGCCTATTATCCAATATTATACACTTCTAGTGCCGTGCTCCTATTGTAAATCCTTTATCACAAAATATATATCACCCTTGTAAATAAATAAACTATTAATTAATACATGAAAGATATGAAAAAATTAATTAATGTGACTTATAAATAAATTAAAAAATAAATATAAATAAATCAAGCCATAATTGTGCTAAAACATACCATATGTGATCAATCAATATTTATAATAGTGCAAATTCAATGATAAATGTGCAAATGTAATCAATAAAGTGCATATTTATGTGCAATGTGCAGGTGAACTCCTTATTCCCTCTTTCCAGGTGCCGTGTCGTCTCAATATGCGCTCACCTTAATATTTGCCTAAATAAATTTAGGCAAATAGACTTTTAGTCCTTCCAGGACTGGTGGGATAATGCTCCTATGTTTAGTATTCCAGATGGAAATATAGATCTGCTAGAATCCTCCTGTGATCTCCTCTTTCTCCATATAAGAAGCTGCTCATGGATGAATGATTAGAAAATGTGTGAGGATCTCCTGTTTCCCCTCCTGGGGACCCCTCCTCCTCATACCTCCTCAATGTGGGGTATATAAATCAAATGGAAAGAAGAAAGACCATGGTGGCTTATCCTTTTGTATATCAGTAGTTTATTGCTACCGGATGCGGTAATTTACAGCAGTTTCTGGCACTTGTCTGGTACAGGTATACAATAGATGTAATATACTCTGCCTCTCTGTCTGCCTCTGCTGGAATCGCCGAGCCTCTCCGATGCAACGTCGTGACGTCAGAGCCCCTGCCCTACGCGTTGCGTCACAGGGTCACGTGACTTCATCAGGGGGCAAATATTAAGGTGAGCGCATATTGAGACTACACGGCACCTGGAAAGAGGGAATAAGGAGTTCACCTGCACATTGCACATAAATATAAAAATACTTTTATTTATGCACTTTATTGATTACATTTGCACATTTATCATTGATTTGCACTATTATAAATATTGATTGATCACATATGGTATGTTTTAGCACAATTATGGCTTGATTTATTTATATTTATTTTTTAATTTATTTATAAGTCACATTAATTAATTTTGTCATATCTTTCATGTATTAATTAGTTTATTTATTTACAAGGGTGATATATATTTTGTGATAAAGGATTTACAATAAGAGCGCGGCACTAGAAGTGTAAAACAAATGAACAATTTCTAAAATAAAAAGATAATTGCCATTTCTCGTTACATTTCTACTAATATCAGGGCCGGATCACAGGAGACATGCAACCAATAGTGCTACCCAATTTCAGCTGGTAAGAAGTATAGGAGGTAATTATTGATTCAACCTGCTGCCATTCAACTCAGCTAAGGGCCAAGTAGCACTGTTGTGCTTTACTGCATATGTTGCAATGCACTACAGCGCACATGTCTGTTCCCATCTCACAGCTGCTGTGTAATGGGTTATGAGAAATCTGACATGCAGGACTCAACAAATTCCTCGCGGCAGGTCACCATGGCAACTAGAAATTGCGTCTTGGTGCCAATGTTCACACTCTACCTTCCATTGGCTTCAACGCAACAAAAAAGGAAAAAAAAAAAAAAATCACCGCCTCCCTCTGGCTTCAACACAAAACAATCACCGCCTCCCTCTGGCTTCAAGCACAAAAAGTCCTGTCAATAGCAATGCAATCTTATGTGAACATTTATTTCCGCATACAACTCTATTCCATCACTTGTGAATCTGGAGCACACCGCTACAAACTCGCCCAGGACTCTTTTTGTAATGGCACTCAAAATACAATGCGTGTGGATTGCATCTATGTGAACCACCTCAATAGGAACACATAGATTCGCATGACAGGCTAGATATTGAGCTTGAAAGCACATCCAGAATTGCTTATGTGTGAAACAGGGAAACTCCATTCACACCTGGGTGTTTTGGGATTGCAGTAGAATCGCCGTGATTGCAAAACACAGCTTCAGGTGCCATTATTTTCAATGGCACCTAAAACGTGGTGCGGTTTTGCCGTGACTGATCACATGAAGCTCATCACCCAAAAGTTGCCTTGACCTGGGCACTGACAACCTATTCTACACTAAAGAAAAAAAAAAATGTCTCCTAACTTTTTTAGCTTGTGCCTAGATTCAAAGCAAATTTGTCAAGCCCTGCTGACATGTCCTTTTTTTCTGCATTTTAGAGCATTAGGAAGCCCATAGAAGTAAATGGCAGTGCATCAAAGCACATATAACATGCCTTTGCAACAAGTATTTACAAGCTTTGGTCAATGGCTGTGTGCTGCATGACAAAGCACCTGCTCAATGCTACAAAAAAAAAAAAAAAAAAAAAAAAAAACACACACACCACAACAACTTCACACACACCTAAACAGACCACAAATGTGATTTCTCTTTGAATCAGTTTCCTTTTAAGGCTAGGTTCACATCTGTGTGGGTGGTGCCGCTGCGGATCCGCACGAAAATCTGTGCAGCCGCACAACCCACCCAGAGGACTGTGGACCCACGGGCGGGTCCCATTAGTTCTAATGGCACACCGCCTGCACTGGAAAACGCAACCGTACTGGGAACCAAGGTTCCCGTGTGGACTGCATTTTCGGAAGAAGTGCAGGGACTTCTTCTCTGCGTGTCACAGGACACGGGAGTCCATACAAATGAATCGGCTCTCGTGCCTGCGCAAAACGCGGCCCACATACATGTGAACCGGGGCTAAAGGGGCCCAAGCCCTTTCTGCCAGTGATAAGATTCCAGGTTCTATGGAAGAATCAACTGAACAATGACTGATGTGGTCTTAGCATGACCAGATTAGCCATCCTGCCGGTTCATTATCTGAATGGATATCAAGCTGACAAAGTCTTTTCCTGGCCTCATGCAATGCGTGGATAATGGGTAGTCTCTACCAGTCTAAAATGGTGTAACCCAAAACAATGCTTCCAATATTTCTGACAAGACACGAACATTTCCAAAATAAAAAGCAAAAACAGCAGGGCTTGACAAATTTGCTTTGAATCTAGGAGGCAACTAAAAAAAAGGTTTTTTGCGTAGGCGGTCAGTGCCCAGGGCAAGGCAACTTTTGGGCGACAAGCTTTACACAATGCGATTTGGTGCACGATAAATCACGACAAAACTGCACCATGTTTTAAGTTACATTGAAAATAAATGGTACCTAAACCTGTATTTTGCGATCACAGAGATTCTGCCGCCATCCCAAAACGCCCAGGTGTGGAGTTGCCCTGGTTCACAAATATGCAATTCTGGATGCCTTTTCAAATACAGAGATTTGCATGACAGGCTAGATATTATGTGTTTCTGTTGAGGTGGTTCACAAAGATGTAAGCCACACACATTGCATTTTGAGTTCCATTATGAAAAGAGTCCTATGTGAGATTGTAGCGGTGCGTTCCAAACTCGCAAGTGAGAGAGTCAAGGGGCACGTGGAGACAAGTGTTTACATAGGATCAGGGTGGATAAAAATCAATGATTTTTATTTAAAAAGAAAAAAAAAAAAATCGATTTTTTTTTATTTAAAATCAGATTTTTTTAAATAAAATGCTTTTTGAGGAAAATATATTACCATCCAAAGGTTATTCCATCATGAAATAAAGATTTGTTTTTTAATTATGTAGAATAATGCAGGCCATAGATGGGTCGAAAATCGGCCGATTTTTCGGCCGAAAATAAAATCGGCCGATTTTCGGATCATTAGTGGGCGATTTGGTCGGCCGTTTTTCGGTATTTTGGCCGTTTTTTTTTTCCGGTAAAGTTGGAAAAAAATCGGCCCATGAGCAGTGACCTGCAAGAGGAAGACAAAAAGAAGAGGATGAAGAAGAGGATGATGAAGAGGAAGAAGAGGATGATGAAGAGGAAGAAGAGGATGAAGAGGATGATGATGATGAAGAGGAGGAGGAAGATGAAGATGAAGATGAGGATGAGGAGGAGGAGGAAGAAGAAGAAGAAGAAGAAGAAGAAGAAGAAGAAGAAGAAGAAGAAGAAGAAGAAGAAGAAGAAGAAGAAGAAGAAGAAGAAGAAGAAGAAGAAGAAGAAGAAGAAGAAGAAGAAGAAGAAGAAGAAGAAGAAGAAGAAGAAGAAGAAGAAGAAGAAGAAGAAGAAGAAGAAGAAGAAGAAGAAGAAGAAGAAGAAGAAGAAGAAGAAGAAGAAGAAGAAGAAGAAGAAGAAGAAGAAGAAGAAGAAGAAGAAGAAGAAGAAGAAGAAGAAGAAGAAAGAGGAAGAAGAAGAAGAGGAAGAAGAAGAAGAGGAAGAAGATGAGGATGAAGATGAGGATGATGAAGAAGAAGAAGAGGATGAGGATGAAGAAGAAGAAGAGGATGAGGATGAAGAAGAAGAAGTAGGATGAAAATAAGAAGAATTCCAGTCCAGCATAAAGTGTCTCTGCAGAGAGCTCCGCTATTTCTGACAGTTCTCTGACAGTTCCTTGACATTTACAGCGGTTGAAACATTGTATCTATTTGTTTCCGAATAAAAACATCTGTATCCTAAATGGAAACAAATAGATACATTGTTGCAACTTCTATAAATGTCAAGGAGCTGTCAGAGAACTGTCAAAGAAATAGCAGAGCTCTCTGCAGGGACACTTTTTGCCGGCTCTAGACGGGTAGAAAATCGGCCGATTTTTTTTACCATCGATGGTAACGTCGGCCACTTGAACAACCGATTTTTCGTTTTTTAAAAGAAAAATCTGCAGTTTTTCTCCCCATCTATGGCCTGCATAAGGCTGTATATGTTTAATTGTTTTGGTAAATAAATTCCATGAATCCATTCACAATGTCATGCTCTTCCAGAGGTTTTTGTAAGATTATTGGGCAGTTTCTCTGCCTACAAGATATTATCACAGATGCTTGGTTTACTTTTGCAGTTCTCAAAACTGAATTTGACTCAGCGGAGATCACATGCCTCTTCTTCACAGCAAAAATGTTATAACATGAACAGAGTTAAGAAAAAGACCTTAATCCTAACTTCTACAAACCTATGAATACAGAATCAACCCCTTCAGTGCTAAGTTTCAAGAAGTTCAGTGAACAGAATAGAAACAATATTTTTCTGATTGTTTGGAGTGGAATAGATCTGCACAAGAAGAAAGTGAAACTAAGTGTGAGGAGGAAGGGGCTGACAGTCTAAGTTTCTTAAAATATATATATTTTGTTTAGCCAAATTAGTTAACAAACATGGATGTTTATTTAAGCAAATAACATATGCTGTAATGTTGTTGTTTCAGTTGAATAAATCTATTTAAATTGTTATTATTAAGGTAATGATTATTTTTCTCCTTCCTAAGTACAACAGAAAAGTTGTCCAAATATGAATGCTTAACCTATTAAACTGGGGATAAAAAAAACTAGTATGAACAGTTATTCTAAAAATCTTCATCTACTTGCATATTAAAGTTATACCAGCAAGAATTAGTCTATGTAGAAAACTATGATTTAAATCAAATCCACCCTGCATAGGATAGCTATTGACAGAAGTTTATGCAGTGAAGTCAAAAGGAGGCATTTTTGCATTGAAGTCAATGGGAAGCAGTGTGTGAACCCAGGGGCCAGGGCACAATTTTAAGTCTCCATGGAGACCTAGGATTTGTCAAGCCCTAAAAAAAAAAAAAAAAAAAATATATATATATATATATATATATATATATATATATATATATATATATATATATATATATATATATATATATATATATATATATATATATTTTAAAGATACATAGCCTATAAAATTGAAGGAAAAGGTAACAAGTCAGGAGCAAGCAGCTCCATTGTTGCACTACTGCTGTCTTTGGCACAAAAAAAGAACATTTAATACAATCGCATTTTCTACTAAAGCAAAAACGATTTTATTGTTGCTTTTTTGGTAATTTTAATGCAACTTTACTTACACTGTATGTTTTGCAATATTTGTTTGGTTGTATGCTTTATACAGATTTGCAGATTCTCTTATACATGCATACAATATACATAAGCATCACTGAAAAAGGACTTCAGAGAGAAAATCAATTATATAATAAGCCACCTAGAGACAGCACGGTTTTAAATTGGTTTTCACAGACTGATGGATTTGCATTGAATGTGTATATAATTAGCAATTCTACACACAAACAATATAAAAGATTAGAGATTGCCTTTAACTAAAGGCTACACAACATACATAATGAAATCATATAGGCCAATGGAATGGGGTGAGCAAGGTTACCTGTGACAAAGAAACCTAGATTGTACACCACAAACCCAAGGCCAGTTAAAGAAACCACAAACGGATTAGATTGACTACACAACAGAATTATCCCCTTGTAATAAATCCAATGCCCCAAAACAGGGATGCACCTCACCTTTACAGTGGTAAAGGAACACCGGATCTGCAGTTCTATGATGCCTTATGATCCATCTTGTAAAAGAAGCACAGGTAATAGAATCTCTAATTTATGTACAGAGGTGGTCAGCTTTTACCCCATGTAACAAAGAGATAGGAAGATCCCCATTATGGAGGCTTGGCGTTTGTGGTGAACTTTGCAGAAAGCAATATCTCCCAAAAAGGGAGAGGGGCAATGGAAGCTTGGAGCAAAGGTTTACCCACAGCAACTTGACAAAAAACAATGTTCTTTAGCAAGGAACATACATTCCACATTAATAATTATGCTACCAAAATTAGTGTTGCCTCCAGCATCCAGTTCCTTTTTTTTCTTGCCAGAGCCCTGAGCAGCAGTAAATCTTTGGGCTGTCAGCAGATCGGTCTCTACATTTTCACCACAGTGCCTAAAAATAGGGAGCAACTGAGCATGTGCAGAGCAGAGAGACAGTGTATTACTGGATTTTAAACAGTATAGGTACTTATTTGTAATGTGGGCTAGTTAAAGTGACACTAAAGCTTCAGGGTTTTTGTTTTTTTTATTATTTTAAACAACAAACATTTCTATACTCACCTCCTCTGTGCAATGATTTTGCACAGAGCAGCTCCGATCCTCTTCTTTTGGGGTCCCTGCTGGTGATCCTGGCTCCTCCCCCTCAAGCAGTGCCCCCAGGAAAACGTCCCGAGGGCACCACTGCTTGCACATTCCTGAGCCACTGCTCTATGCATCCATAAGACACACAGAGCCCTGGCTTGGCCTTGCCCCCCCCCCCTCTCTCAGTGGCTCACTGGCGGATGAGGGGGGGGGGGGGGGCTGAACACAGAAGGGTTTTTTGTTTATGTTTTTTAAACCTTGAACCATTGCAACCACTTTAAAGGTCAGGTATTAGGTGTGAGACCCATTTTGCCAAACAAAGCTGGCCATACACTAGGATTTCATGCACACATTTTCATTTTGACAATGTCTGTGTGACCTCCTGATCTTTAGTGGTGTCCAATCAATGTCGGCTTTCGACCAAAATTATCATAAAATTTGAAGAAGCAGAATGGAACGGTTTTCTTGCACAAACTCCTTTCTAACGTTGAATGTTAAATGAATATTTGTTTTGGAGTACCATGTCATCAAATGTACTGGGAGAATTTTCATACAAAATTTTGTAGGAACGTTTATTTGCAGATCTTCTAGTGTATGACCAGCTTAAGGTCAATGTACCGTATTTTTCGCTCCATAAGACGTGCCTAGGTTTTAGAGGGGAAAAACAAAAAAAAAAATATTCTGAACCAATGGACTGCGGACACAGTGCAGGGGACCACCAGAGACTGCGGACACAGTGCAGGGGACCACCAAGAGACTGCGGACCTTTGGGGAGGGAGGGGGAACGGGTACCTGATTTTGACAGGTACCTGCTTCCACGAAGTTGTCCTCCCTTTAGTGTGGGCACCTGGCTAAATGGCCCGGCGTCTTCTGGAACCTGTCACGTGTCCCAGAAGACACCGGGCCATTCACAAAGCCCATCGCTTCTCGCACATGCGCAGTGGGCACCCGGCTGTCACAGCCGGGTGCCCACACTAAAGATGCCGGCGCGGAAAGACTGTACAGCGCTGGACCGAGTAACAGGTAAGGCTCTGATGCAGAGAAGTCACCAAAGATCCATTATCTCCTGCGCTCAAGGACTCAGATCAAACAGGCGTTAGTGACAAGCAGCGTGTTGTGTATTCATCCACTGGTGATCAGAGGTTGTGCAGCTCTATCATGAAGCTGGGGAAGCTTAATAAAACTGTAGAGGAAGATGAAAGAAAGAGCGCACAAACCTTGCGCATTACCTCAATAAATAGTGACTAATTTTATTAATAAGGAAATATACTCACAAAATGATTGTATAACAGGCATAAGTAACCATAATCCAAACAGGGTTACAGGTAAATCAAAAAGGGGGGGGTATGAAGGCTAACGCGTTTCGAAGGGTGCTCCCTTCTTCATCAGAGCTGGGTTTGGCAGATAGAAACTTCAGCATGGCAGAGTTCCCATGGCAAGGAGATATTCAGCCACTGAGTGTCAGTATTACAGCAGTTCAGCCTGTTTAGTGACACTAAACAGGCTGAACTGCTGTAATACTGACACTCAGTGGCTGAATATCGCCTTGCCATGGGAACTCTGCCATGCTGAAGTTTCTATCTGCCAAACCCAGCTCTGATGAAGAAGGGAGCACCCTTCGAAACGCGTTAGCCTTCATACCCCCCCCTTTTTGATTTACCTGTAACCCTGTTTGGATTATGGTTACTTATGCCTGTTATACAATCATTTTGTGAGTAGATTTCCTTATTAATGAAATTAGTCACTATTTATTGAGGTAATGCGCAAGGTTTGTGCGCTCTCTTTCATCTTCCTCTGATGCAGAGAAGAGCCGAGCAGCCGGCCCTGTATTCTGACACGGTGGCGAAAATACCGGACCCGCCGCTCCATATTCGCTCTATAAGACGTACTGACGTTTCCCCCCCCCCCTTTTTTTTGGGGGGGGGGGCAGTGCATTTTATGGAGCAAAAAATAAAGTCAACCAAAATAAGCAGAACATATCTGTTACCAAGTCCGCCTGATCTGATAAAAAAAAAAAAAAAAGTACTTAAATTTCTTCATTTTACAGAAAATCGTGGCAAAAAAAAAAAATAATAAAAACTTCAAAAACCTCCCCATGCGTCTTACTAAATACCTCAGACTGTCTAGTTTCCAAAAAAGGGGTAATTTGTACAGTCATGGCATTTTAAGAACATCATGAAATGAGACAGGCTGTCAGTACATCAAGATTGATAAATTTTCAAATATACAGTGCCTTGAAAAAGTATTCATACCCTCTTAAAATTTTACACATTTTGTCATGTTACAAGCAAAAATGTAAATTAATTTTATGTGATAGACCAACACAAAGTGGCACATAATTGTGAAGTGGAAGGAAAATGATAAATGGTTTTCAAAATATTTAGCAAATAAGTATGTGAAAAGTGTGGCATGAATTTGTATTCAGCGCCCTTTACTCTGATACCCCTAACTAAAATCTAGTGGAACCAGTTGCCTTCAGAAGTCACATAATTAGTAAATAGAGTCCACCTGTGTGTAATTTAATTTCAGTATACAGTTAATAAAAAAAAAAAAAAAAAAAAAAGGTCTACACACCCGTTAAAACGTCAGGTTTCTGTGGTGTAAAAAATTGAGACAAAGATAAATCATTTCAGAACGGTTTAGATCTTTAATGTGACCTATAAACTGAACAACTCAGTTGAACAACAAACTGAATTCTTTTAAGTGGAGGGGAGTAAAAATAAAAATCTAAATTAATGTGGTTGCATAAGTGTGCGCACCCTTAAACTAATACTTTGTTGAAGCACCTTTTGATTTTATTACAACGCTCAATCTTTTTGGGTATGAGTCTATCAGCATGACACATCTTGACTTGGCAATATTTGCCCACTCTTCCTTGCAAGAACATTCCAAATCTGTGAGATTGCGAGGGCATCTCCTGTGCACAGCCCTCTTCAGATCACCCCACAGATTTTCAGTCGGATTCAGGTCTGGGCTCTGGCTGGGCCATTCCAAAATTAATCTTTTTTCTGGTGAAGCCATTCCTTTGATTTGAATGTATGCTTTGGGTCATTATGCTAAAAGATGAAGTTCCTCTTCATGTTCAGCTTTCTAGCAGAAGCCTGAAGGTTTTGTGCCAATACTGACTGGTATTTGGAACTGTTCATAATTCCCTCTACCTTGACTAAGGCCTCAGTTCCAGCTGAAAAAAAACAGCTTTTGTAATTATGGCCAAAAAGTTCAACCTTGGTTTCATCAGACCATAACACATTTTCCCACATGCTTTTGGAAGACTTCAGATGTGTTTTTGCAAAATTTAGCCAGGCTTGGATGTTTTTATTCGTAAGAAAAGGTTTCCATCTTTCCACTCTACCCCAAAGCCCAGACATATGAAGAATATGGGAGATTGTTGTCACATGCACCACACAGTCAGTACTTGCCAGAAATTCTTGCAGCTCCTTTAATGTTGCTGTAGGCCTCTTGGCAGCCTCCCAGACCAGTTTTCTCGGTTTTTCATCAATTTTAGAGGGACGTCCAGTTCGTGGTAATGTCACTGTTACGCCATATTTTCTCCACTTGATGATTGTCTTTACTATGTTCAATGGTATACTGAATGCCTTGGAAATTCTTTTGTACCCTTCTCATGACAGATACCTTTTAACAATGAGATCCATCTGATGCTCTGGAAGCTCTCTGCAGACCATGGCTTTTGCTGTAGGATGTGTCATGGAAATTTTGTATTGTTGGTCGAACTTTAAATGTGTCATATATTCGTGTTATTCATATGTCTCTCGTGTGGCTTAATTAAAGCTCTGAAGGCTGCAATTGGGCCATGCGCATGTACAATGAATGTATGTATTACAGTACTCAGCTCGGTAATGGATGAGATGGCGGATCTGCGCTTATAGACCGGCGTGTATACCACCACGGCATTCGATGCGAATGCCGCTGGCAGTAGACCGCGGGCCTGTATCCACATATCAGCAGCATAGTACCACATGGACTTCGTAACGCAAGGCGCCAAGCGGTACGAACTCCACGTGTAGGCTTATGCATATCTTACAACCCATTACCAATCTGAACTGTATCTGGATGGATGTGTTTTAATAAAGATCGCATCGGGCCCATCCAGGTACAGACTGATGTTCCTAGGGGATGCTTGTACAGGGAATGGACATACTGCTAGGAGCTGGGAAATATGCTCTCCATAGAGGGCTCATGGGGGGAAGGGGAGGAGATATGCTCTCCATAGAGGGCTCATGGGGGGGAAGGGGAGGAGATATGCTCTCCATAGAGGGCTCATGGGGGGAAGGGGAGGAAGTCTGCTGACCTCAGAAGGCTCATGGGGGAGGACCAGTGATAGATAATAGGAAAGGCTATGCTCCAATCAGAATGTACATCCTGTGTATAGGCACTCCCCATTGCATTGTTCTGTGGGAGGGGTTTGACCTTATTCATGTGGGGGGGCGTGTGTGTATTTGTAATAAAACCAAAGGGGAGAATGAAAACTGCCCTTACGTGAATTCCAACAGCAGCCTTAGAGTGTCGTGTGATCATTCTAGGGTAACGGAGCTCCATTCCCCACATTACAACAGAGCTAACCCATTTGGATGGGCAGGAATCGTGTAGTTTAGCTGCAGTCGTGGTAAGCGAGATTCGCACAGCTTTATGGGGGATTTCTGCGCATCCAACTGCGAGTACTCACGGTAAGGAAAAATTCGTTAAAGCGAATTTCCAAGACAGATGCAACTAAGAAAAGGTCGGAAAAGACCTACGAGAACAGCTGAACTTTATTTGGGGTTAATCAGAGGCACTTTAAATGACGGCAGGTGTGTACTGACTCCTATTTAACATGATTTTGAATGTGATTGCTTAATTCTGAACACAGCTACATCCCCAGTTATAAGAGGGTGTGCACACTTATGCAACCACATTATTTTAGTTTTTTTATGTTTACTTGCCCCCCCAAAAGATTTCAGTTTGTTTTTCAATTGACTTGTACAGTTTATAGGTCACATTAAAAAGGTGGAAAAAGTTCTGAAATGATTTATCTTGGTCTCATTTTTTCACATCATACAAACCTGACATTTTAACAGGGGTGTGTAGACTTTTTATATCCACTGTAAATAAAGCGGTTCTGTCAAGCCCTCAGAGGTTTGTTAGAGAACATTAGTGAACAAACAGCATCATTAAGGCCAAGGAACACACCAGACAGGCCAGAGATAAAGTTGTGGAGAAATTTAAAGCAGGGTTAGGTCATACAAATAAATATCACAAGCTTTGAACACTCATGGAGCACTGTTCAATCCATCGTCCAAAAATGAAAAGATTATGGCACAACTGCAATTCTACAAAGACATGCTTGTCCACCTAAACTGACAGGCCGGGCAAGGACAGCATTAATCAGAGAAGCAGCCAAGGGGCCCATGATAACTCTGGAGGAGCTGCAGAGATCCACAGCTCAGGTGGGAGAATCTGTCCACAGGACAACTATTAGTCATGCACTCCACAAAACTGGCCTTTATGGAAGAGTGGCAAGAAGAAAGCCATTGCTGAAAGAAAGCCATAAGAAGTCCTGTTTGCAAGAAGCCATGTGGGGGACACAGAAAACATGTGGAAGAAGTTGCTCTGGTCAGATGAGACCAAAATCAAACTTTTTAAATCTAAAAGCAAAATGCTATGTGTGGCTGAAAACTAAACACCGCACATCACCCTGAACACACCCACTGTGAAACATGGTGGTGGCAGCATCATGTTGTGGGGATATTTTTCTACAGCAGGGACAAGAAAGATGGTCAGAGTTGATGGGAAGATGGATGGAGCCAAATACAGGGCAATCTTAGAAGAAAACCTGTTAAGAGTCTGCTGAAAACTTGAGACTGGGGCAGAGGTTCACCTCCCAGCAGGACAACGACCCGAAACATTCAGCCAGAGCTACAATGGAATGGTTTAGATTAAAGCATATTCATGTTTTAGAATGGCTCAGTCAAAGTCCAGACCTAAATCGAATTGAGAATCTATGTCAAGACTTGAAAATTCCTGTTCACAATCTGACAGAGCTTGAGCTATTTTGCAAAGACGAATGGGCAAAAATTTCACTCTGGATATGCAAAGCTGGTAGAGACATCCCCAAAAAGACTTGCAGCTGTAATTGCAGCGAAAGGTGGTTCTACAAAGTTATGACACAGGGGGGCTGAATACCAATGCACGTCACACTTTTCACATACTTATTTGTAAAAAATTTTGAAAACCATTTATCATTTTCCTTCCACTTCACAATTATGTGCCACTTTGTGTTGGTCTGCACATAAAATCCCAATAAAATACATTTACGTTTTTGGTTGTAACATGACAAAATGTTGAAAATTTCAAGGGGTATGAATACTTTTTCAGGGCACTGTATATACACCATAGTTTGTAGACACTATAAATTTCACACAAACCAATTAATATACACTTACCGTATTTTTTCGCTCCATAAGACACACTTTTTTCCCCCCAAAGAAGGGGGGTGGGAATGTCAGTGCGTCTTATGGAGCGAATATGGAGCGGCCGGTCCGGTATTTCCACCGCCGCGTCAGAATACCGGGCCGGCCGCTCAGCTCTGCAGTGGGACCTTATGGAGCTGACTGCTGACCTTTGGGGAGCGGGTACCTGAATTTGACAGGTACCCGCTCTCTTACTTCCGCGGAGTTGTTCTTTGACCTTACCTGTTCCTCTATCCAGCGGCGCGCTGTCTTCCCGGCTTCTGTAGTGTGGGCGCTTGACAGCCGTGTGCCAAGTGCGCATGCGCAAGAAGCGGTGCTTTTTGTGAATGGTAAGGCGGTACCTGGGACACATGACAGATCCCAGAAGCCGCCGGACCAATCACAAAGCGCAAGTGCTTCTGGCTCATGTGCACTGGGCACCCGGCTGTCATGTCAAGCGCCCACACTACAGAAGCCGGGAAGACAGCACGCCGCTGGATAGAGGAACAGGTAAGGTCAAAGAACAACTCCGCGGAAGTAAGAGCGGGTACCTGTCAAATTCGGGTACCTGCTCCTCCCCCCTCCCTAAAGGTCAGCAGTCATCCCCTGTGCTGTCCGCAGTCTCTGGTCATCCCCTGTGCTGTCCGCAGTCTCTGGTCATCCCCTGTGCTGTCCGCAGTCTCTGGTCATCCCCTGTGCTGTCCGCAGTCTCTGGTCATCCCCTGTGCTGTCCGCAGTCTCTGGTCATCCCCTGTGCTGTCCGCAGTCTCTGGTCATCCCCTGTGCTGTCCGCAGTCTCTGGTCATCCCCTGTGCTGTCCGCAGTCTCTGGTCATCCCCTGTGCTGTCCGCAGTCTCTGGTCATCCCCTGTGCTGTCCGCAGTCTCTGGTCATCCCCTGTGCTGTCCGCAGTCTCTGGTCATCCCCTGTGCTGTCCGCAGTCTCTGGTCATCCCCTGTGCTGTCCGCAGTCTCTGGTCATCTCCTGTACTGTGTCTGCAGTCCATTAGTTCAGAATTTTTTTTCCTGTTTTCTGCCTCTAAAACCTAGGTGCGTCTTATGGTCAGGTGCGTCTTATGGAGCGAAAATACAGTACATTTTTGTTTTTACCAAAGACAATTGACCGAGCAATTGGCAGTTAAATCAACGCAGCTTGGAATAGCAAAACAAATGGCCTGGTCATGAAGGAGTAAAACCTCAAGTGGTTAGATTCCAGTAAAACACGGTCTCACCCTGCTCTGCACATACCGAGTCGCTCTCTAAGCACGGTGTCAAAAATCAGAGCCACTAGAGGCAAAACGGTTGACAGCCTAAATCAGGTGTGTTCAACCTGTGGCCCTCAGAGCCCTACGAAGCAGCCCTCGACCTCAAAGCAGGAAAACGCACTTCTGTTATATTCAGCAGGTTTGGTGCGCTTTCAGAAAGTGCCCTCAACCCACAAGATATAATAGAAGTCTATGCAAAGCACAGCTAACCCGCAGGAAAGCCACAGGTGCACTATTTTTTCCAGGACACATTTTAAGCCAAGTGCAGGCAATTCTTATATCCATGCTGACAGTAACCATCCCCCCACTTGGTTCCACAACATCCCCTATGGCCATTTCTGCAGGTTAAGATGCACTTGTACTCGTAAAGAGGACTTTGAAGCACAAACTGTAGTCCTGAAAAGGAAGATTTTGGAAAAAGGGCATAAGGAGGAACATATTGAAGGTGCCTATACTAAATATAGGGCACTGTATGATAACTTGACCATAGCACAGCCCAAAAAGAAAAAAGTCCTTTGAGCTACAGTGTTTTAACTTAAACTGTAAAATTCCCAAACAAGATACGGTTTTGGGTATGTTACTTCCAGATAAACCACAGTTTATCTACAGGAAACCACATAACTTCAGGAGCTTTATTGCCCCTTGTAGGATTCAGAAATGCATCAGCCACAAGGGGCAGCTCAGACAGTCCAGGGACATTTTGGTTTGACCAGAAGGATAGTTTTAGGTGTGGAGTTAGAAATTGTGGAACCTGGTCAGTTATGATACATCGCAAAAGAGTTTATTGGGGTAGATGGTAGGACACATAGGATTGGCCAATTCATTAATTGTGGCACACGTTATGTAGTCTATGGGATCATGTCCATGTGGTCACCTCTATACGGGTCGGACATCTTGAGCCCTTACAGTTCGAATCAGTGAACACAAAGTGGTAAAGACAAATACTCCATTCCACACCATTTCAAATAAACCCATAATGGTGATCCACTTGGCCTCAGAGTTTTTGGCACTGGGGCCCTAAGATGTGACTTGGATCCAGGCAGGAGACATCAAAATTTATGCAAGAGAGAGGCCTACTGCAACTTTACATTAGGTTGCAGTAGGCCTCAATGAGGATCCAGAAATTCATAATCTAATTTAACACTATCCAGCTAATTTTGGAATTTAGCAACAGGTGCTTTGTTGCACTGTAGCTCATTTCTTCCAGTCGCCCCATATATGATAGGGACACCATTTTTAGCCATTCTAGGGTCCATATATTAAGATCCCCCCACTAGTCCATTGAGATGATAATAATTATGTTAATTAGCACTATTATTATTACTAATTCTTTGCAGGATATATCTATTATTCTGTTAAATTTTAGAAATTCTCATTTATACACTTAGAGTATATGTTGCCCAATGGGCCCAGGACATTTATTTGATGGTGTACGTGTCGGTTTGTGTTTTTATATTTTTGGATCTAGTGACATGTTGGTGCCATCTTCTAACAGCATTACACATAGTTCATTAAATTTATATTTTATTAATGTATATATACACACCATGTTTTTTTTACTGTACACCCACACTCATGACATGTGAACCTGGAGTCCAGAACTCCTTTATTGATCCAAGAATATTCATGCTTGTGGATCACAATTGTCTGTGCCCCATTACATTTATATACTCTTGATTCATCATTGTATATTGGCTTTGGTCAGTATTACTTTGTTGCCAGGGGGCTGCCTTTGTCTTGGATGGGTGGCGCTCTGAGTGTGTGAAGAGGGCGCAGCTGGTCACCATGACGATTGAACCGGAAGTGACGTCATGCACGCTGGAACGTACAATACTTCCTGTATTGGATGCCGGTGTGCGTTCCATGCATGGAACACGAGTGGTACATTCCCCCTACTGGTATACCACAGGTATATGGGCCTATCATTTATGTAGACTGACACCTGGTGGGACTAGTGTACATCATACAGATCTACGTTTGCTCTCTTCTGTACACCCCCATGCAGTTTCTTACACTGGAGACATCTGGAACTACTACAACAATAGAAAGAGAAGGGGACCATCCACATGTTATTAGAATATGTAACCAGTGTGAGTATTGCATTTCTCTAACTATATTACCATTTTTATTATTGTTGGCCGTCCTTCAATAAACATGGGTGCATTTCAGGATGGTTTGTATTTGGCCCGGTCTGCAGGTATCTGCCCCTTGGATGGGGGTGGACCCTGAGGTTCACATGGTCTTTATATATATGGAAATTGGATCCCATCTAGTTAGCTCTGGTGAAGAGGGGTACCCTCAAAACGCATAAACGGTCTTGGATCCTGGATGGCGCTCCTTTAGGATATAGGATTTTACGTGCCCTGTATTACTTAGGTTTGTATGTTTTTTGCTTTTTATACTACCAATAAACCAACGGGGATAACGCACCAGGCTAGTGCGCCCTTTTTTCTCTTGATTTTTTGCAGTACAGGTGTTCATGGAGAATCCCATCTATCTACCCTGGTCCATCACACCCATGCGCAGGAGTAAGTTTTATTTTGCACCTGTATTGCAAGTAAACCACAGCGCATCAGTGTGAAAGCAGCCTTACAGCAAGCTCAGAACAGTAAGGACTCGTTTACATTTGCAATTTGGGAGGCCTGTTTTCACCACACACCCAACTATTGGTGCAGCGTCAGGGGTTGAAATGCTTCAGGGGACCAGTGTGGTCTCCCTGTCTCATTCTGTTTTACACTTGGAAAGCAGGGGCAGTATATACAGCCACCAATCCTCTCCATTTTCCTCCTGCAACTGCTGATAGCTGGCTTCTCCTCCACTTCCTCCCATCAGCATTCTGTGGCTGCAGGAGGAAAATGTTCATTTTGCTATTCAAAATAGAAAATTCTAAATTCTGAACCAATAAATTTCATTGTGGCCCATGATCGGTTACCAAATAACTTAAATGGACCTTGCTCTTTCAAAGGTTGAGCAAGCCTGGCCCAAAGATTTACTGCTGCTCAGTGGCTCGGAGCTTCAGCAAAATGGCAGCCTCTGGCAAGAAGAAACAGGAGCAATATTAATAAAGAACATTCATTGTTATCAAACTGTTATGGGTAAAGTTCTGCTTTAAAGAGATGAAAAATGCATTCAAAAACTAAAGGCTAACATGTAACCACGGCGCTTAACTTTTGCCACATTTTGTTATGTTACAGCCTTATTCCAAAATGGATTAAATTAATTTTTTTCCTCAACATTCTACAAACAATACCCCATAATGACAACGTGAAAGAAGTTAGTTTTGAAATCTTTGCAATTTAATAAAAATATGCCCCCGATGTATACAACTGCAGCATGGCAGAGAAATGCATTTCACGTTAGCAGATGCACAGGGGTGCCAATAATTGTTAAAGCCCCACACACTGGCAGCCACAGAGCAAATTCACACGTGCTAACAGCACCATGCAATTAAAGAATATGTACACCCAACATTTCATATTCCTGATGTTGTACCATGTACTTGTATTGCTTCTTTTGTGTGAAACCCCTGGTGATCCTACTAGTCTTTACGCTTTCCTATTAAAAACTGATCACACTAGGCATGAAAGCACAGCCTGGTCAGCTGTGCTGGGAACTCAGTGTGCTCTCCTCCAATGATCAGACTTCTGCTCACACCCGCACAGCCATTCACTGAGAAGATGCTGCCGTTTCTCCTCCCTCAGATCTTATGCAGCTGAGAACAGGGGGTAGGAGTTCAGATAAGAACAGGGGGTATTTATAATCTTTTTTTATAAATACATTTTTATTGATACACAAATGTTTTACCGCTCATTTCTATTTTAAACTGAAAAAAGTAAAAAAAAAAAAAAAAAAAAAAAAGTATGCATACACACTATGTTGCCAAAAGTATTGGGACGCCTGCCTTTCCACGCACATGAACTTTAACGGCATTCCAGTCTTAGTCCGTAGGGTTCAATATTGAGTTGGCCCTCTCTGCCACTCATGTTGTTCATGTTGGAACAGGAAGGGGCCATCCCCAAACTGTTCCCACAAAGTTGGGAGCATGAAATTGTCCAAACTGTCTTGGTACATGACGCCTAAAGAGTTACCTTCAGTAGAACTAAGGGGCCAAGCCCAACCCCTGAAAAACAACCCCATACCATATCCCCCCTCCACCAAACTTTACACAATGCAGTCAGCCAAGTACTGTTCTGGAAACTGCCAGACATGTCCATAGGATTGTCAGACAGAAAAGTGTGATTCATCACTCCAGAGAACACGTCTCCACTGCTCTAGAGTTTAGCGGTGGTGTGCTTTACACCACTGCATCTGTGGCTTTGCATTGCACTTGGTGATGTAAGGCTTGGATGCAGCTCCTCGGCCAAGGAAACCCATTCCACGAAGTCTCTATGCATTGTTGTTGTGCTAATCTGAAGGCCACACAAAGTTTGGAGGCCTTTAGCTATTGACTGCAGACGATTGGCGACTTCTACGATTCAGCATGCGCTGACCCCGCTATCTCAGTTTACGTGGCCTACCACTTTGTGGCTGAGTTGCTGTTGTTCCCAGTTTCTTCCACTTTGTTATAATACCACTAACAGTTGACAGTGGAATATTTAGTAACAAGGAAATTTCACGGATGGACTTATTGAACAGGTGGCAACCTATCATGGTACCACACTTGAATTCACTGAGCTCCTGAGAGCGACCCATTCTTTCACAAATGTTTGTAGAAGCAGCCTGCATGCCTAGGTGCTTGATTTTATACACCTGTGGCCATGGAGGTGATTGGAACACCTGAATCCAGTGATTTGGAGGGGTGTTCCAATACTTTTGGCAATCTAGTGTATGTGGCCTATTGGCAGGTGGTCCCGGATGCTGAGAAGCCATGTATATGCATACCAAAATGTAAACAAACCTGCGCTGGGGCACGCCCTGCGTGCTCCCAGCTCAGAGACAGGCGCCTAATGCAAAAGTTGCCGATCGCTACTAGCAATTGGGTGCTTTCCAATCATGTGACCACCGTAACAGCCAATCACATGAATATAAAACCCGCCCCACCTCACAACATCAGAAACCCGCAAAAGGGCAGGGAGGCACTGGTGTTAATGGGTTAAGTGCGGTGCAATTTCTAAAAAAGGCTGTGGAGTTCTTTTCCCCATGTTTCGTGCAGGTAGAGCAGCACATTGAAATGAATGGGCTGCCATTTGTGCGCAAATGCACTTGCACATGTGTGAACTAGGCCTTAGCGTGCGTTAATGCAGGGTGGTAGTCAAGGTTAAGCCTTGGTTTTACCAGCCCTCAATCACAATAGTGATTAGACAGTGTTGTGCACATACCATAGCAAAAATGACACCCCATGCGGCGTTTGGTGGGCAGTGCCACCACTGAACGTGACCTATTCAAGTGAAGGGGGTTGTGCCACAACAGCCCTGCAACCACTTGCAATGCAGACGTTTGCAGTGTGCTTTTCATGGTTAAAGCGATACTAAACCTAAAAATGTTTTTTTATCTCAATGCATTGCTTGGATTAAGGTAAAAAATGCTTTTACGTTCACGGTGATCCCCTTTCCCTGTGTGGAGGGGAAAAAAGGAGGGGAGAAGAGATCAGTGCTGTGCATGGCTGCATCTCTACTCCCCTCGCTTCCTCTTCACATAAGGACTCAAACATTGGCTCTTGCTGCTGTCAATCAAGTGCGGTGAAGACGAAGTGGGATGCAGGGCTAAGTCCCCCTGTGTGTGTGTCTGTGGAGTACGGCTCCATAGACATGCAGATCGGGAGTGAGCATGCAGTGTTTGTCCCCATAGCAAATGGCTTGCTATGGGGACACACAATGAAGAGGAGGAGGAGCCAGGATTGCTGGCGGGGCCCCCCAAGAAGAGGAGGATCAGGGCCAATCTGTGCAATGTTATTGAACACAGCAAGTGAGTAAAACATGTTTTTTATTTTAATGAAAAAATAAATTCTGCCTTTAGTAACACTTTAAGACGTTTTTATTACTGCTCCTAGGGGCACTGGATTTTTTTTTTTTGCCTCTTAATGCCCCTGCATACATAGGCAGTTAGGGGCAGCGGGAAAAAAAACAAAAACAAAAAAAAACACTGACAGTTCATCTAGGAGCAGCAGTGTTTTGGCAGATATAAACACGTGTAAATGTGCAGTAACGCTTGAGTGTAATTCAGTTCAATGGCCAGCATAAATTATTGCCAATTGCCAATGAAAAATTAATTATTACTTTGTCCAAAAGCAGAAGTTCCACTTCTCTTTTTCAGATTTGGCACATCATTTTTTTTTTTTTGAGGCGTGGGTTACCCGTTTTTGACAGGTACCCAGTTCTGGTAAGATTGCTGCAGCAAAGTTGTCCCCTCCTTCTCTGCAGCCTTCTGGGTCATATCACAAGTCCAAAAAATCTGCAAGACCAATCAGAGCGCATGAGCATCTGGCTGCCCACAATTCCTATGTCGGCGCCGGGGACTGATGCCCAGCGAAGTAACTGGCCAGGTGAGGACATCGCAGGATCCTGGGACCGGTGAGTATATAATTAATAAAAGTCTGCAGCTAAAGTTTTTGTAACTGCTAACTTTGAATTTTTTTTAATACAGGATTGAATATTCCTTTTTAATGCCCAAGCACTTGACATGACTAAGCGCGTTTACATGCATCAAGCATTTTTTTTATCTGCCAAAACGCTGCTGCCAGGATGAACGTCTTGTGTGCACAAAGCCTAAAACATAAGGCGATGCAACGCCCTCTGAAAAGCCATCCATTGTAGATTACTTTTCAGGGATTTGCCGCTATCCTGAACAACCCTAAAGGCTCCCT
Source organism: Staurois parvus (assembly GCF_062004578.1). NCBI lineage: Eukaryota > Metazoa > Chordata > Amphibia > Anura > Ranidae > Staurois > Staurois parvus. The sequence goes on along the minus strand of NW_028318340.1, from coordinate 3,344,078 downwards.
TCACATCTGAGCGTAGCGTTTTTGTGCATATTCGTGTTTTGTTGTGCGTTTGCAAACACTAGTGTGAGATTTGTTCAGGCGTTTTAAGTTCTGGCTTTAATGTATTAGCCAATAGAAAAAAAAAAATGTAATCTGTGACATCAATTGTTGCCATGCCAGAAAAACTCTTGGTTGTGCGAATTGTGCATTTCCATGTGAATTAAAACGCACCAACGCATCAATCTGCCTGAATGGAGCTACAAGAGTAGCTCCAAAACTTTTTTGAGCCTTGGAGCGAAGACGTAAACCATCTCTATAGAATGACATAGATTTTTTTTTCTCCTTCTGCGTTTTGGAACTTCAAGCATTGCGCTACAAAACGCTCAAGTGTGAACGGGGCCTAAGAGCGACTGTCACTGGCGACTGTGCTGCGGATTCATCTCCAATCGCTGCTTGAGAAGTCGCTTTAAAAAAAAAGTCCTGGTTAGCGAACCCATTGATGATTTTGTTAGTGACGAGTCGCAGCAATAATCTAGCAATCGCTCCCCCCCAAAGTCCTGGGCCTTCCATCATTTCCAGTGATCCCCCAATCTACAGAGTGTACCCCCCAGACATGCAATGTACACAGGACAATGATAAGGATGCACAGTGCTGTTCCGGTCAGGTCCCAGTCCTGGACATACAATAGGAAGCAGGGACTGGACACACAGATGGGGACACCCTGGATGTAAACAATGCACAGAACAGGCCTCACTCCCAGCACGAACGGTACCGAACCTTCCCCAACCCCCCGGACCCCGATTACCTTCTCCCGGGGAGCAGCCGAGCCGATTCCCTGAGCCGAGATATCCCGGGCGGCCAGGCAGAGGCGGAACAGGCGACGAGCAGACACAACAAAGACTACATTTCCATACAGGCCTTGCGGCGTCACTATTCAAATCCCGCCAGCTTTATTTACAATGGCCGCGGACAGCCTGACTGGAGGGGAAGAATCAATGAAGAGAGTGTGTACAGGAGGAGGCGGGGACATGACAGTCCTTCATTTCTATACGAGGTCCATAGACAGGCCCAGTACACATAGGAGGACTGTACACGGCCTATAACACAGCACACCCTCCCCAGTCTCACTTTTATTTAGCAAGACCTGACATGTTTGGTTTTTACTTTCTATGAATTGTGTGCTTTAACCACTTCCACTCCATTTCTGGCACTTTTTGTTCACATGTAACAATCAGTATTTTTTGCTAGAAAACTACTCAGAATTCCCAGACGTTATATTTTTTTTTAAAGCAGAGGCCCTAGAGAATTAACTGGTGGATTTGGCAATTTTTTTCAAGCGCAATTCTTTGGGACAGCATTGACTTTTTTAAAATTTTAATGTAAAAAAAAACAACACGTAACCCAATTTTTTTGTAAAATACAAAAGATATTATGCAGAGTCCATAGGTGACGCTTTAAAAGCCTGTACAGGTTACCACTTTAGCTATACAGAGGAGGTCCGGTGCTAGAATTACTGCCCACGATATGATGTTTGCGGTGATATCTCATATTTGTGCGTCGATTGATGTTTGCATGTGCGTGGGACCGTTGTGCGCTTTCGCCTTTGCACGCAAGCACAGGAGAATGGCATTTTGCTCTTTTTTTTATGATTAATTTATTTTATTTTTACACTTGCTTTATTTTTTTTATCACTTTATTTCTGTCACAAGGTATGTAAACAGCCTTGTGACAGCAATAGACATGTGTCAGGTACTGTTTAGGGAGAGATCTGGGGTCTGTAAGACCCCAAATCCCTCCTCTACACTTAGAGCCAGTTCACACTACATGCATTTCAGTTGCTTCTTTTCTGCATCCAAAATACATATGTAGGTTATATGGTGGCCGATGTCATAGTTCACATCAGTGCATTCCGGATGCAGAAAAAAAAAGCAGAACAGGCTGCATTTTTCCTGCACATAACTGTACTAGAACAAGCTGAAATGCATAAATAACGCACTGGAATGCAACAAAACGTACCAAAAACACATATGTACCTATTTAAATTGAAGAAAAAGAGAGGGGAAAAAATGAACTGGAGCACATCAAAAACGCATCAGAACATATAAAAAATGCATCAAAATGTGCCAAAAACACACATGTCCCTATTTAAATTGAAGAAAAAGAGAGGGGGAAAAAAATGAACTGGAACACATCAAAAACGCACCAGAACGCATCAAAAATGCATCAAAACGTGCCAAAAACATGCATGCAGAAATGCATCCAGAATGCATCTGGACTGCGTTTCTATACTGTGAACCGGCCATTAAAAGCATTCAAAACACCAATACTGGTGTGTGTGAATGCTTTAATTTTTTGACAATTGCGCTGTTTACTTCTAAGTAAATTAAAAGTGATGCCAGGTCATTCCACTTTACTATAACAGAGAGCCAATCAAAGCCATTCCCGGCTTTGTTCAGCTGTCCGGCCAACCAGCGGATGCATCGATTGGCTGCTCAGTTCTCCCCTCCCACTGCTTGTAATAGCAATCGAGCGGCTACTTAGCCACTTCAATTGCTATTACAAGAAAGCTGACCACCGGCTCTAAAAAGTTCTTCCTGAGGTCACATGAGCAGTGATGCAGCGCATCGAGCGTAGCGGATGACATCATTTCCGGTTTGAGGAAGTCACATAACCGGTGATGCAATGCGTTGGGCAGAGTGACTTAATTTCCGGTTTAACGCAGGAACCAGAAGTGCAGTGAGGAACTCCATGGACACACGGACAGCGCTGACCAATCAGAATCTGTTTAGCCCATCCTGTCAGTAGTGCAAGAAGAGGAGAGAAAGCTGCAGAGATTTCAAATCCCTGGACTGAACCGTGGGACTCCAGTACAGCGGGACCAAAGGGATGGAGAGGGAGTCCAGGGTTAGGTCACCTTACAGATTTTCTGTAAAGGTGACCTAACATTTCAAGGTTGAAGGCTGAAGTGTAATCTGTTTATAGTTTGCTCATCTTTTGTTCCGCCCATCTCCATTCATCAACCTGCTTATAGTTTGCTCTTCTTTTGTTCCTCCCATCTCCATTCATCAACCTGCTTATAGTTTGCTCTTCTTTTGTTCCGCCCCTCTCCATTCATCAACCTGCTTATAGTTTGCTCTTCTTTTGTTCCTCCCATCTCCATTCATCAACCTGCTTATAGTTTGCTCATCTTTTGTTCCTCCTGTCTCCATTCATCAACCTGCTTATAGTTTGCTCTTCTTTTGTTCCTCCTGTCTCCATTCATCAACCTGCTAAGGACATTTTTGACCACCCAGCCTGTAATACACCATCATTACTGGAGATGAGCTCCATCCTCTTCCAAACTCATCTTGACCCGAAATCCACACTTGCACTCTTTTTTTACTCCGTTGGGCTGGGTCATCCCCACATCTTATTGCCATAAAAAAGTGCAACTTCAGAGTTCAGGCAAAAATGAGTTCAAAGGATTTCCAAGCTCATCTCTTTTCATTACAGGGCCTTTTTTTTTAAGTTTTCAGCGCTGAGATAGTTTGTGTGGTAGTTAGGGCCGGTTCATACTGGAATTATCAGGAATGCGCAAAGCGTTCCTGTGCAATTCAGTGCAATGTGATTTTTCAGTCCTTTCATTTGAATGGGCTGAAACCACACTGGACAACTCCAAAAGTAGTGCATGCACTAGTTTTAAAAACACACTGCAACCGGATCGCATGGTACTGTGCAATCCGACTTAGGCAAGAGCATTGCGTTTGCAATCTGCATTTGCGTTGTTGATAGAAATACTTTGACACCCATAGGGTGCTCACCCTGTGTGTTTTGAATGCGATGCTAGAAATGAGCTCAAAACGCGTGTAGGCAGGGGCAGTTAGCTGCTTTGCCACTGTGTGACTCTGTCCTAGAATAGTGTCTGGTTACAGCAAGTAGTGTCACCAGGTGTTAGGCCCTCCTACAGTGATGTCAGATGTGAGTCAGCACCCATATGTAAGGCCGGCCAAACATGGAACAATTTTCAAATCATTTTTCGTTCGAAAATCAGACCTAAGAATAATTGTCCAATTTTTGCTCTGTTAGTGGGGCAATGGCACCGGTCAATTTTCGTGGTTCCTCCCCATTTCGTTTATCGGGCATGCTGGAAAATTCATGAAAAACAACCGATTACACAACAAATGATGTTTTTGATTGAAAAATCGTTCGGAGTTCGACCCATGTATGGCCTGCTTAAGTCAAATAGGGAGGAGCACAGACACACATGGGGCATGGAAGCTAAACACATCCCACCTATGTGGATATAGCCAGCACACGTAGGACCTGGACGAGGGAAGGAAGCCGCGTGGAATGGATCTGTATGCAGGAGGATTGTACCCTATGGAGCTGGGGACTAGGACAGATCACAAAAGGATTTTTAGGCCAGGTCCTAGATTCTTGTGTGAGGCTGCTTCCCTGGAGAGATGTACCTAGCAAGGAGGTGACTACAGAGAGCAGAGTCCTCTAAGTACTAAAGAACCAGGGTAGAGGAGAGACTGTAAGGGAGAAGGCTGCTGAGGTGCTGCGCATGCTTTCACTTGTGGCTACTGTGAATCGTCCACTAAATATGATTGACTGTGTAATGTCAAATGACTCTGGAATGTATGTCCTTGTGATGTTACTGTAATGCCATTTCCTGAATACCACCAGTAAAGTGCAGCAACACTATTTCTTGTGTGGACATTCCTCCCTTGGGGATATAAAGGTCTATAGTTGGGAATGGCTTGCGGAGGCCTATGGCAAGGAGCAGGGCACAAGATGGTGGAGGCTTCAATAGGAGGGACAGTGTTCTAACAGGGGTGGAGTGGGGGGTCGGGACTTGTGCTTTGGCACCAAATTCAGCCAACCACAAAGCCCCTCCTACACGCGGGTTTCCTGTACCATATTCTGGTGTAAACAGGCCCTTAGAGATGAGCTTTGGCAGTTAAACTAACCTCTGTTCAAACATTCAAATCACATTTTTTTTATCCAATAAGCTGTGGAACAGATCATTCCCCACCCTGCAGCACACATAAACAAATGGGAGGGATTTCATATGTATTCCTATAAGGGAACTGATGTCAGTGGCATGCCGCTTTGTAACTCCTATCACTGGCTTCCAGCACATAACCAAGACAAGCACGATCACGAAGAATAAAGAGGGAGGTGGGACAAGTCAGCCTCCTGTCCCTCTGCTTTCCTTTTGCCGGTATTTGCCTTAGGCAAGTGCTGGATGCCAGAGACAGGTGCTACAAACACATCATTAATTTACAAACCGACATAGAGTAAAAGTATGGATATCACTCCACTTCCTCAAACTCAATCTATCCAAAACTGAGCTCCTAATATTTCCTCCCCCATGTACCCTTCTCCTGACTTCTCTGTTGATTGCCGAACTATCAGTCTGTTTCCCCCAAGCCTGGGTGCTAGGTGTAATCCTGGAGATCTAATCCTCTCCTTTCAGCCCCACATCCAATCGCTGCCCACATTTTGCCTCCTCGACATCTCCAAAATATGCCCTTTCTTAACCAAGGACACCACAAAGCTTCTAATTCATTCCCTTGTCATATCTGGCCTCGACTATTGCAACTTCCCTCTCCTTAGCTTGCCTTCATACAGGGTGTCCCCCATTCTGTCCATCATGAATGCTGCTGCCAGACTCATCCACTTTACCAACTTCAACCAACTCTACTGGCTTCCAATTGCTTAAAGAAATAAATTCAAATTACTAACAACAACCTACAAAGCCATTCACAGCTCTGTTCCCAGCTACATCTCTGGCCTGGTCTCAAAATACCAGCCAAACCATTCTTTTCACTCCTCCTACTCTCTAGCTTCCATGCTCACCTCCAGGAATTCTCTAGAACCTCTTCCATCTTCTTGAATTCTCTACCCCCACAACCTTCTTGAATATCTCCCACTCTGTCTGTTCTGTATATCACATCATTGTGTTGAGTAGGGAGCCATCTATTCACTGCAATTGCACCCTTATCAATAACAGCAAGTGTCCCATGTTTGTAAAAATTTTAATTTTCCATCCACCACTGCAGTTCCATTTCAGATTCTAGAAGAACACCAGTGAAGGTCTCTTCCATTCTCCTTTCGATACACATATGCCTGTAAGTTATTCCATTGTGTTTAAGTCACATGCATAGCTAGATTGCATTTTAATGTATTTAATGTGATTTGTGAGTAGATGTACAGTATGTAAGAAATTTGTTAATTGTATATATTTGTGAGAGAAATGATAACAAGCATATTGTAACTTCAGTTTATGTGTTTGTATTGCAGTTTAACAGAACTAGTCACAGAAGTAAATTCAGTTTTGGGAATGAAACGCAACACTGCTTCTGTAAATTTTGTTAGCTAGCTGTTGGCTAACCATTAGTAGGACAGCACACTGTCCATCTTTAGGCAATCCCTGAAATCCCATCTCTTCAGAGGGGCCTATCCTGCCTTCACCTAAACTTTGATTTTCTTCATCAGCTCGCCCACCACAGTTATTTTCTTTTAGATTGTAAGCGCTAATAAGCAGAGCCCTCTGATCCCTCTTGTATTGAACTGTATTGTAACTGTACTGTCTGGCTTCATTTTGTAAAGTGCTGCGCAAACTGTTGGTGCTATAGAAAGTGTTTGTCCAGCCAACACTTTTTTTTTTTAGTTTTGGATAGAAGTTTTTCAGGTTTTTACTGTTATCTATCAGAGAGATTTATCCTTTTTTGCACAACGTTTTACTTGATAGGAAGGCAGGGGAACTCTCCATTAGCAACACAGACAGAAATAAAAAGGCTTTTCTTTAGTAGAGCAGGGGAAGACTAGAAGCTCTATATTTTTGTCCATTTGTGTCACTGTTGCACATTTTCCTTTACTTCATGTCTGGTCAAGCTATTGACAGCTGTACAGGGAGTGAGGGGGAAATCTCTCTAATGAAGCCCCAGATTGTGTTCAACAGCAGTACTAACACTTGCCCACCTGTATCCAAAACTAGAATAAAAGTTTGTGGCTGGACATACAGAGAGGATTTATTTTTCAATATTGAGTTAACATGGAACAATTTGTCTTGCTTAGGTATGTGTAATATTTATGTAATATAGTGTAGCGCCCCTCAAGTTTAGCCAGGGGGAGCTAGACAGGTTTTTAGTTAGAGACTGGATACCAGCCTGGGATGAGTCCACCTGGGAGTGAGGTTACCTCAGGACAGGCTAGGGAGTTTCTAAGGTTCAGAGCTTCTATAGCCCTCTCACCGCTCTATAAACCTGAGAGCTTTCTGGAGGATGGAGGATGGGAAGAAGCTCAGATCTACATACTCAAGGCGCCTTGGCCAATTCCCTGGCAGGAGACTGGGCATGGTGACCAAGGAAACCCCCGTAAGTATTGCAGAGCCTGGGAGGAGTTGGTCAGTGTTGGGTTGAAAGAGTGAGAAGGCTGGAGTGTGGAGCCTGGGACGGGGCCCAAGAGAGGGGCCTTCCAACAGGCAGGTGCTGGAAAGGAGGATCTCTCAGCCTCACTGTCCCTGGGAGAAGACAATCTTGGAAGCAGGGAAGGAGCCAGCCCAATGTAAGGCCTGAAGGCAGCCACCAACTCAAAAAGCTTACAGGAGAAGACTGATTGAGTACTCCTACACTCCCCTGGGCCAGATAAGGGGAGAGGGCAGTCATGTGGCAAACCCAACTAGTTCCACAACTGGAGCTGCTTAACTAAAGTGGCTGTTTCTGGGTTCCCTTGCCAAGGGATTCCCTCAGGCAGCTGGGTGATGAGATAGTACACCAGGAGGCCTGTAGAGCTCTCCAAGAAGAGATTGTTGGTCTATGGACTTGTACATCTTTGGTAAGGAGTTTGTCCTCGTGTTCACAGTTCCTTGGGCATCCTATACACCCCTTAACCCCATCCAAGTTCACTATCCCTTAATAAAACTACAAAAAGCAGGCTCAAGGACTGTTTACTGTCTCCAGTGTGCAAGTGTGGAAGAAAATGCATGTTGCCTGGCCGTGCAGAACTGTAGGGGGACCTAAAACTCAGCGACTCCTAAGGGGGTAGTGCTATATTATAATTACTTCTGTGAAATATCATGCATATTGCCTTATTCAGCAATGTAAGTAGTTGAAATAACTGTTGATGAAGTTATTCTTATCTACTGCATGTATTGCAGATATGATGAAATCTCTTACTCATGAATATAATATTTACTGACAGTTCCAAAATTCTTCAGCTTTAAAATTGTAACATGTTCTTTAGAAATGTTGCCAGGCTAGAAATTATTTGGAAATTTGATAGTACGTTTTAGTTTAATCACATTATTTTCAAGGTTGTAGCTTTTTCTGTTCCACTGGACTTTGATCACTGAGTAACAATCGTCTGCTGGGGCCAGACAGAAAGATATGAAAAACATTACGTTTTTCTAAATAAATGCTGTTTAATCACAGCGCAGATCAGATACCAAATCTAGGACCCATAGATTTACACAAAGAACTCATTGTGTGGCCAGAGTTAAGAAGTGCCAAGTTGAGACTGCAGATTACTGACTGATAGGTATACAGACGTGAATGCTGAAAATTACCTGTTGTTCCAGATTACTGGTAATGTGTGGCAATTAATTTCATCTTTTATTGCAGCTTACTATGAGATGATAATTTGATAAATTTATGTGCATCGCAGATTATGTTTGAAGACATTTTCGATGTCATAGTATTTTTGCTGCTAGTATCATCGCGGCTGTATTTATTGCAGTAAATATAACAGTATGGGATTGATTTACTAAAACTGAAGAGTGCAAAATCTGGTGCAGCTGCACATGGTAGCCAATCAGATTCTAATTTCAGCTTGTTCAATTAAGCCTTGACAATACAATCTGGAAGCTGATTGGTCTCTATGGAGATCTGCACCAGATTTTGCACTCTCCAGTTTTAGTAAATCAACCCTCTGTGTCAATGTAAAAGTATACATTTCACCTGGTGTTTAAGTTTAGCTTCATAATAAGGGTTCAAAAAAAAATTAACAAAACTGCAACATTTATTCATTAATAAATATGTAATACAGGGTGCATGTATTGCATTTGCTGGGGTCACAGATCATATGGGTGTTCTGAATAGAGGGCACTGTGGAAACTGTTTGTTTTCAGGCTCTCTCTTTCTGATTAAAACTCAAGACAACCCCATCTGAACAGAGCAAGTAGAGAGGAGAAATTAAACATCCCCTGACTCATTGAATTCTATGTTTTCAAGACCATGATGGCTTTTTTTGCTGCTCACTTAAATCACAAGTCCGGACAGCAGAACTATAAGTTTCCAGCCCTGATCAAAGGGGACTTTTGAAAACCCTGAAACGCATTGGAAAATTTTGTTGATTGTTACAACTAACAAAACCTATTCTGGACCCAAACTAGCTGATTGGCACTTTCATTATTCCTCATTTCTGCAGGATTATCAAAACATTATGGTGTTTTGACAAGAGAGCACAGCAGTAAGTGTTTCCTTTCACCCTGTTTCTGTTTATTTGAAAGTATTTATGGAGCCATACAGAGGAGAGAGAGGGTAGGAGTCACTCTTTCCACATATTATCCTGATGTTTATTTTTACCAATTTACATCATGCAAAGTGAGTGAACAGAAGAAAAATCTAAATAAAATCAATACTCTTTGGCTTCAAACCAGTATCCATTCTTAAACTTGCACACTTTGTACACAGGGATTTTGTAGGATTAGATTCAGGTGCATGATTAATCAAGTATGCCAAGAGGGTGCCAGTGATGCTCAATTTTATATGTAGGTTGAAACACAGTCATTGCCTGAAACAGAAACAGCTGTGTAGGGGGATTTGTGTGAGGAACAGCCAAACTCTGCTATTAAGGTGAGGTTGTGGAAGACAGTTTCATGTCACAGGTCATACACCATGGCAAGAATGAGCACAGAAACAAGACACAAGGTAGTTACACTGCATCAGCAAGGTCTGTTCCAGGCAAACATTTCATGTCCAGAAGTGCCATGAGCACAGAACTGGCAGAAACCAGTGGAACCCAGGTATACTCAACTACTGTCTGGAGAAGTCTGTTCAGAGGTGGTCTTCATGGAACAATTGCAGCCAAAAAACCATAACTCCGATGTGGAAACAAGGCTAAGTGACTCAACTATGCATGAAAACATAGGAACTGCCATGCAGAAACATGGCAGTAAGTGCTCCGGATTGATGAGTGTAAATTTGAAATATTTGGTTGTAGCAGAAGATAGTCTGTTTGCTGAAGGGCTGGAGAGCGGTACAATAATGAGTGTCTGCAGGCAACAGTGAAGCACGGTGGAGGCAGGGGCAGACTGACAACTCATGGGGCCCCCGGGCAATAGGGGATCATGGGGCCTTTGTGTCCTTGCGCAAACTCAAAAAAGCCTATGAAAAAGGTACCAGGGGCATCTCATGGGGCCCCCTACTGACCACGGGCCCTCGGGCAGTGCCTGAGTTTCCAACTGGTCAGTCCGCCCCTAGGTGGAGGTTATTTGTAGGTTTGGGGCTGCATTTCTGCAAGTGGAGATTTGGTAAGGATCAATGGTGTCCTCAATGCTGAGAAATACAGGCAGATACTTATCCATCCTGCAGTACCACCAGGGAGGCATGTGATTAGCCCCAAATCTATTCTGCAGCAGGACAATGACCCCAAACGTACAGCCAATGTCATTAAGAACTATCTTCAGCGTAAAGAAGAACAAGGTGTCCTGGAAGTGATAGTTTGGCTCCAGGTATACCTAGAAGAATTGATACTGTTATGAAGGCAAAGAGTGGTCACACCAAATATTGATTTGGTTTGGATTTATCTTCTGTTCATTTATTTTCCATTTTGTTAATTGATAAAAAATAAACTATTAACATTTACAGCATTTTTAACACCTACCTAAAGCATTTGCACAGTAGTGTATGTGTGCATAACTATAGACATGGGTCCTCTCCTATTAGGGGCAGCTCAGTGGCTAGCACTTCCACCTAGCAGCACTAGGGTCGTTGGTTTGAATCCCAACTACAGCATTACCTGCCTGGAGTCTGCATGTCCTGTGTGGGTTTACTCCAGGTATTCCAGTTTCCTCCCACATGCCAAAGACATGCTGGTAGGTTAATTGGCTCCTGTCTAAATTGGCCTTAATATGTATATGTATGAATGTGAGTTAGGGGCCTTAGATTGTACACTCCTTTAGGGTTAGGGACTGATGTGAATGTACAATATATATGTAAAGCGCTGCATAAATTGATGGCGCTATATAAGTATCTATAATAATAATATTGAATATACAATGCACTAATTAGATAACAACATCCCTTTAATTCTTGAGATGTTATAAGGTCTCTTATGTGAGTGATATTATTTCCAGCTTACTTCCCAAGTTATTCACATTATCTTGCTTGCTTGGTTGAGAAGCTAGCATTTGTCCACTAGATGATGCTAAGGGTCATACAAATTTCCTTTTATACTTACTGTCATCTAGTAGTTTCTATATTAAACAGGGCAAGGAGTGTTATTAGTCTAATTCAGTGGTCTTAAAACTGCCATCCACAGGCCGCAGGCAGCCCTTTGCTTCCCTTTACCTGGCCCTTGGGATGCTGCACAACCCACTGACATGATATTCCTCCAACTGACACCAACAGCGAGGCATTATTGCTCCCACTGACACCAATGATGGGACACTATTCCTCCCATTACAAAGCACAGGCGCTATGTATTTTTTTTTTCCTCCCACTGACTCTAAAAAATTTTCTTCTCCCACAAGTCACATTCGGACCCCCCCTAAAGTTGGAAGGACAGTAAACTGGCCCTTTGTGTAGAGACTCCTAGTCTATTTCCTCAAATGGTTGCATGTAATACATGTACATTGTACCATAGGAGACAGAACTGTAAAATAAAAATTATAGTGATAAATTATCTTTATAAATGTATTTAATAAAAAAAAAAGTATCCAGCTGCTAGCAAAACAAAGTGTCCACCAAATAATGAATACAATGTTCCATGGCCAAGTACACCAATGTTACATGGCCAAGGTTTATCTAGCATCATATTTGTAGTTACTGATAAGCTGTACAGTCTAAACACACGTTACATAACATCCACAATGGACAAACCCTGTATTGACATTAAAGCTGGCCATAGATGGATCGAATCTTGGCCGGTTTAGCAGAGACCTGCCGAAATTCGATCGATCTATGCGCAGGCTGGTGGTACTGAAGTCAATCCATCGATGAACTACAGTACAACTAGCCTATTGGATTTTTTTGCATGTGATTACTGCCGCTGGCTATTGCTGCCAGTAGTGATCATTGTGTTCTGCTAACAGGGAAGGCTCCCCACCGGCAGAAAACAATAGGACCGCAGGAGGGATTCCCCCATCAGCACTGACTGTGTTGATGAGGAACACTTTTCTTTCCCAGTAATAGTATAATCTATGGCTTGCCTTAGAATGCTCAGAAAACACATGAAGGATAGAGAATGTGATAAAACTCTCAAATGTGCCATTTGGGTTTTCTACATGGATAAACAGTTATCGTTCCATAAACAAAAAATTAGAGCTGATTCTACAGTATATCCCCCTCTGAGATTTACACTTACTTATCACTCTGATGTTAACACTATTAGACATTTTGTCAGAAAGTTTTGGCATGCATTTATGTTGGATCCCAAATTAGCGCATTTATCAAATTATAAATCAGTTTTAAATTTCAGAACCAAAACCTTTGGGGATTTCTATAACCAAACTAGGAGCAGGAATGTGAGCTCTTGGCTGGCTCCTAGGGCAATACTCACATGTGGTCATAACAGCTGCATCTATGTAAAGGATTCTTCACGCTTCACTTCGGAAGTCACAGGAGAGAAGTCTGATGTTAGACTTTATGCTGACTGCTGCGCTGTCACACTTTTTATATCTCATGTGCTGCAGCTGTAAACAATATATTGGGCAAACCAGAGCACAACTGTAAGAACTTATAAGAAAATGTATAAACATCAGCAAGACATAATAATTTGATTTATTACTGTACATTTTTTTATTCTTCTAACACCCCCAATCCTAAAATGTTGGTTCCAATTTTTATACACTGAAAAATAATGGGTTTACATTAATGGGGGGGAACCGTACATAAAAGTGGCTCCTCTATACCAAGTGTGAGCTGCTCAGCAATGCAGGTATTGCTCACCACTTCCGGGTGTCTCCCTTGGGCCGGGATGAAGTTACTTCTTGTAGATCCACCTCGACGTACATTGTTATACACATTTGGTATAGTGGAGCCGGCTGGTCATGAGATTAGGTGTTTCAACACTGTGGAACCTAAGGGGTTAATCCTCTGCATTGTGTAAAAATGCTGTTTGATCCTGATTTCTCTGATCCTCCCCTTCTTCCAGTGAATCTCTCCTCTTATCTCCTGATAAGATATATTGTGTGGAGTCACTCTCACATGCTCAGTTTGGTGTGTATTGCTAGAGAGGTTTTTTTTTTTTCTTGGGAGAGTGCATGTGATCAGCACAGGGCCAATCAGCATTGTCTAGACAGAAGTCAGGGGTTCTGCATCCTCCTAGAGCAGAAAGAAAACTCCTTCTCCAAGCTTTAACCCGTGAACTGCTGAACACTGATAAAAGTCACAAGACTGCTCTAACCTCTGAAGATAAAAGGTATTTAGCAGTTTATATTTACTAAAATAATTGCATTTCCATGTTGTGTGTTCTGTGGAAGACCAGATATAGTGAATGCAGGGTCCTGGGTTTAGTAACACTTTAAGTGAATGTCGTGATTGGTTTTATTAAAAGGGTTTTACTCTACAGTAGTCTTTTTCCCTCCCAATTCTATGATGCTCCTGGTGATACTTTGAATGAAGAGAGGTGGATTCCTGGAAGCAGTACATCAGATTGGGGAATTTATACAAAAGCGCATATAGACCAACTCTTAAATGAGAAGGTCATGGCTGTCTGGTGAGGTTTCTGGAATGGTGGTGGTGCACAGTGGTGGAGTGAAGCTCTGGAGATAGCATTGAAGTAAAAAAAATTGATGTTTACACCATTCTTGCATGAAGCACTTTTACTTGCACAGATGGAAGAAAAAAAGCAATAGACTGCACACTCTCAGAAAAAGCACTTTATAAAAT